>NC_073691.1:27603490-27944662 GCF_029784155.1 Uranotaenia lowii | reverse complement strand
CACCAGAGATGGCGTTAGAATAGCTCTAATAGGAGGTTGTGATCCTAGCTAACTCTAGGGTTACCATTGAATTAGTGTTCTCAATCGATTTTTCGCTTCAAAAATTCAAATGACGCATCGATGGATAAACGGAATGGATATCGCCAAACAAGATAAGTACATTTCAGAATTATTATCAGAATTTGTATTTAGTTATTTCATTTGGTTATTGTGTTGAACAAATGGACGTAGTGTTTATTCTTACATCTACGCGTTACAAAAAATCCAAATTTTAGAATGTTAGTGCGTGGATATAATATTTGTATCTTATTTGGAATTTTATTGTTCGTTTGAGATATTAATAATGTTATTTAGTTTCTTTCCAAGAAACGGAATTCTATCTTGTTATGTCCACCTTATAGTTCACAATTCAATTAAACACTTCAAATAAAACCAATGGAATTAGAGTTTCCGGTAGAAAATAAAACACGCTTATAATCGGCTCCGTATCTAGTCATGGCTGAGATCAGAATGATCGTTTATTGATCTTTCGAACACGATCACACATAGATCGGATCTGTAAAAGATCTCATCTTAAATGAGTGTTGATAATAATTCATTTACAGTGTGTTAAGCATTTATCGGGACATGACATATCTCTAAACGTTTATTTTCGAGGATACTGGTTACCCTGGTAAAAATTTCCAGTTCGTAAAATGCATACTGCCATCTGGTGAGTAAAATATTTGCATTAGTCAGATAGTGTATGTTTTCTGGTAAGGCCGGCCAAATTAGAAAGAAATGAAATTTGGTGCCATCTCGTTTACTCACAAGGCTTAAATGAATATTTCGTTATCGAAGTTGACAGGGATATTACATGCGAGTTTGAACTGTTTTCTTTCGCCTGAGGCAGCAGTTCTTAATCTTAAAAATAAATAATTAAATGAAATGATTTTTTTTTTAAATTTATTTGATCTTTGGGATTTTAATATCTGGATGTCATTCATCCCTCAGTGGAATGAATTATGATTTTCAGTTTTTTGGGGATCAGTTTTCGAGTTAAATGTTGAAAAATCCTTTCTTATCATTGATTTTAAAACATAGGTATAATAGAGAGCAATAGATTTTCCATTCTGATAATGGATTTTTTTCGCACCTATGTTATATTGAAAGAGATAGAAATTTCTCTTGTGTGACCTGAACAAATACATTTGAACAGTTCCCCTACAGCTCTCTCGTACTAAATTGTTTTAATGATCGTGAAATATGAAGATATTGATATGAATCAAACCTGCAAATTGTAAGTAGTAATCAATCCTACTGAATATTTTAATAAATCACGTTATCTATCTTTTAGGAAAATTTAGTCAAATATTTGGTCGACTGTTCGAAACAGCTTTCACCTAACAAGAACAAATCAACTGCTGTTTACAAATAAGTTATTATAGGACATCATTATTAGAAATAACATAATTCTGTTCATTATGTTTCCAGATGAACTGGCATAGGCAAGAGCAACTTAACAAAACAAATATTTTAAACACGACATTTATTATATTTACATAAAAGCATAACTATTTCAGCATCGTTTATTTTGGATATTTATGTAACAAATTATAATTGTAGAGCAAAAATTTCTCACTTGTTTACAGCAATTTCTCGGAGTTCATCCAGGAATGTATTTTTTTTTAACGTATCACATATCCGAAAAGATGCATTTTTATTATACACAATATTCATTTTTATTCCAATTTTTTTTTGTAACTCCCATGAAAATTCTTTACTATAATTGTTTTTTTTTTATTACATCTAGTAAACTAAGGTTTTTTACGCGGTATGAAATCCGTTGATAACGTAAAAGACTTAAATATTTTCGCTCGAAAAACGTGTTGATTCGCGAGAGCCGCGTAGAAGAACCGTACAGATGGCAAAAAAAAGCATGCAAAATAAAGCCGTTTCAGAAGTACTGAACAAATCCAGCCGCCTTAAAAACCTTAGTGTAATCATTATTTATCATCAATAATTCACATTTAGGTACATTCTACTATTAGAAGCTAATATTATTAGTTTCTAATATATTATTAAAGATATAACATTTGAATCATTCAATTCATATTGAATATTCTCTTGATCCATGTTGCTCGAATAATGGTCAGGGGTATATCCTTAAAAAAATAATAAACTTTTCAATTCTAGAGGACGAGTTTACGAGTTTTCTACCCGAAACTGATGGAAAAGAAATCCATTTAAATATTTACTATTATTATTATAATTAATATTATTTTTGTGGTTTTCAGGTTGACTCATTTAACATGCCTTTCATTCATCTATTGAGAAGCATGATAGACATTGCTCATTAAGTTAGCTGATTTTTAATTTTGTTCTATAACTTTATAATTTATTCCAGCTGTCCACCAGAAAAAAACAGGCATCCACAAACCGCGTGGTGCTATTTGGTTATTCGAATCATACTATATAATCATACCATACTGTGGGTTCTAATTATTATTAGATATTATTATATTTCTATAATTATTTTTTTAGTTTTTTTTCACTATTTTGTAATTTTGCGTTTGTTATTTTCTGTTTAGTGTAATTCTGCTAATGACGAACTCACGAAAAAAATAACAAAATAATCAACTTTTTTCAGCAAAAATGTAAGTTTTTCCACCAAGCATTTATACCTCGTTATATTTAATTTTTTTTTTCTCCTTTCCCAAGCAATATTTATTAGTATCCATAATATAATAAACATCATAAATCAAGCAAAATATAAACTAAATACACGTCCATTTTTTATTGGGAATATTAGAGTACTGATTTTATACAATTAGGCAATTGTATAATGTTTTTACTTGGATATGCCAACAATAAAATATGGGAAGTCTAATCATAATTACATGACCCATTTGGTCATGCGGCTATGATTAGGCGGGGCTTATTGACAAGGAAAGTTACCTCGGAATGTGCAGCTAGGTCTCTGTCATTCTGAAATGGGTTTCTGGAATTTCAATAGAGCTAACACCGCCAGCACCCGCAATTGAACAATATTAATCGAATAGATTAATATTAGCTCCTTTGCATAACATACCTGCCAGCTCAGGGGGTCGTTGGATGGATCACACACACACACACATAGTAGTTATGGGCTTGAACTTGATCTACTGTGAAGCTTTCATGAAATTTCTGATTGATTTCGTTTGGATGAAAATTGTTTTCCGAACAAGATTTGCGTTTCGATAAACCAATGTTTTCAAGTTGATTCCAAAATTCTTTGGGTGACAAGTTCTGACTGAATTTATTGTTGTAGTAATCGCGTTTTGCTTGCATAATTTTCTTGTTTGCTAGATTTCGAAGTCTTTTGAAAAATACTAGATCTTTATCGGCTTTAGTTAGCTTCCATTTAGCGTAAGCGCGATCGCGGTCGATAAATGCCAATTGTAAATTTGAATTAAACCATGGGTTGTATTTTCTTCTACTAGAGTTATGCTTCCGCAATGGAACACAAGTAACATGCAATCGCGTAATATTGTTGTTGAACATTTCTACGATGTCGTTCGTGTCGGAGAGAGCATAAAAATGAGACCAATCTATTCGATTAAATTCTTGAAAAAAGATGCTTGGATCCAACCGTTTATAATCTCTATAGAAAAAGGTGTCGTTTTTAATTTCTGTATCGTAGTTGAATGAAGCGTATATCAAGTCGTGATTAGAAGCATTAGGAACACTTATTTGACCAAAACGAATAACAGAATTCTGCCGGCTTGTAATAAGCAAGTCGAGTTGTGAAGCTCCGTGGTGATGGAAAAAAGTTGGTTCGGTCCCGACGTTGTACATACCGATTTCCGTGAGCACATTACAAAATCTTTCGGTTTTACTATTTTGGTTCATAAGATTAGTGTTGAAATCTCCTGTTAGAATTATGTCGTCATAACTACCTTCGTATTTTAGAACTTCATCGTGAATCATTTCTGCACAATCTATGGTGGGATGGTTGTAAAACAATCCAATAAGAATTTTTTTATTAGAAAGGGTTAGCTCAACAAACATAAATTCAAACGTATGGGAATTCCTAACTATGAAATTTGATTCAATGAGTTTACTTTTGTAACATTTTTTCACGTAAAGAATAAGCCCACCTCCGGTTTTACCTATACGATCACTTCTAAAAGTAGAATATCCGTCGATGGTTATTAGACCCATATCTTTAGTATGATTAAGCCAAGTTTCACATACCCCAGCAACATCAACTGATGAAACTAGCAATATTTGTTTGTATTCGTCAAATTTAGTCATGTTTTTGGCACAAATACTTTGCATATTAAGCATACAGATCGATAATTTTTTAGATTCGAAAGATGATTTCATTACGATTCCTGGTATGCACATATCTGTCAGGGTGTTGTTTTGGTTATTGAAGTTAGCCATTATCAAAAAACGCACATTTAGTGAAGCAATGATCAATAAAACTAAAACGTGTTTCTGAACAAACAATTTTTCGTAAAAAAACGAGTGCAGCTTAACTCGAAAAAAGCATTTTTCGGTTTTGTAGCAGTTTGATAGTCACGATCAGCAGCAACTAGCTTATCGATGAAAGCGCCAAAGCAGCATTCTAAGACAGGAACATCCCTCGACGACAGCATTCTGATCAGCAACATACTTTTAGGAATTGGAGTCAGAGGAAAATTTCGGGATGGATTGGAAGGAGAGAGAGCGCTTGTTGGAAAAGGTTTGTTTTTCTTGACTTTTAGGAGGGGAGTCACGGGATAGCTTAGGGATGGATTGGAAGGACGGAGAGCACTTGTATGGATAGGTTTGTTTACTTTTTATAGCTTTTAGGAGGGGAGTCACGGGATAGCTTAAGGATGGATTGGAAGGACAGAGAGCACTTGTGAGGAAAGGTTTGTTTACTGTTTGTAACTTTTAGGAGAGGAGTCACGGGATAACTTCAGGGATGGATTGGTAGGACGGAGAGCGTTTGTACGGAAAGGTTTGATTTGTTTTGTAGCTTTCAGGAGGGGAGTCACCAAGGAAGATCAGGATGGGAGTCAAAGGAGAGAGATATCTTTTTAGGAGAGGTTATTATTGCAGCAGGCGATTGAGCTCATCCTCTGATGAGATCGGTGTACCTTCGTTCTCGGATATTTTCTTCACGAACACCACACCGTTTTTAGTATAAACGGATGCAAGCTTTTTCTCTCGCTTGAGATTAAGAGCTTTTATGTTGAGTGACCGAGCGGCGGGTGAGAGATTCTCGTTCACATAGATCCGATCCTTATTGTTGAACCCGATGATCTCGAGCGTGAGCGTCCTAGTTTTGAGATACCTGGAGTAAAAATCGTTCCTCTGGTTGGTGATCGCAAATTGGATCATCACTATATATGCCTTCCCAGCTACCATAGTGGCTCTCGACAGGCGTCTCATGTCGACTAGGGGCACCATCCCAGCATATCCAAGATGATCACACAGTTTCTCAAAATACTTGTAAAGGTTTTCTCCCTGGACGAACGGGATTCCTCTCATCAGCAGATCGTTGGTACACGAGGACCGTGCAATACTCTCGGTGTTCAATTGTATGCTTTCTGTATTGCGTGAGACTGAGATGCTGAGATCGGTGATCGTTTGTTGTAAACCCGAGCGTATGAGATCGATCTCTGTTTTGATTTCAGTTTTCATTACCAACATCTCCTCTTTGAACTGCTTTGAGATTTCGGTCTTTGTCCGCTCCATTTTTTCCATCAACAGCTCAGCTAATTGGGAGATGGACATCTCTTCTGGCTCATCGGCTACCCCGCTATTGTCTGGCTTATTTCGCTTGGTGGTTTGGCTCCTTGAGGTCATGATGAGATGGGTCCGGTGAGTTGAAGGTAGAATGTGCCAGTGGGTACAACTCCGCTTATACAATCGCGAACAATGGCTTTTTTTTCGGAATAGAAGCGAAATTATTTTTCCGGGTATTTCGCTTTTTCTAACGGATGGAATCGCGTCGATAGGCACCGGTTATAGTTCGACCGTATATTTACAAATTGGAGAAACTTTGGGACGATTGTAAGGTAAGATTCTTTACTTTTTCCGAGTTAAATGCGCACGACGATTTACTCGATGCACTCCATAATACGAGTTGGACTAAGACTGGAGATATCAATACGATCGAGTTTGGCGATGGCTTTATCATGAGTCACCTTTTCGAAAGTAGCTGACAGGTCAGTGTAGATGACATCGGTTTGAGATCCCATGGCAAAACTGTCTTGCACAGTAGACGTGAATGTCAACAGGTTTGTAGTCGTATAGCGCTTAGGCATAAATCCATGTTGTTCATTTGAAAAATAGCGCTTGCAATACGACAAAATGGGTTCCAATACAACCAGCTTGAACAATTTGGCAATTGCACATAAGGCAGAAATGCCACGTTGTTCACATTTCGTCTGTCCCCTTTTTTGTGCACCGGAAACAAGTACTCTTTCCATATGGATGGGAACGCAGACTCATCGAGTGAAACTTGGAAGATTATTTTTAAAGGTATCATCATATGTGATATATATCGCTTCAAGAAGGTAGCTGGTATGCCATCTAGTCCTGCGGAAAGGCTGTGTTTCAGCTTTGCGGTCGCTTTCAAAATAATACCATCGTCTACCTACAACAATTTGATTAAGCCATGTGTTCAAATGAAGAACGTTACAAGCCGCACTGGTGACTTGGTCCGAGGATATTGAGTTTGAGTCAAATATACTACGGAATTTGTCAGCGAAGAGATTACAAATTTTAGGTCGGATTCTTTCTGCTGGTCCTTGATGTACTGCCAAAATGATTTGGGTTTTGTTTTGAAACCTCGCTGTATCCGAATTAAGTAGCTCTGGTAGCAGCGTGAGCGAGCATAGTTTTTTGTAAGCTGAGTTTAGTTTGCAATACTCATTTTTAGCGCGGAGAGTTTTGTGCCTAGTGTAATAACGGAGAGCTTTATTATTAAGCCTTTTTATTTGTCGCAGTTCTTCCGTTATCCAAGGAGCTCGTAGGTTAGAAACTGATGAGCGTTTCGGTACGTGACGATCGATGAGGCAATTGATGATATGGGGAAATTTCATAGCTGCAGCGTTTAGATCTGAAGATTCCAGTTCAGATTCCCAGTTGATAGCGTCGAGCGTTTGTGAATCAGCGACGAAATCGGCGTTCTTGAAGTCAAGATAGAATTGACCAGGTTTTTCGATGGGGGCAACAGCTCCAGGAATATCGAGTGAAAACAGCAGAACCGGGTGATGAGGAACAACCTTGACCGAGGGCGTAGGAGCGTATTCAATCTTAGCCAATTGGAGCGTGAGAGAACACAATTTAGAAAGCCCGCTGGAAAAGGAATCAGCAAATGATGCATTTATAGTATGATCAGGAGGCAGATACACAACCCCAACGCAGAGTTTTTTGTGCCTAGATCGATGCGGGTCCATACAAATTCTTGATCGTTCCATGATTCGTCGTAGATGGGGATGACTGAAATAGTGGATCGGATAGCAATCAGAACTCCGCCACCTGTGGATTTCGTGCTGTTGTTGGGACCTCTATCACAACGGAACACAGGGTAGTCTGAGCTGAAGACTCGACTAGACAGGGTTCTATCGTTCAGCCAGGTTTCGGTTAAAGCGATAGTATCGTAGCAGGAGCATTGTTCTGGAACGAACGAACCACTGAACCACCCTAATAACGAAAAAGGCCCAGTAGCAACATGGCGATGCTGAGCGCATTAACGGATGTAATGCGCGCCAAAAACATTCGGGTTTTCCTCGGACACGAAGAGGTTTTTCCCAAAGGTCGACCAAAATTGTGTCCTAAGCTCGACCTCTTTTCCCATCCAACCATCATCGGAGCAAGAACGGTATTTTCGGAGGCCTTGGGGCCAGAGTCAGAGGCCTAAGTGGTCAGTCGGAGGTCTAGATAGACCAATGTCAGTATTTGTCGGAAGTTCAGTTTTGTAATTAGTTTAAGTTCGGTAAAAATACAGTCCACTATTTGTGATGTCTTTGAGAATGAGTGTGTACGGTTTTTATTCATCGAGAAATATCTGATGCTCTCGATCCATGCAATCAGGGGCGATCCAGAGCAAGCATGAAGAGGCTAGCAGATAATCGCTAACGTAGGAGTTGATACCACCAACGTTTTGGTAGTAAAGGTTTGAGATGATCGCTTTTCCCAGCTGGCAGATCGTGTCGTTTCACACTGGAACGGGAAGGTCCATCACGGAAATGAAGGTCAACTCGATATGGATACTGGCCTGAGAGGAAAGGCTGGAGCACCCGTCGCCACAATCGAACTCAGGGCCGGGACGACTGATGACGCTTGTAGAAATCAGCGCGACTGAGTCGAAGGGCTCAGGGGTTTCCGAAGAGCCTAGTTCGGTGCGTCCCGGCGAAGAAACCCATGAAGAAGCGGTGGCGCGTACAAGCTCGTTAGAGGCGGAGTGGTGCGGATAGAATTCAGCAACGTTGGGGCGACCGGAATCCAAGATTTCGTCACACTGTTGGAAAGTTCCCAAATATAAAAAATACTTGCCCGTCGCTGCAGGCTGGAGAGCCTCATCGCCGCAATCGAACTCAGGGCCGGGACGAATGATGCCGCTGGCTGGGACTAGAACGACTGAGTCGAAGGGCTCCGAGGTATCCGTAATGCCTTGTTCGGTGTGCCCCGGTGATGGAATCCCGTCAGAAGCGTCTGATTTGCACAAAGCAGCGTTGGCACAGGAGCTGTTGGAAGGTGAGGTTAGGTCACGCGCAGGTAAAGTTCCCAGATTTGAAAAATTCTTGCCTATTAAAGCAGGCTGGAGAACCTCGTCGCCACAATCGAGTTCAGGGCCGGGACGACTGATGACGATGGCAGTAATCAGCGCGACTGAGTTGAAGGGCTCGGAAGTCATCTTACTGCTAACTACATTGCGTCCCGCAGCTAAAACCCATGATGAACCCTGTTCGGACGGTGCGGTTGCTTGATGCCGAGGCTATGGAAGACCCGTTGTCCATATATGGTGAACCAGCAGTAGTGGCGATCACTGATGCGGCACTGATCCAAAATCCTCGAATTCACGCAATAGGATTCCCGATGGCCAAGTCTTCGGGGAAAGGGCAATGTCTTCCAGCTTAGGATCCACTCCAACTTTGAAGGATATTGATCTGAGCGTGGAAGTATGTGTGGGAGTAGCTAGGCTAGGCCATTGTGCAGGGATGCGAGGGGATGGGTTGGTGTTGGGACGAACGTTGAAAAATTTTTACCGGCTTCAGGTTGGTCCTCGCAACTTCCGACTTCACATCTGCGCCTAAGGAAGCCTGATTCATCCACATGTCCGCGATAATAGATTCGTGGCAGCCCAGAGGGCGACGAAAAGCGGCATTTTTGAGGGCTCTGCAACATTCTTCACAAACCCAGTGAAACACCAGGCTGCACAGGCCTTGACAAAGAATGCTGTTTCTGTTAGGGCAGTCATCTGGCTCGAAGGGAAGAATGCCATGGTGTGGTAAATTCCTGAAAAAAAGATTATCTGGCTCACTCGTCAAAAACCTTCTTTCGGCTTGACGGTTCGACAACATTGATCTTTTCGGATCGACAACTTCCTAGTGTCTCGACGACCTTTGGTTTAACGAACACACTACCTTTTTTGGCTTAGAACCGATGACTTCTCAATGACAATGTTCTTCCATGGCCTCAGCACAATGCCCTTTCAAATGGCTTTGGCTAGGTGATTTTCCATAACTTTGGTCCGACGCCGTTCTATGGCACCCGTAAAACGACCTATCAAAGGATTCAATGCCTAACAACCTTCTATAACTTCGGTCTTGGACGATCAAAGATTTCCGTTTGACTTCAGCTTTTTTAGTGGCCATGTTTCTTGGCTCGACTTCTGCGAAGAAAACCACCCCAGTGGATAATTTGAAAACTATGACAATGTTATTGTGGATCATTTGGCGATAAATAAAACAAGTAAAAATCCGGCTGTACAATGCTTTATTGCTGAATACTGTTAACCATATCTATAGCCGGTTGCTTGAAACCATATCCAATTCGGTGGAGTTCCTTCCCTTGCTTTATCAATCGTAGAATCCTGCATTCCTCAGCCGCATGGTGTGATCAAACTTGGCATGCCGGAAGACGAAGCTGTAGGTGACAGCCGGGATCGGTTGACTCAACGGTTCACAGCGCACCGGCCCCGGGCAGGGACTACAGCAAGGACCACACGGGGCAATACCACCGGAACAGGTTCCGCCACAGGTACAGGCACCACATCCTACTTGTCCACAGCACGGTTTTTTGCAGGGCATTTTTTGTCGGATTTCCGGAAGAAAAAGTCACGGGAGATTTGGTTAATTTTTTTGGTTGAGTTTTTCCTGTTTTCTTGGTCGAAATATTTTATCGAATGTTGGAACTGTCTTGGCTTACTTTGTTGAGCAGAAAAAAATATTTATTATTTTAAAACATGCTGTTGCTACTGTGATTATTGACCTTATCAATTTCAAATTTCAGATTCATTCCACGTGATCAATGACGGTACTCTGAAGCATCCGGACAATCTCTCGGTGTCGTCGCCAGCCAAAGTACCGAAAAAACAGAATGGAGAAACCAGTGGCGGATCTCGTACTCAGATAGCGTATCAACGGCACCAGTCGGATTCGGTTACCTCCCCTGGGACGGACACCGACAGCTGGACCGGAGACCGGGGATTGCTCCGTTCGAAATCTCAAGGCAACAACTACTCGGGCAACAGCTTTATGGACAGCGAAGACGAAGAGGGAACGGAAACGCTGAAACCTTCGGATCGGCCTCAAACTTCGATTCACATCCGGATGGATTGTTATGATGAGCCTCCCCTGAATGGACGAGGACCAGTCAATGGGGAACTTTTACAATCACCCATAAACGGAACCGCGGGTGAGATTCTTAGTCCGACGACGGACGAAAGTATAACGACGGTTAGTTTGACCACAACGACGGCCACCACAACGACCGAAGGGGAAGATGGAGTGGTGCTGAGGAAGCCACCCAAAACGGGCTCCACCGCCATCAAGCGACGCTCCGGAAATCGTCGGTCCCGGACCAAGCTGAAGCGACGCTGTTCGATCAACGGACATTTCTACAACAGGGAAACTTCGTTCTTCACTCCACCCTACGGATCGCAGATGAACGTTTGGGTCACTTCGTTGGTTAACACCCAGGAGGTAAGACTTTTCCTTAAATTTACCCAAGCACTGATTCTTAAGAGACATTTTTAATCTAAGGTCATCACCCTACTCCTGGAAAAATACAAAGTGGAGAGCAGGGCCGAGAATTTTGCGCTCTTCGTCATCAAGGACAACGGGGAGCAGAAGAAACTCAAAGAAGATGATTATCCGCTGGTGAATCGGGTCATCCTGGGACCGCACGAGGACATTGCCAAGCTGTTTCTGATGGATGGGCAGCAGACCCCGGAAATAAGGTAAGAAAGGCAGACTGCAGAAACGTTTACAAAACTTGTGGGACAACTTCAGGGATTTTTTCAAAATTTAGAATACAAATGTGACAATGTAAAATCTATGTTTAGACTTGCAATTCGTAATTTGGTAACTTAAAATGAGAAAGGATAAAACAAGTGGAATTATATAAACTGGAATTATATTAAATATAATTCGGATAACAGGTCGAGCATCAGAATTCGAAATTTAGAATGAAAATCCATATAATCTGTTAGAGCTAAAGTTTATCTTAAACAAAAAATTTGAAACAAATAAAAAATGGACAAAATATACTAAACAAGGATATAGGTAACAGATGAAAAAAAATATAAAACAAAAAAGTTTAAAACTAGAATAAAGACTTATGAAATATCTTTTCAAATATATTTTTTGAAAAATACTGCAGATAAATAATCAATTGACAAAAATATTAGAAAATCAAATAGAGAACAACAGAAAATAGAACAGAAAAAACAACAGAAAATAATATAAAAAAACCAGCAAAAAACGGAATAAAAAACTACAGAAAATAAAATGAAAAATAACAGAAATAAAATGAAAACCAACAGAAAATAAAATAGAATAGAACAGAAAATAAAAAAATTAATACAACCGAAAATAAAATTGAGAAGGGACAGAAAGTAAAATGAAGAACACCATATAATAAAATATATAATATATATAAGTTTTATTAACGACACTTTACCATCCTTATGGCATTCGTGTCGAGACCATATAATAAAATGAAAAGCAACATAAAACAACAAAAAGAATTAAAAGCAACAGAAAATAAAACAAAAGAAAAAATTCAACAAACAATTCAATGATAAACAACAATATAAAAACAACAGAAAATAAAATTAAAAAACAACCAAAAATTTAACAACAACAAATAAAACAAAAAATAACAGTATATAAAAAAGAAAACCACAAAAAATAAAATAAAAAGCAACAGAAAATAGAAAAAATAACAGAAAAAAGAATAAAAAACATGAGAAAATATAATAAAAAACAACAAAAAACAAAATAAAAAACAACAGAAAATGAAATAAAAACAACAGAACACAAAATAAAACGAATAACAACAATTTAAAAAAAAAACAACAAAATAAAAAAACAGAGAATAAAATTAAAAACAACCAAAAATTTAACAACAGAAAATAAAACAAACGACAACAGTAGGGGAGAGTGGGGATACTTGATCCCCTTTTCTTATTTTCACCATATCTTTTTGGAAAAAATTAGCAACTCGCCGTCTTTGACATTTTCTGACAGCTTGTAACTTCAAGTTTCTGTGCTCAAAAAATTAGAACGATACTTGAACCCGTTGATGAACTAGAAGCATTTTCGTGGGAGTAAAAAAATTGCGATTTTTCTGAAGTTAGGGGAGACTTGATCCCCTATTGAAGGAGACTTGATCTTTTATTCAGGAAGCCCTAATCCTTGTATAAAAATCAAACAAAACCCCAAGATAGAATGTTAATTGACTATTTTGGTCATGTTTGTTCTCATTTTACAATTTATAGCAGACATAAGAAGAAAATTCTATAACTTTGTCTCAACGCTAATATCATTGCATACTTAAAGGCGCTATTTTTTATAATTAAAAGAAAATTAATTATTTTTGCTCTTTTTTTCGGACAATTGTTTGTTAAATATTAGTTTTTGGATAAATATTAGTAATTTCGTAATCAGCAATCATAACGATCAATTCGGAAGAAGAATATGCCGTTTGGAAAGGGGATCAATTGTACCCAATTCTAGGGGATCAATTGTACCCATAATCAACATTTTAGAAAACTTTTTCTGAAAAAAGTCGAGAGTTTTCCATTGCTTTGAAAATATGGCATTATGAAGTTCATTTTATGCTCGAACGATTGATACATTGGAATAAATATTTTTTTCATAATTTTCTCATGTAAGAAACATTTCAAAGTGATGAAAAAAGATCTTCAAGTTACATTTTGTGAAATTTTTCAAACAAAGTTCAATTACTCAAACAATTATTTTGTTAAAATTTTTCAAACTACAAGCATTGTTATATTGCTCATTTTGGCACATTTTTCTAGAACATTTGATCTTTGTAAGACATTCCAGTTTCGAGATATAGCTAAGGAATCAAGTATCCCCAGGGATCAAGTATCCTCATTCTCCCCTATGTAAAAAAACAACCGAAAATCAAATTTAAAGCAACAGAAAATATAATGAAAAAATATTAGTAAATTAAACAAAAAAATAAACAGAATAAAAAACAACAGAAAAAACACGAAAAATAAAACAAATAAAAACAATTTATACACTAGAAAACAAGAGAAAATATAAAAAAATACAGAAATCAAAATCAAATAACAAGAGAATATGAAATAAAAAACAAGAGAATATAGAATAAAAAATAAGAGAAAATAAAATGAAAGGCAAGAAAAAAATAATAAAAACAAGAGAAAATAAAACAAATAAACAACAGTAAATAAAATAAAATAAAAAACAGCGGAAACTAGATAAAATACAACAGAAAATATACAAATAAATAAAAAAACAGAACTTAAAATATGATTTCAAAGAAACCAAAATGGAAAAACTATAGAAATTAAATTAAAAAATAACAGAAAATAAAATAAAACAAGAGGAAAAAAAAATAAGTGGAAAAAAATAAAAAAAAAAACAAGAGAAAAAAGAGAAGGGAAAAATACAAGTGAAAATAAAATAAACAAATAACAGAAAAAAAAACAGAAAATAAAATATATAACAACAACAAATCAAATAAAAAACAACAAAATAAAAACAAAACACAAAATAAATGTAAAACAACAGAAAATAGAATTAAAATCAATTAAAAATAAAATTGAAAACAAAAAAAATTCAACAACAAAATAAAACAAATAACAAAAGTATATAATAAAGTAAACAACAGAAAATAAAATTAAAAAAAGAGAAAATACAATGAAAAAATAACAGAAAATTAAAAAAAAGAACATGATAAAATGTAATAAAAAACAACAAACAAAAGGATATGAAATAAAAAATAACAGAAAAAAATAAGAACAACAAAAAATAAAACAGGTAACAACAATTTATAAACTAGAGAACAAGATGAAATATAATGAAAAAACAACAGAGAATGAAATGAAAAAATAACAGAAATCAAAGTAAAAAAATGATAAAAAATAAAATTAAAAAAAAACTGCAAAAATAAAAATTAAAAACAACAGAAAATTAAATGAAAAGCAACAGAAAATAAAATGAAAAACAACAAAAAATGAAAGAAATAACAACAGTATATAAAATAAAAAACCAATATAAAATAAAATACAGCAGAAAACGAAATTAAAAATTAACAGAAAATAAAATAAAAAAAAAACAACAGAAAATAAAAAAAAAACAACAGAAAACAAAATGAAAACAACAGAAAATAAAACAAAAAAAAAACAATTAAAAAACCAAATTAAACACAACAGAAAATAAGATGAAAAACAATAGAAAATAAAATGAAAAAAAAACAGAAAATAAAAAAAACACAAAAAAAACAAAGAAACCCACAGAAAAAATAAAAAAAACACAGAACATAAAATAAAAAAACAACAACAAAAAAAATGAAACAATAGGAAAAAAACATGGAAATAAACATGCAGTATTTAGAATAAAAAACAACAGAAAATGAAATGAAGAAAACAACAGAAAATAAAATAAAAAACAAGAGAAAAAAAATAAAAAACAACAAATTAAAATAAAAAAAAAACAAAAGAAAATAAAATGAAAAAAAACTGAAAACAAAAAAAACAACAAAAAATTAAATAAAAAAAAAAACAACAATTAGACACAACAGAAAATAAAATAAAAACAACAGAATATAATATAGAAAAACAAACAGAAAACAAAATAAAAAATAACAGAAAATTAATTGTAAAACAAGATAAAATGAAATGTTAAACAGCAGGAAATAAAACAAAAATAAATTTAAAACAGCAGAAAATAAAATGAAAATAACTAAAAATAATATTAAAAATTAAAAACAAAATAAAAAACAACAGTATTTAAATAGAATACAACAGAAAATAAAATAAAAACTAAGAAAAATAAAATTCAAAAAAAAAAACAGAAAATAAACAACAAAAGAACAGAAAATAAAATTTATATCAACAAAATCATCAAAAAACGATACAACAGAAAATATAACAAATAACAACAGTTATAAAAATTAAAACAACAGGAAATAAAATGAAAAAAAAACAGGAAATAATAAAAAATAAGAAAAAACATTGTGAAAAAACAGAAAACAGAAATAAAAAAAACCACCAGAAAATGTTAAGAAAAAAAAACAGAATATATTCGAAAGAAACAACAAAAAATAAATTAAAAACCAACAGAAAAAAAATTTAAAAAACAACCAAAAATAAAATTAAAAAACAACAAAAAAAATTAAAAAATAAATAAATAAAAACATAAAAAAACACAGAAAATTAAATAAAAAGCAACTGAAAAAACCGAAAATAAAATAAAAAACAACAGAAAATAAAAAATCTGAAAATAACATTAAAAAAACAGAATAAAAAGAAAAGAAATTGAAATAAAAAATAACAAAAAACAAACCAACAGAAAATAAAACAAAAAACGACAGTTTATACAATAGAAAACAGCAGAAAATGAAATAAAAACCAGGGAAAATATAATTAAAAATAAAAACAACAGAATATTAAATAAAATCGAACAGAAATTAAAATGAAAAAAAAAAACAGAAAAAAATAAAAACAGAATTAACAAACAGGGACCAAAATGAAAAACATTTGAAAATTAAATAAAAAACAACAAAATCTGAATTTAAAAACAACAGAAAATAAAATGAAAACAGCAGAAAAAAAAAATAAAAATTACCTGAAAAAAAATAATCAAAACAACTGGAAATATAATAAAAAGAAACAGAATATAATATTAAAAACATTAAGAATGAACTTAAGAACGAATAATAAAACAGAAAATTTAAAATCTTAAAAAATAATATTAAATAATAAAATCAAAAAAGTTATTGAACAATATTATTTTGAAAATAAAAAAACTAACATAGATGAAACTGAACAAAATACAAACAAAAAAAAGAAGAATCAGCTTAAACAAAAAGAAAGAAATTGAAAAAAGTGCCTCGAAAAGTCCACTAAAAAGTTGATGAAAACAATGATAAGAAGTAACAGAATATTAATGTTTTAAGAAACGATTAATTATCAAGTTGATACTTTAATTCAGAGGAATAATATTTACCAAAAAAAAAATTGAACTTTTGAAACTATTAAAATTATTTGTATATTCATTAGAAATTCATCAATCAGACAATTGAATCTATATCTAATTAGGTTTAACGGAAAATACATTATCTCAAAAAAAAAAAAAAAAAAAAAACGAACGTACAAGATTAAAATCAGGAAACTGAAAGTTGAAATTTATCTTACATGTTTGTTTTACCCTTTCTTTAAATCACTAACGTGTTCTGAATATTTGTTGATTTTTCAATTCATTTTCCTTCCGGAGTGCAGCAGCGAAGTGGCCCAGTTTCTGAATCTCTCGATCCCGGAGTGCCGCGCCATCCTGGAGCGATACCACGAAGAAGAACAGCGGGAACTGTTCCGAATAAGATCAAAGTGAGTTCTGGAAAACACAAAAGAAGTTTTTCATTGTCTAATGTATAATTTTCATCCCACAGATACGCGGAACTCCGTCGACGAATCATTCAGCGAATGGAATCGCTAAAGGTTAGGTTGTAAATTTGGTTCCATCGAATCCAACTGGAAGCACAAAGTGAAGGTGGCCGTCTGTGTCGAGCCAAGGATCAAATTCTAGTTCAACGAACTCATCGTAATTGGAGACGAGATACTAAACCAATTATTTAGACTACTCTACCTAGCTTGAAATTTCACGGAACTGCAGTCGATGCAGTTCGTATCGTAAGGAATATAAAGAGGAAGAAAAGTTTCTTCACACCTGTTCTAAAAGGTGACTAATTCGTTCAATTATTATTCACAAGCTTTACGATGAGAGACGCGTAATCGTTTATTATATCATCAATCAAACGTAACATTTATACTGTTCTGTGTATCTTTGTAAGTAAGGTAAAAAAAATTATGTATTTACATTTATAGCTTTTTCTCCTAATTAGGAAGTTTTTTTTGTATTCTTTTTGTATCAAAATTGTAGAATCGCTGGGCAATCCGTTTCTAGTTGTCGACTCTTCTGTAGCTTTTTATGTATTACATTACTTAAGTTTTCTTTGTTGATAGATATCAAGAAGTAATATATGTGGGTAAAAAAATCTGTAGCATCTACAAGCTTCCGTTCCGTGTTAGCTTGATTGTTAGCGAATAATTGAATTGTGTACGTAATTTCTAAATTTTGTGCTGTAATTCAGGTGGTATTTTACTTTTGCTCTGCTAACCGAGAAAGGTCTTTTCTCATCGGACAATTCAATGTATCCAATTCATATCAGTTTGGTTCCATTTCTTTCGTCGAAAGACAAACGGGAGGTTGTAACTTGAAGCTTTAATGTAGACTTTGTGTTTTGTTTCTCTTCACAAACTAACCTAATCGCTGATGGGCGGCTTCTGAAAGTAAAGCAAAAAATCCGTAGAAAAATAACACCAGTAACCAATATTATTCAATTGAAATCTACAGTATTGAGTAAGAAACAAGTTGAAAAAAAAATCGCACAAAGCTAAATAATGCAAAACACTCATAACGTAATCGAATGCTCACAATTTATTTTCCCAAAAGCCCGGGCAGAAGCAGCATGAATTAATGAATCGTTAGGTCACTTCTTCCCATGATCGGCAAAGTTTCGAAGCCGAAACTGCAAAACCGGTAATCAAACCGTCAAACCAATAATGAAGACATTTCCAAGCTCCGGGTGACGATGATATTTCGACCATAAAAACCTATTAAAACAACTATCATTGGACACCCAAACGGCGCGAAGGAAAACAGAAAAAAAAAACAAAAAAAGCAACAAGTGAACCGAAAAAACACAACAACAAAAAAGTGCCGCTAAACACAATAATGTTTAACATAATGTTTCAATAAAATAGAAAGAAAAAAACCAAACGACTGAAAGTAAAAACACAAACCTGCTCTACTACTGCTGCTGCAACCACTATTAACATTGCTGGGATAAAAGTATTATCTGAATGTTTAGACGATAAATGAGGGGAAACAGTGAAATAAAATCAGCATCCAAATCGCAACGGGCAGCGATAGAGGAAATCCAAACCAAACTGGAAGAGAAAGATGGAAGGAAAGAAATAAAAACAATATGATAGATTGCCGATTGCCACGACAAACCTTTAAGAGAGAAGAGATAACTCGAAACTGACAATCGGTACCGAATAGGAAAGAATCGATCGATGTCCGACGAAAGCGAAATTACGGGCACGTGAAAAAAGGGCGGAAAGCAAACACACAAATTTTCCCGAACATGGAAGAAGCTTATTATGTAACATTTGGCAGAAAGAAACAAATGAACAACTAAATTCACACTATCATTCAGCAACACAGTTTATAAGATAGTGGTGCCTGTGTAGCCATCATCATCTGTATACATACAATAAAACAAGAAGAAGAAGCAAAACTACTAAAAACCCTTGCACTTTGGTGGTGCGTGTGTTTAAATCAATTTTTTCCCAAAGCCATTATGGGTTGGGTTTTCCTCAGCCTCGAGGCTGAAGATGGTACATTCGTCTGTTGGTCGACTATGGGTTGGGCGTTCGTCGCTGTTGACTGCCTCCGTTTTGAAGAAGCATTGAAGTCTTTCCTTCCGGTTTGAGCACACTGTTGGAGACCTCGATGAGTAGCTGGCGAATGGGACACGAACCCGGTGCTAAGATTTCTAAACGACTCACTACAGAGAGTATTGTTAGGAGCTGGATAGCTATGAAGGTAAGTATTTTGTAGTCCACACAAATTTCAAATGTTTATATTTAGTTTGAGTTCGAAAACCGTCACGTGCGTTGTCAAATTTGTGTTAATTTTAGGGATTGATGACAGCTTACTTTTGAATTGCCTGGGAAAAGGATTAATTTCTACCGTTAAGCACCAAATCTGCAAGTTAGGAAAGTCAGCTGAAACCGAAGCTAAAAACAATAAGAATTTTTTTTATAACTTTTTTTCTCAGAAGACAGATTTACTCGCAATCTTCGGGAAAGTTAATCATTGATTATTTATATGAAATTCTACCGTTCTCACTTTTACGTTGACCAAAATATTTTCACTTAAACTACATATGGGTTAATCCATGTCAAGAATGCACAGCGAAAAAAAAAACTAATCCAAAATTCGCTAAACTTGGTCGACAGACTCGCTGAGGTCTACAACACAAATCCTTATTCTGCGATTCGAGTGACGTGATTTACGCAATTTCATACCGGTAGTATTTTCTGGAGTCAGGAGAAGACGTGAAATTTAGTGATTCACGTCACTCGAGTCGCAGAATAAGCCCCAATTTCCCGCCCAGCTTTCGTTCCTGGACCCTTCCGCCTATTTTCCACGAATTTCAAAAACTCATCATTTTTTAAATGCAATACCTTCAAATTTAGAAGTCATAGACAAATGACAAAATTCTCGCTGTACAGATTTTTTGTTGAATCTTTTTTTTTTTTGCTTTGCACACTTGACAAGGAATGATCCATTAGATTGAGTCGATTTCTCAAACCCTGGGGTCTTGAAAGCTTCGTTTTGGTTCAAAGCTCATCCATGATTTTTTGCAGAATTTTTAAGCATATTTGAACTTTTAGATTTGTATGGGAAAATTAAATATTTTGTTCGGAAAAGTCTACACCATTTTTGTTTCTTCTGTGGAACCGAGCTTACTGATGGTTTGTGTGCCAATTTATAAATTTTCTAAAGGAAATTTTCTGCTGAACAACTTTGTCCAAGACCGTTAATTCGTATCTTATCAGACAAAAAAATTATAAGCTGATGAACAGAGGCAACGGGGGTTTTTAGGGGTTTAACTCATACCATGGTGATTTTTCCGATTAAAATTTTTACCTTAGTAACGAGAAATTAATGGGTGTCTCACCTCAAATTGCATCATAGTAAAAAAGCTATAAAAATTACCTAGTTGACCGATTCTTTCCAAACTTTCATACAATAAACGTTAGAAACCATTTGTGATCTTTTGGCATTTTTACTTGATTTAAGTTCAATATCATATTAGTACAATCGTACATTAGGCCCAACTATACAAAAAATGCGCAACATCTGAAAGCAGCTTCTTTTATACAGAAACCTACTTTTTCGTGATTTGTTCCTATAAATGAACCTCTTTAAGAAGCTCGCTGAGTTAATAGTTCCGGTGCTTTGGAAGAACTTCTGTTCTTGGATACAAAAGTGACTTATACGAATAAAAATTAATCAAAATGGTGCAGAAGACCACCTTATAGCTTATTTTTAACTTTCAACAGTCCAAATAATGCACATCTAGCTGCAAAGAACTTTAGAAGTAAATTTTACAGTAAATCATGTTTTTGTTAAAAACCCACATCATTATAGGACCATTTCGAATTGATCTAAAATTTTACCATGCCTCTTAAACATGATCATGATAACAACATGATAACAACAAAGTAGCTGTTAAGACGTTTCCACAATGGTATTTGTAAAGAAACCCGGTCCAGTCGTTTTGCAGATGCAGCCAAACCTCTTTTTTTGCGAATTGTGTTTATAATCCAGAGTTTTGCTAAAATCACCTTCAAATGTTAGTCATACGTACTGAATGCTGTAAAAATTAGATTTATGTCAAATTTTATCAATAATCTTATGAAATACCATAAAAAAGCAAAGAAAAATTGTGAAATAGTTATTACAATTCGTTTATTTGAAACGGCTCAAACAAATTAGTTTAACGGAGCCGGGAGACCATTGTTTTAATTAACATAGCTTTTTTCACATGGCTTTTTTCACAATGTTGTCTATTTTTCTTCTTTAAGGATTCAAGTATTGAGTTCACCGTTCATTATTCAAAACTACGATAGACAAAAAAGAAAAAGAAAAAAGAAGAAAGGGATACTTAAACGCGGAGATCGATAGATTTAAGAAAAAGGTATAATTCGAACATATAGTCTAGGTCTACCACAGCCAACACATCCCTTACTGGAACATTAGGTGGTTTACCTCGGGCCCGAAGGGAATCAATCAAATTCGCTCTGGCGATAAGATGGTCCTCACACGACCAAACAATATGCTCGATGTCATGGTAACCCTGGCCACAACGACACAAATTGCTGCTAGCAAGATTCACACGATAGAGTGACGCGTCCAAAGCACAATGATTGGACATGAGACGGGAAAATGTTTTAATAAAATCACGACTCAGGTCCAATCTATTGAACCATGGTTTAAGGCTTACCCTTGGGGTAATCGAGTGAAACCACCGACCCAACTCATCCTCGTTCCATTTGCGCTGCCAGTTGACGAGTGCATTTTTACGGACCAAAAAGTAAAATTCGCTGAAGGCGATTTGACGCTGATAAATAACACCTTCAACTGCACCCACCTTTGCTAACGAGTCGGCCTTCTCGTTGCCCACTATTGAGCAATGCGACGGCACCCAAACAAAGGTGATGGAAAAGAAGAGTCTAGATAAAGTACTCAGTGATTCCCGGATTTTCTCAAGGAAGTACGGCGAGTATTTTCCGAGCCTTAATGAGCGAATAGCCTGAACAGAGCTAAGGCTATCTGTAACAATGATGTAGTGTCCAATAGGTCGAGCTGCTATACTGTCAAGTGCCCAATGTATAGCTGCTAACTCAGCGATATACACTGAGCATGGATACTGAAGTTTGTAGGAAGCGCTAGTACTTTGGTTGAAAACGCCAAACCCAGAGCATTCGTCAATTAGAGAGTTATCAGTAAAGTACATTTTTTCAGCATTTACGTGTCCATACTTTGCTTCAAAAATCCTAGGAACAATAAGAGAACGATGGTGTTCCGGAATCCTACGGGTTTCAAGCTGCATGGACAAATCAAACTGGACAGAAGAAGTGTCGTAATCAGGGTGAAAAACACGAACGGGAGAGAACGATGAAGGATTAACCTGCATAGACATGAATTCACGATATATAGTAATATATCTTGTTTGAAAATTTTGCTCGATTAGCTTTTCAAAATTTGCAATCACCAATGGGTTCATGACCTCACACCTGATGAGGAACCGGAGAGATAATGAATAAAACCTATCTCTTAGTGGGAGTACGCCTGCCAAAACCTCGAGACTCATGGTGTGTGTTGAGGGCATACAACCCAGCGCTATTCGGAGACAACGATATTGGATACGCTCGAGTTTAATGAGGTGTGTTTTGGCAGCTGATTGGAAACAGAAACTGCCATACTCTATCACTGAGAGAATAGTTGTTCGGTACAATTTGATAAGATCTTCAGGGTGGGCTCCCCACCAGGTGCCGGTAATTGATCGGAGAAAATTTATCCTTTTCTGGCATTTTCCTTTCAGATACTCAATGTGGGCTCTCCAGGTACACTTGGAATCAAACCAAACCCCAAGATACTTGAAACACCTCGATTGAGTGATCGCTCTGCCTAGGAGTTGAAGCTTAGGTTGAGCAGGTCTATGTTTCTTAGAGAAAACAACCATCTCAGTTTTCTGTGGAGAGAACTCAATCCCAAGCCCCAAAGCCCAGGCAGACAATCTGTCTAAAGTATCTTGTAAAGGCCTGTACAGATGTGCCTCAGAATTTCCTGTTACAGATACTACGCTGTCATCTGCAAATTGTCTTAAAGTGCAGCCTTCAGAGAGACAACTGTCGATATCGCTTACGTAAAAGTTGTACAAAAGTGGACTCAAACATGAACCCTGCGGGAGGCCCATGTAAGAGATCCTTTTAACTGCAATATCTCCGTGAGCAAAGTTCAGATGTTTCTCACAAAGCAAGCTGTATAAGATGTTGTTCAATAGAGGAGGCAGACCTCGGGAGTGCAATTTGTCTGACAAAACCTCTATTGAAACTGAATCAAAAGCTCCCTTTATGTCTAAAAACACTGAAGCCATTTGCTCACGTTTTGCGTACGCCATTTGTATCTCTGAAGACAGCAAAGCAAGACAATCGTTTGTTCCTTTGCCCCTGCGAAACCCAAATTGAGTATCTGAAAGGAGACCATTTGTTTCCACCCATTTATCCAATCGGAACAAAATCATTTTCTCCATCAACTTCCGAATGCAAGACAACATCGCTATTGGACGGTATGAATTAAAATCGGACGCAGGTTTCCCAGGCTTTTGGATGGCAATAACCCTCACTTGTCTCCAATCTTCGGGAACAATATTATGCTCCAAGAATTCATTGAATAAATTCAATAAGCGAAATTTGGCGGCATCCGGGAGGTTTTTCAACAAGTTGAATTTTATTTTATCAACTCCCGGAGCAGAATTGTTACAAGAGAGGAGAGCAAGTGAGAATTCCATCATCGAAAAGCTGGAATCCAAATCACATCTATTCGGAGGCACACTTCGGATGATTTTTTGCACAGGTGTGGAATCTGGACAGATTTTCCGTGCGAAATTGAAAATCCATTTATGCGAATGCTCTTCATTTTCGTTCGTAAAAGAACGATTACGCATGCTCCGTGCCACATTCCACAAAGTGTTTAAGGATGTTTCCCGCGATAAACCTCCCACAAAATTACGCCAATGCGCACGTTTTTTCCCCTTGATCAGGTTTTTAAATTGCTGCTCAAGAGAAAAATACGCGTTGAAGTTATCCAGGGTTCCGTGTTTCCGAAAAACTTTATAAGCGTTCGATTTGTCTTTGTAAAGATTGGAACACTGACTGTCCCACCATGGATTGGGAGGCCTTCGACGAACAGATGGATCTGGGATGGGCATCGTTTGAGCACCAACTGCACAGTCAAAAATCAAATTAGAAATAAATTTATATTCCTCCAACGGAGGCAACACATCCACAGAATTGATAGCAGAATCTATTGCGTCCGAGTACTTTTTCCAGTCGATGTGTCTTGTGAGGTCATATGCCATATTAGTTGAATTTAAAGAGTTGACCCCATTGGTAATTGTAATTTTGATTGGCAAGTGATCACTACCATTGGGATCAAGGATTACCTCCCACTGGCAATCCAATGATAGTGAATTTGAGCAGAGTGAGAGGTCAATTGCACTTTTTCTAGCAGGAGGTTTAGGTACCCGTGTTTTTTCACCCGTGTTCAAAACTGTTAAATTGAATCTGTCGCAAATGTCATAGATAAGAGTAGAACGACTATCGTCAACTTGTTCTCCCCAGACAGTTCCATGCGAATTGAAATCACCCAGGATCAACCTTGGCTCAGGTAGCACTGAACACAGGTCCTCTAGGTGACTTCGATCCACTGCAACTCTCTGAGGCCAGTACAAACTGACAACGCATAAGTCCTTACCTCTTATAGTTGTATGACAAGCAACAGCTTCAATTCCGCCTGATAATGGAAGGTGAATTCTATAAAAGGAGTGGCGCTTATTGATCCCCAAAAGCACCCCTCCATAAGAATCGTCACGGTCCAGACGGATTATATTAAAATTGTGGAATGAGAGATCATTTTGAGAAGAAAGCCAAGTTTCGGACAACGCAAAAATATCGCAATTAGTTTTATGAAGTAAATAATTGAACGCATCAAGTTTAGGAATGAGACTGCGACAATTCCACTGTAAAACAGTGATATCTCTGACCTCTCGTATTGAATTAGTCATCAAGAGAGATAAACACCGAAAGAAGGGGCCAAGTTAGCATCAATTGCTGAAAAAGTGTCTTTACAATGGGGAGCATTGAAGTAACAATGTTTCTAACAGAATCGGAAACTTTAAAAAATGTGAAAATACCGTTAATAACATCTGAAAACTTGAAAAAACCTGAAGAGTTTGATGGTTCTGAGTTAGTGACGTTGGAGGTTAGAGTTTTAGATGTTCCTGCTACTGATGTGTCATTCGGGGGTGTTATTTTAATACGGAGTCCAGGAGGGACTTCTTTATCTGTAGCAGTAGATTTATTACCAAAGTTGAATGATGATCTAATCGGTGAGATTTTTCTTCTGATCTTGGCAGAAGGCGCTTTGGTTCGCTTCCTGGAATTCCCTAGCAAGACGAATGGACTTCCTTCATCAGCTGAATCCGTATCTACTTCATCAACTGGCAGAGCAGCAAAAACATTATTGGATTGAGGTTGGGCCGGGGGTGGAGCGCTCTTCAAAATGGCGGCGTAAGAACGATTGGATCGTTCTTTTAAAGAACGCCTCTCCTTATCCCCACGACTCTTAAACGCCTCGCACAAAGAGATATCATGAGGTGAGCCCCCGCAATAGACACATTTCTGTTCTATTGCTGAGCACGCTCCTTCCTCATGATTCTCCCCGCAACGAGCGCAGCGTGCCTTGTTGCAGCAATGGGACTCGGTGTGTCCCATTTTAATGCACTTTTTGCAACTCATTGGGCGAGGCACAAAGAGTCGCACGGGTAACCTTAAAATGCCGTCAACCAAAACGTAGTGAGGGAGAGCGGTACCCTCGAATGTCACTCGGAATGAGGCTGACGGTGAATATGTTTTGACTCCGTTTTCGGTGGCGGCAAATGAAAGCTGTCGGCAATCCAGGATTTTGACCGTAGTCGAATCAAGGGAATTAAATTTGCCTACTCCTTTAGACAAAATATATTCAGGCGTCAGACTCATTTCAGATACAACACCCTCTATCTCTACGTTTCGAGAGGGAACAAAAACGTGATACTCCAATCGAAAAAAATCACTACCAACAATTTCATTTGCGGCCTTTAAATTAGCCACAACAACTCGCAATTTATTTGGTCTCACGCGAGACACTTCGGTTACGGAGGACCATCTTGCCAGATCCTTTGTGATCTGAACAACGTTTAAAGCTTTAAATTTGGGCCGGAAATAAACCACCCATGGGCCAGAAAAAGTTGTATTCTCCGGGTAGGCCCTGAGTCGAGAGGTCTTCCCAGAAGTTTTGACAGAGTTCTCTAAAACATCCATCAAAATTTCGGGATTTGAACTTTCGCCTTCGCTCATATTTTATTACGCAGACTGAAAAGTCTGTCGTAATAAAATATCAACGAATCTATAAAATTGTCGATATAGATAAATAATAGAATAACAGAAAAGAGAAATGAAGAACGAGAGGGTGAATAATGAACGAATAAAAACAAACTTGAATACCTTCGATCATGCTTGGCATCGCTCCTCAGATTTGCCCGTTCAGAGTAAGAGCGTGTATTTTTTTCGCTGTGCTCTCCCAAACGGAGAATCTTTAAAAAAATGCTCCGTTACCTCCAGAGCGACCAAGCGTCCACCCAAGTGTGGGCAAGAGAAGCAAGCAAACTGATGAAGTGCGTCCCGGTGCAGATAAATTCGTTCGCACTCGGGCGATAGAGAAGCTTTACAGGTTTGTCTTCATCGGTTGCGTCTGGATCGATGTTTGGAAGTGCGTCAGAATTTACAATGCAGAACATAAATCTAACGGAACTAAATTAATAACGCCAAAGGTAGTTAAGATAGAATGCTGGTGTTTTCGACAACATTGTTCTGTATAATAAAGCGCATATTTTTATATGAAATATAAAGTTTAGAAGTCCACCAATAGCGAGATATAAATCATAACTTTCTTGTTTAGCATATTAGAGCTTAAGTTTCTTCTACAAAGTTATTTATCTCAACAAAATACCCAACTTTGCTTAGCATATCAAAGTTCTACAATCTTAACCCAAGAAGATACGGTTGAATAAAAAAAAATACTTGAAAAATGCACTACAAAAAGTTACGAGAGCTACGATAGCTTTCTTCGGTCGAAAAATATCAAAAGCGTAGCGGTTAAGGAAGATAAATCCTAAATTTTACTATTTGTGAAAGTTTTGAAGTTTTATTACTTAAATTTGTCCCAGATTCTTGCGTAATGTTCACGGTTTGTTAAAAAGGCAAAGATTTTTGGATAATTTGAGTAAATGTTACTTTTCGAATTGCTGCTTTTGTAAATTAATGCTTCCCACGTAAGATATCAAGAGCACATAAACCTAAGTAAACAGAAATTTGCGGATGCCCGGATATTGTGAAAAAACTACTTGGATTTTGCCCAGTTTCATCCACATTATTTGGAAAATGAAACAAGAAAATCGAATTCAGTTTAAAATTGTTTGTCAAAAATTGGATTTGTGAAAGTTTTTTTCATCAAACATCAAACCAAAACTTTACTTCGTATGCTTTAAACATAAATTTGACACTGCTGATGTGTTGCGACAAAAAAAAATGTAAGTCGTTTTTCTTCACTAGATGAATGTCTGGAATTTCCTCAGATTTGACCGGATATTGCTCGGTTTATGGAATGGAGAATTTCAGATTATTTGCTCGGTTTTCACCATGTTTTTCAAATAATTTGCCAGGAAGTGCCCGGCCCGGCTACGTACAAAAATAGTTCATACATAAACCTACATTGGACCTCTTCAACTGATGCACTGTTCCGCACTGCATAACGGCTTTTTTGAAGAAAACATTCCTGCATTGAAATCTTTCTGGCTTGATACACTGAGCGGCACAGCAGCGTCGCTAAAGAACAATTTTCTTGCCAGCTCCTTCTCTTTTCTTTAGAGCGAGCGACGTCCACCCGACCGTCAGAGCAACCGCAATCGGGCGCACTCGGCAAAAAGATAAGTGAACGTTGATCGGCTGAGCAGTGCACTCGGAAACCGAAATGATAAAAGTGTAATTCGTTCTCTGCTCTGTTCTGTTTGCGAGGTGTTGGACAAGCATGCCTTCGATTCCTTCGTGTGGATTCCGTCTATGGCTCCGCTGTAGTGGACCTCCAAACGATGGCGGCTAACTTGTGGCTCGTTGATAATGATGTGCCTGGAGTGTCGTGGTGACCTGTGCCTCCGATACCCGATGACGACGGTGTTCAGATCCGGATGGATCGGGTGCCCCTGCGGTACGCAGCCCGGATGTGTGGGACGAACAGAGACGATGGCCTTGGTGCTGATGATGGTGGCTGAACTTGATTTGTGCCAATTGTTGTTGTTCGGCAATTGACGACCGAACCAGAGAAAAAAAACCACTCCCGGTGGAAAAACTACAACTTTTTTCAAATTTTTGCAAAGCAAAGCAAAACACTCCGAAACAGCAGCGAAAAAACACGTCCGCACAAGTCAGACTACTTAGATCGAATGATTGTGAAATAGTTACATGTTAACAATTTTCTTAATTTTGAATTATTTATCAATGACTAACCGGAAATAGCATTGATTTGAAACTTTCATTATGACTTGTTTTGGAATTATGATTTATATTATCAGTAAAATTTATTTTTTGTCGAGTTTGTGCGATTATCACGAGAAAGAAAATGGTTTTAGAAATCAATTTCCCTATTAATTGTGTATTTTTGGTATTGTTATTATTTTTAGCTTAATTTGAATTTCGAAAACCTCCCCATGGACGTTGAATTGAATTGAATTGTTTTTCAATGTCAAGAGACATCTCCCCTAATCATCAGCTTATAACTTCTTTTCCTAATGAGATACAAAGATACGGTCCTCCACAAAGATGTTCAGTGGAAAATTTCCTTAAGAGAATTTATAAATTGGCACGAAATCCACCAGAAAGCTTGGTTTCCCAGAGGAGACAAAAATGGTGTCTATTTTTCCGAACAAAATATTTTATTTTCCCAAACAAATCTCAAAGTTCAAATTTACTCATGTAAACGTAACTTAAAAAATCAGCAAAAAATCATGGATGAGTTTTAAACCAAAACTAAGCTATTAAGACGCCAGGGTTTGAGAAATTCCAATTGACCCCAAATCGACTCAGTCTAATGATCCTCTAATTTTTTTCATTCGAACGTAAACCGTACCGGATCAAAAGAACTTCATCCTCCAAACTAATACAAGAAACGCGCTTCAAAATAATGTTAATCTCATTATTATTTAACGATGTTATCCATTACACCAGGTTCTCGATCACCGAATTTGGCTACCGAATTTAGCATCGTCCCTTTCCATCTGAAGTTTTGTGAACTTGTTGTCAGCTTTTGTGTATGTTCTGAAGAATGGAGGGTAAAAAAAACTTGCTCGTTTAATTTCCTTTTTCAGGATACAAATCCAATTTCCACTTTTGGACCTCATCGATTGCGGCGTAGGGTGGAGGTCTCTTTCTTCACTCTGATACAGGGATGATGATGATTTGAAAAAATATGTTTTACTAGTTCAGTAAACAAATCACGTGATTCATTTTTCTCTGTTTTTATTTAAACAGTACATAAGTCAAAGTGATATAGACAGTTCCGATACCCTAGAAGTTAAAAAGTTTTGTTTCTTCTCAATTTCTTTCACGCTTTTCGCAATATTTACGAGCACTCGAACGACCCCTGTACTGCGCTGTTGTTGTGTCTTGTTGCGGTTGAGCTTCATGTTGTAATCAAATTAACTAAAAAAGGGAAGCAATAAAAAACAGGCGTGTAAAAAAAGCGAGTGGTAAATTAATATTTCGAAGGTCCCACCAAAAGCCAACATTTAAAAGCAAACTGATGAAAACAAGCCCAAAAATGGAGCAGAAGTCCTGAAAATTTACGACCTTTCGCCGATCGTCGTCGTCCTACTGCAGCTCAGTGTGGTTAGAATCGAACCAGGGAGCAAATTGGATCAGAATTTTTACGATCGGGAGCGGAAATGAAAGTCAAACAGACGAGATTGGGAAATACTGATCTCCAAAATTGGGTTGAGAATGTTGGGATCACTTCGGGTGAACGCTATTGGCAGACAGCAGGTGATTTAATTAATAGTTTTGTGAGTTTACAAAACCCTGTTATACAAACAACCTCTTGAGAATATTGGAAAAAGTGAGAAGTTCAAACTTAAGAGGAATTTCTGTCGTTCAAACTTACTCTTGTTCCAATTTGAATCATGTTCCGGGAAAATAGGCTCTGGGGGCCACCTAATAATTTCCTATCAAGCATATTCCTCGACATTCCTCCTATTTTAGCTTCTCCTGTAAACTGACCAGCACGTTCAATCTAGAACTTGGTTCGAGGATTCAAACAAGTAGGTAGGTCCAATTTAGGAAGAGGAATAAGACACGTTTAACTAAACAAGCGCACACGCCGCATCACAGCTCCAGGCCTGTCGGGTGTGATTGCGCTGCCAATCTTCCGCGCCGGGGTCTCTCACTTCAGCCGTTCCATACTAGAAGCTTGATCATCACCCAACCAAACTACCACCAGGGGAGTTGGACGCAATTTAATTGCACACATTATTAGTCCGGGATAGCTGCCGGACCACCCGTCGAGGTTCACCTTATCCGTCCTCCGCCCAACGCAAACGATCCATTTCGGGCGCCTTCCGTGGCATCCGGACTACGAGTACCTCTCTTGGAGTGTGGGTGGATAAGGCGGGTGCGAGGTGACAAAATATGGCCACATTGTGCCCTCCGGGCCGACCCCTTCGTCTGCCAACCAAGCAATTTAGGAGCCCCTCCACCCGTAACTGGACTGCAATTTGTTTGTTTTCCATATTTTTACGTTTAATTTGAAGGGGATTGAATTTCTATAAAGTACACTAATTGATTACCGGGACCGTAACCGGAGGCTTGCTTCCATGTGAACATAGGGAATTCAATTTTATTCGTTTTATCGAGTGGTGGTTTACTCATTTTTTGTTCAATTTAGATCATTTGGAAAGAATACAGATGAACAGTTCTCATGTTTTGCTGGTTGAAAAATGTTGTGGGTTTCTTTACCAGAGAGTTTTTTTTCAGTCGTAAATTAGGACTCAGCGTCATCAATCACAAATGGTATACAAATGGATTTCATTTCACCGCGCAAATCCCTTTTCTATTTTCATTTATAACGTCACGCATAAACTAAGTATATTACTTACGATGATTGTTTTTTTTTAAGAAATAATGAACTGAATAAATAACTGAATTCAAAGATCTTTCCATTACATTTCTCACGTGCTGGTGTCGATTTCTTTAGCCACAATCTTTTTTCGATACGCGACGTTTCAGAAGGAATGCTGTTGCCAATTGGCTGGTCGACTCTTGACAGATTTTGGTACCATAGATCACGAGGAAACATGTAGAACTAACTTTTTGACGGTCGCCATATAAGGAAATAAAAGAAATAGCAGCTTTCAAAAGCAATCCCAGATTGACTTTTTTTTTATTTGAAATGTCATATTCAAGGTGGTTTACTGTTTTGCTTTGTAAAAATAAAATTCGTTTTATTGTGGAAAGTGTCAATAGGTTATTCAGCTAAAGTTCGTGAGTCCGATAAAACTGGATGGATGCTAGGCCAGTAGGACTTGAATTATAGAAAGATTGTTTTGCATTTGATGCCACCTATTGCTTCATCGACCTTATGTTCCTCGGTCTCAATAAAAACGTCCAAAACAGAATACCGTCATCTGGGATAACATGCAACAATTTTCAACTTCAATGGCTTCTAAAAAAATTGATCCAGAGATAAATCTTCAAATAAATGCAACACTTTGCTTTGTGCATAATTTCTGAATGCATGGATGGTAATTGATGACATTTTCAGTGAAGCTGCTCAGTAATATAATGTTCACATGTGCAAAATTTGGTGACGTTCTGTCGAGTAGAAATTTTTCGACTTTAATTTTTGGGCAACACAAGCGCCATCTATAACGTATAAAGGGTGATACGGTCAAAATTTGGTTAATATCAACTTGACGTATTTCTTCCAATTTTGCATTTAAAAAACCTGAACACCTCTCATTTTGAAGGTGTGTGTGTGTGTGTAGAATGTTGCTTCTATTTTGATTTTGGAGTTCACTCTTCAGTTGTCAAAATGTTGTCCAAGGAAGAAGAGCAGCGTATCAAAATTTTGCTCGCGCATCGCGAAAATCCGAGCTACTAGAACGCAAAGCTGGCAAAATCGTTAAAAGTTGCCAAATCAACCGTTATAAATGTAATTGAAGTATTTGCGGAACGTTTGTCGACAGCCAGGAAGTCTGGATCGGGGGGAAATCGAAAACCGGAAGCCTCTGAGACGACAAAGAGAGTTGCCGGTAGTTTCAAGCGAAACCCTAACCTCTCTCTCCGAGATGCCGCAAATAAGCTGGGTGTATCGTCTACAACCGTGCATCGAGCCAAAAAACGAGCCGGACTATCGACTTACAAGAAGATCGTGACTCCAAATCGCGATGATATACAAAGTACGACGGCCAAAGCGTGATCCCGGAACGACGATGCTGACGAAGTTCGACTGTGTGATAATGGACGACGAAACCTACGTCAAAGCCGACTACAAGCAGCTTCCGGGACAGAAGTTTTATACGGCAAAAGGAAGGGGAAAGGTAGCAGATATTTTCAAGCACATGAAACTGTCAAAGTTCGCGAAGAAATATCTGGATTGGCAAGCCATCTGTACCTGTGGCTTGAAAAGCAGCATTTTCATAGCTTCCGGGACTGTCAACCAAGAAATTTACGTGAAAGAGTGTTTGAATAAACGTCTGCTGCCTTTCCTGAAGAAACACGGTTGTTCCGTACTGTTTTGGCCGGATTTGGCACCTTGCCATTACGGTAAAAAGGCCATGGAGTGGTACGCCGCCAACAACGTGCAGGTGGTTCCCAAGGACAAGAACCCTCCCAACACGCCAGAGCTCCGCCCAATTGAGAAATACTGGGCTATTGTCAAGCGGAACCTAAAGAAGACCAAAAAAAACTGCTAAGGACGAGCAGCAGTTCAAGTCAAACTGGCTTTCTGCGGCGAAGAAGGTGGACAAGGTGGCTGTACAAAATCTGATGGCAGGGATTAAGCGACAATTCGGATTTGGAAAAGCGGAAGCCTAACTGAATATTTTTCCTGAATTTTATACTAATTAAACTGGAAAAAGAAATTTAATTTGATTTTTTAAATAAATAATTTCATCGATTTACACGCGTTTTCCCTTGACCAAATTTTGGCCGATACGTATCACCCTTTATTTACCAAAAGCACACCAATTTTGTACGAAAATTCAGTAACGGATATAATTTTTTTTTCATTTTCGATTAGGAGTTAATCACCGTTGATTATTTTTATTAATTTTTGTTTTGAAAAATTTATAAATATCCTTGAATTGATTTAAGCAGTTAAAATGTACTGTTTCTTTATTATTTTAACGAATTTTCTATGTAGCCTTCATAAAATTTCATTATTACAGATTTACACTGGTTGTGCAGACTGGCCAAGCCTGCCGCAGCGACGCCGTCGGTCCACTCTACTGCCCTAGCCGGGGAAACTACGCAATGTCCCGCTTGGCTCGCTTTCCCGCTTACACTCGCTCACTGACTGGCTGGCCCGCGTACACGCTCGTGTCGGATGATCAAGTCTCGGTTCTATCCACACACACACTGGTCAAACCACATTTTTTAAATAATCTAAGCTTTAGCAAGCATTGATGAATAATATACAATATATCGAACAAAATTCAATTGGACTAACAATACTGCAGAATCACATGTGACATAAAATGAGATTTTTCGAATTTTCCAGATGCATTAAATTCTGAAGACAGTTTTGAATGAGGTCATGATTTTTTTTTAAATTCAACCAGTTATCAGGAGCATAATTTCAGAAGATTAAAATTTTCGGCTACATTCATTTGTTGTTTGGTTTTGTTTGGATTAAGCGAAAGGAGGTTCGACTGGCAAAAGTTGTTAAGTAATATAAGATCGTTTTCCATCGAATTAATAATTGCATTAACATCAGCAGACGGGTAAAAAAGAGCAGTATCATCTGCGAATAACCTTGTGATTCCTTTCAACCGTATGTGTTCTATATCGTTAATGTAAATAAGGAACAACAGGGGACCTATGTTGCTTCCTTGGGGTACTCCCGTGGAAATGTTACGAAGCGAGCTCTTTTCACCGTCAATTGAGACAAACTGTGTTCTGCCTGAAGATAGCTTTTTATTACTTGGTTTGCAATAAATGCTCAGTGTACCAAAATATATAATGTTTTACGAGCTCTTAGACTTAAAACAAGTATTCTCCCTTCGGCCATTAAACTAACTCTTTTTAAAGCACTTATCCTTCCACACTTCATCTTCGGAGCTGAATTCCTGTTACAAGCTACAGCAATGTTAATGAATCGTCTCCGCTAAGCTTTGAATTGTTGTGTTCGCTATATATTCAATTTGAATCGATTCCACAGAGTAAGCCATCATCACCCTCAGCTGTTAGGGTGCTCTTTTAAAGATTTTTGTATTTTTTTGCACAAAATCGTTCACACGGGTAAACCAGCATATCTCAACGAAAAAATCATTAGATCTCGTAGTTCTCGAGTAAGATTTTTCATTATTCCGCGTCATCGTACCGAGTCATATGGACGTACCATTTTTGTCAAGGGTATAGGTATTTGGAATCAGCTTCCAAATGACCTACGAAACTGTAATTCTCTTTCAACTTTCAGACGAGATTATAGAAATTTCCTTAATGTAAGAAACCAGTAATTTTTGTAGATTTTAGAGATGTTATAATGTTATAGAATTGTAAGTGGACCAGAACACAAATCAGAGAATGACCTTAATTTACACTAAGCAGTGCAAATTGTAGTAATTTATAAGGATCTGAATTACCTTAAACTACATGATGATCAATAAAATAAATAAACAAATAAATAATACCATAAATATTTAATTTATCAAGGAGTATGTCATGATTTAACGTATCAAAAGCTTTTGCTAAATCAATAAACAGTCCTCCAATCATCTTTTTTTGGTCGATATTCTCAACAATGTTGTCAATTATTTCGGTAATTACCGTACCCGTTCCACAGCCCGGTCGATAGCCATATTGGTTCGAATAAAGTATTTTATGAATATCGAAAAAGCTTTGGATTCTTGTGACTAACATCTTTTCTATGAGTTTATTAAATACTGATAATGTGGATATCGGGCGATAGTTAGTAGGATTACTGGTGTCACCACTTTTGTGGACTGGGATTACTTTCGCTAATTTCAGGCAATGTCGAGATTATATTATTAAATATATTCGAGATTATTTCTGAAAAGTGCGGAGTATACGATTTTACTACTTCCACTGGGAAATCATCTGGACCATTACTTTTTTGACATCAAGTTCGTTGATCAAAATCATAGCTTCATTATGGGTAGAGGGTCTCAAGAAAATTGATGATTGGTTATGCCTTACTGCCCAGAACTTTTTTATCCTTTTTATATAATTGTTTTTTATAGACATTAATTTCCAATTCCAAATTCCAAATAATTGGATGACATCCATTCACAGTTTTTGTTTTTGAGACTAACTTTTTTTTTCTAATTGTTGTCGTACATTCGACGAGTAATCTAATATAAGTTGATGTGACATCCTGCAAAATAGTATCCGCATCGCGATTACAATCAACGTTTCTTATGAAGTCGCTGAATAATGAATTGAGTCGATCTTTATTTATCATCTTTTTCAATAGGACTGTGTGGAATTTAGGTAGATTTAATACAAAAGTAGTTAAAATTGGTAAATGATCGCTGAGGTCATTGAAAAATGGAATAATTTTGTATCCTATCGCTGTCTTCTAATTTGCAAATGAAGTGGTCGAGAACATTGTTACTTGTAGGCCTGGTTGAAAAAGTATTGGTACAGTCGAATCCAAAAGATTTTAACAAATTTTTGTAGCGCAAAACAATGTTATTGTTAGTAAGATTTATCGGGATATTTATGTCACCTAGTATGCTGCAATGCTGTCTGCAGTGTTCCGAATATTAATCAAAACAAACACTCAGGATGCCTTTTTTTGTTGGAAACATTCTGATTGTATAATGGGATAGCGCCTCTCGCAACTGCTTCGCCTGGCTGGTATGCAATCTCGATCAGCGCTCCTATCAGCTATGCAAACCGAGTCGCATCATTCAGAATAATCGGTTTAGCAAACATCGCATATCGGAGATGATTGAGATACAAACTGATCCATTCTGAATGTAGCTCACTCAGTATCTGTCTGAATTATATGAAATTCAAAATTATTTTTTGCAGGACGAGAAAAATCAAACAATTGTGAGGAACACCATAAATTCTTAGTAATTTTAACGTGACGGACGACAGTTTAATAAAAGAACTTGTAAAAATTGAAAAACACGGCGAAAGTGAACATCTTTCCCTCACAAACACAACTACAATTTGATTTTAATCATACTGATGTTAAAAAACGTTATAACAACAAATAAATTTATTTATTTGCTGTATATCAAATCAAACAAAATACGCTAATGATCGGCTTCATGTATCACTCACTCACTGCCTGATTCATTCACTCCTGATCGAAGACCAACAAGATTCGCCATACGCATTGCGCATTGGTGAGATTCCAATTTGATGATGGTGCTGCACTGTTTTGACAGCAAGCATCGTGCGAGGTGATCTGTATTTTAGCGATGAATTGAACGATCGATGATCGGGTAGGTCGAGTAGCAATCAATAACGAAACCCGACCGCTGTACGTTCAGGTGCGAAGGGCAATCAGAAACATTCATTGAAAATGAGTGATATTCGGAACACTGGCTGTCTGTTTGTTGAGCAGTCTAACCAATTTTCCAATTTTTGAGCAAACGTGTTGAAATCAAATAAAGGTGGCCGATAAACACCATAAAGATTGAGATACTGTTCGTTTATACAAAGCTCGACATTCAAACAATGAAAACCATTCTGATGGACAATTTCAATTAGTCTGTGTGTTATTTTATTTTTAATGTAGATCGCTAAACCTCCATGTGAAGAAGATCTACAAGAAAAGTAGCTAAGAAAACCAAAGATTTGATACAGTGCACAATTATCCTCTTTCAACCATGTTTCGCCTACAATAATAACATCTAGTTTCACAGAACAGTGGTTGATGAATAATAAAAGGTCATAAAATTTATTTAAGTAATTTATTCCTCTCAAATTCCATTGTAACATTCGAAGGTTATTCATGTAATCTAGCTTTAATTATTGCGTATTTAGTCCAGATATTAAAAGAAGTATATGAATACTATGGCTACGACATTGATGTTTCCGTAATTATTTCATTTTACAAATAAAAATCATGGGGGTGAAAAAATCGGGTTTTTGCTGTATTGCTATTGTTTAAAAAGTGGTTTGAAACAAAAAGACTATGGCATTCTCAAGGAATCATTTTAATTGATAAAGATTTCTTTCAAGTAGGGCGCTTATTATTACGCTTCCTCACGCTTCCAGCGCAAAAAAGCAGTCTGAAGAACTTACGCGACAGCCATTAAGGCCCATTAAAGTCATCTTCCGACCCCCTCCTTCCGAACAATCGCGAAGGGATGTTCTAATTGAGTAATCAGAGCTTGAATAGCTATTACCCAAAATTATCCAACTAATGGTAACGATTATTTACAAAGCTATACAATCATCACCTGTTTCTTTAGCTCAGCTTGGTTCGTTGGTTACGTTCTCTTGGGATTTTTTTCTGTCTTTCGTTTGGTCCAAATCGTTGCTTGGAGCCTAATTAGATCGTCCCAAGCTAGAGTTAGATACCCCTAGTTGGCAAATTAGCTAGCATGAACTGAGGAAAAACACCAGCTATGAGCCCAGTGTTCTTGCCTAATATGTAGAACACAACTGTTCAGACCCATCACTATGGGATGGTTTTTTCGAGACTCGGCCTTTTGGACACTCGACTCTAGATAGACCCACATACAGAGGCACAGAAAATTGATCTGTTCCCGTTAACGAGCAATTATTACCTGTGTATCTTCCTCCTCTCTTCTCCCCTCGACAACACCTAAGGCTGATCGCAAAAAAAAGTTCGTCAATGCAAATTGAAAACTCATACCTTCTAGTTACAAGTTTGAAGACAACATGAACGCGATCATCATACCGTTCGATTTGAGAGTAATCGACCGGGGAACCGATTTGGCCAGGCGGCAGCAGCAGGTCCATCCCAAAGGTCATTCCACTTCTGCCAACCTGTCCACGATCATTTGGTCCCAGAAGAACGAGCTTTCTGCAAACCTCATCACTCAGTCATTCAGGAGTCAGCAGCACCAAATAAAACTCGTGAATTAACATCGACCCAACAATGCAATGGCAAACGAACGAGTGCAGTTCACGAATATGCAAAAACCACCTGATTTGGCCCCTGGTGGGCATCGTGGGACGATTACGTACCAGAGATCAGACCCACAAGAAACATCAGAGGGAGGATGATGACGAGCGACGGTTTTCTGGTCCAGCACCAGCATTCATTCGTTCAGTTGGGCAGCTGTAATTTCGAGGTTCGTCGTCTGGCGCTGCCGTATGTAATTTGTGTGCGCATTGAAGTCTCCCGAGGGGCTCCTCAGAAAAAAAATCTTCGATGACCGTACCTGAATGCAGATTAATCGAGGTATGGAGCTCCGAGGGGAGGAAAAAGAATCAAATTTGAATTCTTTCATTGCCGATACACAATAATGTGATCAGATTGTGGTCGTTTGCAGCCAGCCAGAGCTCGTTTCGGTGTCAGGTTACATTCTCGGGCATTTGCCTGATTACGGATGCACGCACGATTATTGGGTGGCTATTTTTGTTTTGGTTTTGGTCGGATCTACTTTAGGCAGCTCATTTGGAACAACACTGAAAGGTTTCGAGTTCGATTGATCTCAATCACATGTTTGCAGAATTTTGCATTTAAAATGCAATGACCTGATTGATATTTTTTTTTAAATTTCGAAGTCACAATATTCCATATTGTAATATAAATATCTTTTTTGTCATTTTATAATTTGTTAAAAAAACAATAATACAAATGTGATACTCAAACGAGATTGAGGATTGCGGATTTTAATTTGAAGTTTTTAATGGTAAAATGCCTGATTTGTGAGATTGTTGAGTGAAATGTGTGTGAATTTTTTTGTCTTTTTTGTCTTTTTTGTCTTTTTTGTCTTTTTTTGTCTTTTTGTCTTTTTTGTCTTTTTTGTCTTTTTTGTCTTTTTTGTCTTTTTTGTCTTTTTTGTCTTTTTTGTCTTTTTTGTCTTTTTTGTCTTTTTTGTCTTTTTTGTCTTTTTTGTCTTTTTTGTCTTTTTTGTCTTTTTTGTCTTTTTTGTCTTTTTTGTCTTTTTTGTCTTTTTTGTCTTTTTTGTCTTTTTTGTCTTTTTTGTCTTTTTTGTCTTTTTTGTCTTTTTTGTCTTTTTTGTCTTTTTTGTCTTTTTTGTCTTTTTTGTCTTTTTTGTCTTTTTTGTCTTTTTTGTCTTTTTTGTCTTTTTTGTCTTTTTTGTCTTTTTTGTCTTTTTTGTCTTTTTTGTCTTTTTTGTCTTTTTTGTCTTTTTTGTCTTTTTTGTCTTTTTTGTCTTTTTTGTCTTTTTTGTCTTTTTTGTCTTTTTTGTCTTTTTTGTCTTTTTTGTCTTTTTTGTCTTTTTTGTCTTTTTTGTCTTTTTTGTCTTTTTTGTCTTTTTTGTCTTTTTTGTCTTTTTTGTCTTTTTTGTCTTTTTTGTCTTTTTTGTCTTTTTTGTCTTTTTTGTCTTTTTTGTCTTTTTTGTCTTTTTTGTTTTTTTTGTCTTTTTTGTTTTTTTTGTCTTTTTTGTCTTTTTTGTCTTTTTTGTCTTTTTTGTCTTTTTTGTCTTTTTTGTCTTTTTTGTCTTTTTTGTCTTTTTTGTCTTTTTTGTCTTTTTTGTCTTTTTTGTCTTTTTTGTCTTTTTTGTCTTTTTTGTCTTTTTTGTCTTTTTTGTCTTTGTTTGATCCCGGATGGGCCTATTACCACCAACCTGTGCAGTTATTCCGTGGCTGGACTTGATCTGCTGATCTCAATCCGACCGTTGTACGTTATCAGCAGATAGGATGCCTTTGCACGAAACCCTTGAATATCCCCTTGTATGCTGGGGTTTTCGGGAACCAGTAAAACTCGCGGAACTCTTTTACGTTAACTTTAATTTGGTTTGCTTAAGTTAACTTTACTTATCAATAACTTCTGCTTATAAATTAATGTTTATGGACTTAAAGTTTAAGGCCTTTAAGACACCCGGCCAGGGTACGAACTCGTAGTTTGATCGGTAGTCGGTGGTCAACTAACCATCGTTCGCTGTTAAAGACGCTCGCAACTCCTCACAATTGGTTCGGGTGGTGCGATGTTTTTTCCCAATCGTTATCAGAGAAATTCTCCCTCTTATCAGCCACACAAATCATCATTGTTGGTGATCGAGAATCGGATCCGCTGATGACGACGGCTATTGTTTTCGCAGCAGCAGAGAAGGCTCAGCAACCCAGTGGCTTGAGCGGGAGGTGAGTTTCACGGTATCCCCAGTCCACTTGATCTCGCAGTTGTTTCTCTCGCTCATGGTTCAGATTTATGCTACGCATACAGTGGTTCTTAAACTGAACATCCTCACCCACCCAGAAATCAAACATGTATTTCTGAATTAATAAATAATAAATTGTGAATATCAGTTGGTGAACTTTCTTGCTTATTTTTGTGACTCAAATTCATCGTTTTAACGTGGTCATCTGACTTAATATTTTGCATAAACTGAACCTTGGGATCAGACACATCTTCTTAAATTTCAATATAGCAATTTGACTCTTTTTCTTACATCATCTGACACCAAGCATTTAGATATTCTATCATCGTAATCTGACACAACATCTCTCAAACTTCTGACATGTAGCTGACAATTCATTCTGACCGTTTTTCTGACGCATTCTGATCTGTAATTTCATTCCCATCCGACATAGGGAGCAGACACAACTTTTCAACCGGACGCTTTTTCAGACCTGAGTTCGTTTTCAGAGTAACTACTCGAGTAATACCGTCTTGTCCTGGGTGAAGCTCTACAATTCGGCCCATTTTCCATCTACATGGAGGAACATTCTCTTCTTTTATGATGACAAGGCTTCCTATATCAACCGTAACTGAAGGGTTCCATCGTTTTGTCCTGGCTTGAAGTTGACACAAATATTCCCTACGCCAACGCTTCCAAATCAACTGAATATTTTTCTGCACCAGCTGAATTTGGTTAAGCCTGTTATCCGGTATTTTCTCGTAGTTTTGATCTGGGATGGACTGTAAAGACTCTCCGATAATAAAATGACCAGGTGTCAAAGGTTCCAAATCATTTGGGTCGTTGGAAAGCGGTGTAATTGGCCGTGAATTCAAACAGGATTCGACCTGAACCAAAAGTGTTGTAAAATCTTCTGGGCCTACCGGATTTTCACCAATTACTCTTAAAATGTGTTTTTTCGCAGAACGCACCGCAGCTTCCCACAAACCACCAAAGTGTGGGGCACCAGGAGGGTTAAAATGCCACTTAATTCCTTCGTTACTACATTCCTTAAACAATCGTTCTCGGTGGTCCTGGCTCTTCAACAGGCTAAATAATTCCGACATTTGATTTCTGGCTCCAACAAAGTTCGTACCGTTGTCCGAAAAGATTTCTGAGCATTTACCTCTTCTTCCAACAAATCTGCGCAAGGCCTGTATAAATCGTTCTGTGGATAGATCTGATACCAACTCAAGGTGTACAGCCTTAGTGGACATGCAAACAAAGATGGCAACGTATGCTTTAACTACCGGGCGTCTGGGAGCCGGACGAATGTATATCGGACCGAAATAATCAACTCCTGATCTACTGAATGCACGCGAAACCGTTACGCGCGAGGCTGGCAACTCTGCCATGAACTGTTGTATCGGGGTGGGTCGAGCCTTAAAACATACGTGACACCTTTGGATGATATGCCGAGCAACACTCCTTCCACCTAAGGGCCAAAATTTTAACCTAACTGTAGCTAAAACCAACTGAGGACCTGCGTGTAATAATCGGCAGTGAAAGTGCTCTAGAATAAGGCGAGTAAGAACGTGACGTGCTGGTAAGACAATCGGATGTTTTGCAGTTTCTGACTCGTTTGACTTGCTCAATCTACCACCAATTCTTAACAGACCATCGGGGAACCTTTTGGGATTGAACCATCTCAGTTTCGATTGCCTTGACACAAACTCACCCTTAGATAGAGCATTCAACTCTCCAGGGAAGCATTCCCTTTGAACACATCTAGCTAAAGCTCTCTCAGCTTCATCTATTTCAGCTGATTGAAGAAAGGGTTCGAATTTGACCTGCCGTCTTGACCTTAACAGCTTGATAAACCTTATCAAGTAAGCTGTACATCTAACCATTTTAGTGTAATCTGAATACAAACTAAAATACCAACGATTAAAATCTGACTCATGCTCCGAAATGTTTGTTACCAATGCTGTTACTGTTGCTCGACGCCTTTCTTCTTCGCCAATCTCCTTTAAATGGTTATCTGGTAGTTCTGGCCAGTTTTCCTTCTCTAGCGCCAACCACTCTGGACCTTCCCACCACAAGCGATTCTGGGCGATTTCTTCAGGTGGAATTCCCCGAGAAATCAGATCTGATGGATTGTCAACGCCGGGAACATGTCTCCATTCACAACCCTCCGTGAGTTGTTGTATTTTCGCAACTCTGTTTGCCACGTAGGTGGTCCAAGTAGATGGAACAGCCTGTAACCATCGCCAAACGCAAGTGGAATCTGTCCAGAAGTAAACTTGGCATTCTAACTTCATGGATTTTTGAACGAATTTGAAAAGTTCGGAAGTAAGCAAAGCCCCACACAATTCTAACCGTGGAATTGACTGGCTTGCTAACGGAGACACCCTGGATTTAGCAGCCAACAAACAAATCTTAACCACTCCACTTAAGTTGACACTTTTCAAATAAATACAACCACCATACGCCTTCTCCGAAGCGTCCGAAAAACAATGAATTTCTTTGTGAATTGCTCCTGGAATAATGGTGCACCGCTCTATACGAATGCTGTTGAGTGAAACTAGTTGATCGTAGTATTTCAGCCAATCCTCACCCACCGTTGGAGGTAATGGCTGATCCCAATCTAATCTTTGGTCGTCGTTATTCCGTAACGTCCACAGCTGCTGCATAAATATCTTCGCAGTTGTTATTGCAGCGCCAAGGAGTCCCAGCGGGTCGAAGAGTGTAGCAATTACCGACAGCACCTTGCGTTTCGTCAAAACCGTTGATTTTGGAATTTCAGGAATGTTGAAGTTGTACTTGAAGACATCAGACTTCGGTAACCATGTGAGCCCAAGTATCTTCATCGAAGGATCTATCTCTGATCCGTCTGAAGACTCTTCAATAGCTACACTGTCTTGTGCAAGCCCTTGTAAGACTTCTGCACAATTTGATGCGAATTTTCGTAGCCGAAATCCTCCTGCCTTTGCAGCTTTATCTAACTGAATTCTCAGTTCGAGAGCTGCGGTTGCATCGTCTGCCCCTGATACAACATCGTCCATGTATGTATCTTCCAAAAATACTCTTGATGCTAGAGGGAAACTCTCTGCTTCATCCAATGCTAACTGCTTCAAGGTGCGCGTGGCTAAAAACGGAGCTGGTTTGGTGCCGTACGTTACAGTCTTAAGCTCGAACGTTTTGACTGGCTCTGATGGTGATTTTCTCCATAAAATTGACTGTAGTGGACGATCTTCCCTGGTGATGTTGATTTGGCGGAACATTTTTTCAACATCTGCCACGACCATGATCTGACACATTCGACAGCGAAGTATTATTGCCCGAAGATCGTCCTGGATTACTGGCCCTGTTAGCAGTCCATCGTTCAGAGAAACTCCAGTAGTAGTTTTACATGAAGCATCAAACACCACTCGCAATTTGGTAGTCGTACTACTCTCCTTCTCAACTGGATGATGAGGTAAAAAACACCGTTTTGTACCAGAAATTTCCACAACTTCTTCCATGTGACCTAGCTGTATATATTCGTCCATGAACTTAGTATACAGCTCCCGCAAATCCATATTCCTTGCTAACCTGCGCTCAGTTGCGCCCAAGCGCCGTAACGCTATTTCCCTTGAGTCACCTAAATTAGGGAAAACCTCCTCGTTCTTAGGAAGCGAGACTGTGTACCTTCCATTGCTGTCTCTCTGTACCGTTTTCTGGAAAATTTCCTCGCAAAGCCTCTCCTCTCGTGAGTATAGATTTTCCGAACCTAGCTCCTCACAAGCCCAAAACCGAGCGACAAGGGTTTCAAGAGACTCTGTTGTTGAAACATTGCAAGCAATCCGTGCTGATACCTCTTGCGATAAACCTCCAGAAACTATCCAACCGAAAACTGGCTCTGTAAGTGTTGGTAATTGATCACCGATGGAAATCCGTTTTCCCGTTTCGAAGAAATCAAAGAACGACTCAATTCCCAACACCAAATCCACCACCTTTGACTCAAAAAATGATGGATCCGCTAACTCAATTCCATCTGGGAATGACCATTCATCCGTTGATACCGTAGCAGTGGGCAAATCGACAGTTACCTTGGGCAGAACCAGGAATTCCATTTCCTTAGAGTAATTGTTCACCCTCGATCGCACCACTGCTTGAACCTTGTGTTTAACCCTGGTAGATGTCCGACCAATACCAAGTATCGCTACATCTACCCTTTTCCGACTCATCACCAAACGCTGACTCAATCTTTCCGAAATAAAATTGCTTTCTGAACCTGAATCAAGCAACGCTCGAGCTGGGAATCTGTTTCCCATTTCATCTTCTAAAAGAACCACAGCAGTCGCTAAGAGAACCCTACAATTAGCCCTGCGCTCGACGCCCGTGGTCAAGCATGTTGAAGCTGTGTTAGAAGCCCGACAAGATGTTTCACCTCGCAGCTGATCACCGCTATTGGTTGCACCTGACCTTGAAGATTCCGAGATTTCTCCGTCCTTGCCTTTAAAACACACCAGTGTATGATGGCGCCCTCCACAATTCCGACATGAAAACTTAGACGGACATTCTCGAGCCATATGAGACGTTCTAAAACAGTTCCGACATAAAGAGTGAGTTTTTAGAACCGAATCTCTTTCCGACACACACAATTTCAAAAATTTCTGACATTGATACAAGGGATGCTGACCTTTACAGGCAAAACATTTCGATCCATTCATATTCACATTATTATGAAATGTTCTGACACTTACTCTCTGTTTAACTGACATTTGTGAAGGAGCACTCTTACTATCATTCAATCTTGGTGGAAGAGCTTCCAAAACTCGGACCCGCCTGTGCAGAAAATCAGTCAAATCGGCTAAAGTGTCTTCTTCTTTGGAGGCTGACTCTTCTTCCCAACTTCTACGAGTCACGGGGTCTAGGAGAGACACGAGATAATTCACCAAAAGAAGATCCTTATAATCATTTGCATCTAAAACCTGATCTAATGTGTTGACAATTCTCTCAAATCCTTCCAACAACTGTAGTAGTTCAGCAACAGACTCCTTGTTCACCGAGGATAACTTGAAAAGCGATTGTACCTGTCTCTTTTTTAACTGCTTGCTGTTGTTGTACCGCTTCAGAAGCATATCCCATGCAACTGTGTAGTTAGCTCTTGTAATCTGAAGGGGATCAATCAATGCTTTCGGTTCACCTTGAAGACATCCCTTTAAATAATGGAATTTTTCCACCTCCGGCAAATCTAGCTTACAATGAATGAGTGAGAGATACAAATCACGAAACCCTAGCCATTCGTCTATGTTTCCGTTGAAGGACTGCAACTTTATTTGTGGAAGCCTAACATGATCGAAACTACCGTGACTAGGTTCACCGATATGAACGGACTGATTTAGCGTATTCAACTCCGTTCGACACTTCGCCTTGTCCATAAGGAAAGATTTCGCATAATAATATCGATCACTTAATTCCTTCCGTTCCCTTACATAAAGATCTTCATCTGCTGCGAAATCCTCATGCGATTTGATGTCAATCAGTACCTCACAAAACCTTTCCCACAAATCATCGATAGCTGATAATCGAACAGAAATTTGCGCATGCGTTGCATCTTCCTGAAAGGTTTCAACGAACTCCCAAACATCTGCAAAGGACGATTGAATTTCCTTTAATTTTATTGTTAAATATTTCAACGTTGGAGATTTTGAATCCTTAACACCTTTGATAGTGGGCATCTTGTAAACCGTGGAAATCACACAATCAATAAATAAATAACAGCAGGATAATGTTCAATCAACTCGCCGAAATAATCAGAGAACAAGGTGAAGTTTATCAAGGCGGAAGTCCAAAAAACCAGACAATTGTTCTGACGAACAGTTTGTTCTCAGGGAATTGCGCAGTTATTAAATATTAGAAAAGGTATCCTCTTAAACCATATATTGTTTAAACAAACCCACAAAATATGCATGAATTCCGAAATATCACAATAGTCACGATAATTTGCTCTAAATTCTAATCATAAATTTATAGTTCACCAACTGTTTTAAGAACCACTGTGTTTATGTTGCTTACCAAGCGTAGCATAATCTCGTTAACCAAACTGCGGCGTTGATGTGTGAAACTCAGGCACCACGTTGACCCTTGATCCAATTCGGTCCACCATGCGTTGCGATGCCTCTTCTTCCGGAGCGCCAATCAGGTTTAAGCATGCACCTGATCGCGAACGAAACCCGTAGTTACACCAATTGCCCCTGGCAAAAGGTCAATGAACCTTGAGATAGCTAGCGTTGAACCCAAGGGAGGGGGCGATCTACCACGACAGCCGCGCCTCACCTTAACGTATGTCGTTTACTAACGAGTTGGCCACCGATAACCGTACTGCATGCACCGAGAGCCCAGCCAGAATTATCCAAATCTGGCAATGAAAAAGAAAGGAACCGTAAGCAATCGTGAATCACAACAGTTGCACTTTTGATGTCGATGATTGGGGATGATGAACAATAGACTCCTTTAGTGTTAAATCACTTCCAGCAATGGCGCCGCTTCACAAAAGCGTTTTGTTCCACGATGGAAAATGGAGATTCTGTTGGCTTGGCGTCCCCCGTTGTGTCCGATTGTAGCGATGTAGAATCCTCCGGCCAAGGCCCTCATCCGGCTCGAAGGACCAATGTTTGATCCCGGATGGGCCTATTACCACCAACCTGTGCAGTTATTCCGTGGCTGGACTTGATCTGCTGATCTCAATCCGACCGTTGTACGTTATCAGCAGATAGGATGCCTTTGCACGAAACCCTTGAATATCCCCTTGTATGCTGGGGTTTTCGGGAACCAGTAAAACTCGCGGAACTCTTTTACGTTAACTTTAATTTGGTTTGCTTAAGTTAACTTTACTTATCAATAACTTCTGCTTATAAATTAATGTTTATGGACTTAAAGTTTAAGGCCTTTAAGACACCCGGCCAGGGTACGAACTCGTAGTTTGATCGGTAGTCGGTGGTCAACTAACCATCGTTCGCTGTTAAAGACGCTCGCAACTCCTCACAATTGGTTCGGGTGGTGCGATGTTTTTTCCCAATCGTTATCAGAGAAATTCTCCCTCTTATCAGCCACACAAATCATCATTGTTGGTGATCGAGAATCGGATCCGCTGATGACGACGGCTATTGTTTTCGCAGCAGCAGAGAAGGCTCAGCAACCCAGTGGCTTGAGCGGGAGGTGAGTTTCACGGTATCCCCAGTCCACTTGATCTCGCAGTTGTTTCTCTCGCTCATGGTTCAGATTTATGCTACGCATACAGTGGTTCTTAAACTGAACAGTCTTTTTTGTCTTTTTTGTCTTTTTTGTCTTTTTTGTCTTTTTTGTCTTTTTTGTCTTTTTTGTCTTTTTTGTCTTTTTTGTCTTTTTTGTCTTTTTTGTCTTTTTTGTCTTTTTTGTCTTTTTTGTCTTTTTTGTCTTTTTTGTCTTTTTTGTCTTTTTTGTCTTTTTTGTCTTTTTTGTCTTTTTTGTCTTTTTTGTCTTTTTTGTCTTTTTTGTCTTTTTTGTCTTTTTTGTCTTTTTTGTCTTTTTTGTCTTTTTTGTCTTTTTTGTCTTTTTTGTCTTTTTTGTCTTTTTTGTCTTTTTTGTCTTTTTTGTCTTTTTTGTCTTTTTTGTCTTTTTTGTCTTTTTTGTCTTTTTTGTCTTTTTTGTCTTTTTTGTCTTTTTTGTCTTTTTTGTCTTTTTTGTCTTTTTTGTCTTTTTTGTCTTTTTTGTCTTTTTTGTCTTTTTTGTCTTTTTTGTCTTTTTTGTCTTTTTTGTCTTTTTTGTCTTTTTTGTCTTTTTTGTCTTTTTTGTCTTTTTTGTCTTTTTTGTCTTTTTTGTCTTTTTTGTCTTTTTTGTCTTTTTTGTCTTTTTTGTCTTTTTTGTCTTTTTTGTCTTTTTTGTCTTTTTTGTCTTTTTTGTCTTTTTTGTCTTTTTTGTCTTTTTTGTCTTTTTTGTCTTTTTTGTCTTTTTTGTCTTTTTTGTCTTTTTTGTCTTTTTTGTCTTTTTTGTCTTTTTTGTCTTTTTTGTCTTTTTTGTCTTTTTTGTCTTTTTTGTCTTTTTTGTCTTTTTTGTCTTTTTTGTCTTTTTTGTCTTTTTTGTCTTTTTTGTCTTTTTTGTCTTTTTTGTCTTTTTTGTCTTTTTTGTCTTTTTTGTCTTTTTTGTCTTTTTTGTCTTTTTTGTCTTTTTTGTCTTTTTTGTCTTTTTTGTCTTTTTTGTCTTTTTTGTCTTTTTTGTCTTTTTTGTCTTTTTTGTCTTTTTTGTCTTTTTTGTCTTTTTTGTCTTTTTTGTCTTTTTTGTCTTTTTTGTCTTTTTTGTCTTTTTTGTCTTTTTTGTCTTTTTTGTCTTTTTTGTCTTTTTTGTCTTTTTTGTCTTTTTTGTCTTTTTTGTCTTTTTTGTCTTTTTTGTCTTTTTTGTCTTTTTTGTCTTTTTTGTCTTTTTTGTCTTTTTTGTCTTTTTTGTCTTTTTTGTCTTTTTTGTCTTTTTTGTCTTTTTTGTCTTTTTTGTCTTTTTTGTCTTTTTTGTCTTTTTTGTCTTTTTTGTCTTTTTTGTCTTTTTTGTCTTTTTTGTCTTTTTTGTCTTTTTTGTCTTTTTTGTCTTTTTTGTCTTTTTTGTCTTTTTTGTCTTTTTTGTCTTTTTTGTCTTTTTTGTCTTTTTTGTCTTTTTTGTCTTTTTTGTCTTTTTTGTCTTTTTTGTCTTTTTTGTCTTTTTTGTCTTTTTTGTCTTTTTTGTCTTTTTTGTCTTTTCTGTCTTTTTTATCTTTTTTGTCTTTTTTGTCTGTTTTGTTGCATTCACTATTTGAAAGACCATGCAAACAATAAACATTAAGGGTTGCAAAACGATCCAAATTCACACGCATAAGTTTTTACGAAGGACAATTAAAATGGGCTTTTTTCTCACAGATAAAAATAAACCTCTTAAAAGGGAAGGACATGCCATCAGGTACGATCCGGGTCCACTTGCCGCAGTTTTATTACTTTACATACATATGTTTTTCCTCCATTTGATCCAACAAGTACCACCAATTTAGAACTTCACCGACGTCCTCCACACACGTGATCGGAATAATAAATCGATTCCGATCGAGACGATTGATCGTCGATCGATCAATCAATCATCATCCCCTCAACCGATCGCGAGACAATGTAGGTTTTTTCGAACCATCAACAGTGAGTAAGTAAGCCCTTCCAATAAGCCAGCCGGGCGTAGATTGATTGAGCCATCTCGCCAACGCTTTTAAGTCTTTAATTCTTTTTTGTACCTTGATGGGGCCAATTTGAACCATAATATCTCGAAAAAGGAAGTCAATCTGCTGCTGCTGCTGCTGCTAGTTGAGTCCTAGGCTAAGTGTGGATAGTACTTAAAACAGTCTGTCGGCGCCGAAGCGTAATAAAGTGATCTGCAACATTGTTTCCCATCCATCCACTCTCATATGTGTCGTATGATTTTATTTTTTCTAGATTTCGTTAAGCCCCTTGCTGCGAGGAATCGATCAAGGATCATAAAGAATCCTCGTGCACACTATCGTTACGTGACTGATAGTCGTAATTAAAACCGATTGAAATGGTTTCGTGCGGGATAATTCCTCCCGACAGACGGCTTGAGGCTAGATGCAATATGGGTGTGTTGTAGAAGTTATAAAAAAATGAACCAATTCGAGGGTTGAAAAGTTTCACGTTTTGCTTGTAATCATTTGGATGATTTGTTTCAAGTGAAGGCGAGAGAGTGAGGAGAGAAACAAACATGGCTCAAAAGCCATCACGAATGACTCGACGATCGAGAATGTTGTCCCCAAAGCTGGGGAGGGGTCATAAATAATACCCGAGTGCCGGGCTGACAGGTTATGGTTGACTAAAACATGCAATATTTGAATCGGATTTAGAGCAGCAACTAAGAGCAATCATCATTATGTGGAATATTTAACATTTTAACACTTAAACATGAGATTTTTTTTTTAAATTTGAACTCTTAAACACAATTACTTTTATTACTTTTATTACTTTTCATGGGCAAGAGCAGTGAGTTGCAATTAATAAAAACTATAAAAGAAACTTTATTCTATTATTGTTTATTTTATCCGAGAAGCTTGAAATCCTACCTCTTGGTAGCTTGAGAAACTCAACTTAGAGAAAAGTTTTTCCACTAAAGCTTATAAAGTTTTTCCTCAGGTCTGAAAAACTTTCCCAGATGCGATTTTTTTTGAAGTTATTTCTGTTTGTGACGAATATATCACAAGTCAGACTTGTGAAAGTTTTTTTTTAGGTTTTTCGACTAAATGCGAGTGTGATTGTCACTTAAATGGAGAAAATCTAACCCTTGAGTATTCAAACTTCATAGTGAAGAGGCTGCCCGTTTCACCCCTCCTAGAAGTGCTGTGCTCATTTCAATCCAAGTCAAGAAATTAAAGTTTACTCTGATTAGTGCAAAACATCAAATCTTCAATGATTATACCTCATCATAATCCTATGTGAAGTAACATTCGCGACAACATTCGCGAAAATGATCGCGCAATAGGAAGTGCCCTGGATTTCAATGTTTTGTCGTTTTACACCGTGGTTTATGGAATATTACTCAACCACTGTAGAGTAAAATCGTCTCGCTCCAAATACCCAAAATGGTTTGACAGCTACACTATCCGCCTGCATAAAGACAAGCGAAAGAAACACAACTAATTCCGTAGAAGTAAATCTGAATATGACAAAACAGCATACCAAACAGTGGCTAATTCATTCAATTGTTTGCATAGAGCCCAACGATGCAGCTATTTGAACGAACTTCAACAAAATATTCAATCCGAACCAAAACGATTTTGGAAATATGTCAACTCGAAACGTAAGTCTAACTTGATACCAAAAAATGTTTCTTACAAAAACAACAAAGCAGAATCTTTGGAAGACCATCCGAGCTCTTCGCCGAATACTTCCACAGTGTGTATCTTTTGAACAACGCAGAATTAAGACAAGAACGCCAATCACCAGTAGAAATCTGACCAGAATTCACAATAACGGTTCCTGATATACGTAGAAAGATTTTAGAGCTCGACGAATCGAAAAGTTGTGGTCCTGATGGAATACCTAACTCATTCTTAAAAAAATGTGTGGGTGGAATCGAAGAGCACTTACACTTCCTCTTCACTTCATCGATTCGAGCCGGATTATTCCCAAAGTTTTGGAAAATCTCGCATGTTATACCGATTCACAAGAACGGTTACAGGCTCACCGTAAAAAACTATCGTGGTGTTGCAATTCTCTCTGCAGTACCCAAACTTTTTGAGAGTATTGTATAAGATAAGATTTACTCGTGGATTGAAACAAAGATTTCGGACGTTCAACGTGGTTTTCTCAAGAAACGCTCAACCATAACGAATCTAACAGAGTTTGCATCAAGAACCTCACAGTGGATGATGCAAGGTTTCCAAGTTGACGCCATATACACTGACATGTCCAAAGCCTTTGACGTAATCAATATAAACGCTCTACTGTCGGTATTATGCAAGAATGGAATAACCGGATCCTGTCTTCGATGGATTCGTTGGTACCTGATCGAAAGAACGCAATACGTCAAACTGGAGAACGTGAGATCTAGTACTTTCTCGGTCAACAGTGGTGTTCCACAAGGGAGTCACTTCGGACCCCTTCTTTTCATCTCTGTTATGAACGAATTCCCTGAAGTGCTGACTGGTGTGTTTGTGCTGGTTTATGCCGATGATTTAACACGTTCGTCGCCACGCTCATTTTGGTAGTTTTGCTAGCCGGGCCCAAAGAAATTTTCAGAGAGAGAAAGCAAAGAGGGAGAACTCCCATATTTGAAACGTGTGGCGAAGCTGAGCGGTAAACTCCAGTAAGAGAGCGTCACCTGCTTTTTGATGTGACGGGGCCCCCCAGGAAATACACCCGTCTGCCAAATATGGGTGACGTGGCGACGAACGTGTTAAAAATGTTTTTGCCTATGCGTCACCCGGAGGACTGCGTGACTCTGCAAAATGCCTTACACAGGTTCACAGAGTGTTGCAGTAGATTCGGCCTAAAGATCAATTCCTCGAAATGCAACTTGATAACATTTTCTCGGTAAATAAGCAATACCACTTATGAATACCGCTTGGAAAACGATTGCATCATTGCTCGACAAAACTCAGTGAAAGACTTGGGAGTGGAGTTGGACGAGGAGTTAACTTTTTCAAAACATATCGAAAAAGTTGTAGCAAAGGCAAATTCTATGTTTGGAATGGTTAGTAGAATCTGTCACGAGCTGAATAATCCCTATACGATTGTCTCAATCTACACTGGATTAGTTAGGACCGTCATTGAATATGCCGGCATTGTGTGGCGACCGGCGAAAGCACTCATTTTCTCCCATATTACAATAGATAGGAGTCTGAAAACTGTATACACACGAGCGGACATCTGTTTTATATACGTTAGAGCAATTTTTCTGTTAAAATCTCTTACAGTTTTTGTGAAAATAATTTTATAATAAAAGAAGTCAAAATAGCCGATTTCCGAAGCTGGCGGGCTAAATGCGCATATTTATGTTTCTTGCTATAATTCATTAACACTTGCAATATTTTGATATTTTTTTAATTGAAAATGGTAGAAACGGATGTTAAGTCAAGGCTGAAAATTTGGTGAAATTTTTTACATCACTAGTTCTTTTGCATGAAACATAGTTAGGTATACAACTTAGTCATATTTTATGGTAATATTTTGTTCATATCGTATTTTTATCGGATCAGTATGAAGTTCTTCTTTTTTCGCTGCAATACCGTGATTTGAGCGTAGATTTAATGTTTAAATGATAAAAAGTAAAAAAATTATAAGACTAATCTATTTTTCTTGATATAGGCATTTAATCTGCCTTGATATGGGCATTCAGAACCTCTCTCTTATTTCAATATCTTATTATTTATAACTTTGCCAAAAGCTTCAATTTGTTGAATTTCCGATTTCCAGATGAATAAGAAAGAAAAACAATTAAAATTTTTGTTCACAGAATCTGTACGCACGATAATTAAAGTTCAATATATTATAACAAAACTGACAAAAATCTTGTTTGAATTTTTAAATTTTTTCGACTGTATATAACAATTTAATTTTTTCATGCCATGTGTTGAAAGCGTATTACCTTCAAACTGCACTGATTTGATATGATGAATCTCCAGCCATATCGTCAATCGGCTGTATGCGCATATTACCCAACATGCGCATTTAGGAACACTTCCCCCTACACAACAACAGACTAGAGAGAGTTCAGAAGAAGTTCTTGAAATACGCTTTGAGAAACCTTGGTTGGCAAGCAAAAATGCCGGAGTATCGAGTCTTGTGCATGCTGGTAGGTTTGGATACGCTGGAAACCCGAAGAAAATCGATCGACGCACTGTTTCTGAAGGATTTAATCTGTGGAAGACATTATTCGCCCTATTTATTATCTCTTATACCTCCGTACGAAGGCCGAAGGCAGTTTACGAAACGTAAGGCCGTTTCAACTAGCTAGTCTGATACAAAAATTACGCTCGAAACGAACCGATGTACCAAATGATGGCATTTTACAACGCAAACGTCGATATTATTCAACTAAGCATGACCAAAGAACAAATTAAAAGTAGAATTGTGCAGTGCTCTTTTACAAATAAACAATTAGTGTAGTTATTAAGTGTGATTTATATTGTAGAATAAGATAAAGGGCTGAAGCCTAGGATCTGATCAATAAATAAATAAGGTACACCGGGGTAAGTGTGGACGGTTTTTCGTATAGTTCAACTTTAAAAAATCATTAAAAAATTAGCAGTGGTGCAATTTTCATAAAATTGAATTCAATGTGATGCAGAACATGTTGTTTAGAAAAGCATAAGAGATGAGCTCGATAGGAGCAAAGCGAGAAAAGTTATCACGTAAATTGTAATGGACTGCTGGTGTCTTCACTTACCCCGCTTTATGGGGTAAGTGTGGACGGTAGATTTTCCCTTTGATTTCTCACGAAATTTTCAAAAAAAAAATTGCGTTTTCTTGGTTGAATACGTTATTTTGTTGCTCGAACCGTCCAAAATTTTGAAAAAAAGTTCATGATACTATTAGTAAGGCATCTTTCAATAATTATTGTGTGTAATTTATGTTGCAACACACGAGATCCGATTTTATCAAAAACACAGAACAAACAAGTACTTTACCCAACTTTTCATGATCCGAATGCTAAATATACAATAATACAAATTCATGGAGGATGAAGGACAGAAAATTGGAAAAATGTGTTACCATGACCATCAAGTCTTTTTAAAGCGGTCCACACTTACCCCAGGCAGGGGTTGGAGACAAAATTTCAGTTTTTTGTAAATAAACTCTTTTTTCTCCATTTTCAATCGCCGTTTTTTTTTTCTTAACTGGTTGTTTGGAATGTAAGCATTGTTTCAATGTAGAGTTTTTCATCGAGAGCCAGCTAGCTTACGAGAAATTTGCAATTGAAAAAGATGTACATCAACTCGCAATCGTAGTTGAAAATAGAAAATTCCAAAAAAGACACTGAAAACATCCGTTATTGTCGGAATCGTATCTTTTTCACAGTTATTGGATAGATTACAAGTAAATTTAATATTCTGCATTAAAAGTTTGAGAAAAAAGTGCACAGTATCGTTTTAATAGCCATCGTCCACACTTACCCCGGTGTACCTTTAATAAATAAGTGAGCAATGAGTTTGTCATAATTTATAAGAATTTTTGGTAGAACTCATCTCAAAATTTTTACAGTTGAGTTTGAAAAGCGTCAGAAAATGTTAATCATCACACATCATGAATCATTTTACTCAAAGTTCATCAGAATTATGAATAGATATATCTATTTATTAACACACAAAATCTTCGGGGCTCCACTTTTCAAAAATTCGCTGTTACTTTCCGTTATCAAAAATATTTTTTTACTGTTGAGTTAGCAAAAAGTTTTGTTGGTCGACTTTTTAATTACATCCGCCTTTACCGCCAGTAATAACAAGAAGTTCGGTTATGGAAATTCGATGCCAGCAGTAATTTTGGTGATCAAACGGGCGTCAAAATAGTGACCAAATATATACTGGAAGTATACAGGGTAAGGTCGGTACCTAGGCACATAAAAATAATTTTCTATTTTTAACCAGGTTGCCGCTCCCAGTGAATAAATACAACACGAAAGTTCGGCGGTCACTGGAGACATTTTCAAGTCCTGGAAAATGGAACTTATCTGATGTTGGCCGTCGATGAAATATCCGGAAATCAGCGGTCAACCTACCCACATCCGGAACAACCCGGTCCAGGCGATAGAAGGAAGTTATTGTCAAAGTTCGAAAAAGTGTTGTGTAATAAAGTTAAAATTTGGATAAAAGTTTTAAAAAATAAATTTAGAAAAAACTATAAATTTTGTAAAAAGAAATCCCAGGCGGTCTTTTCCTCCGGATTTTGCTAGAAATTTGAATGACAATTGCGGTGGCTAACTTTATCTCTCGTTTACTAAAATTTTAGTGGAAATTACTAAACTGATTGCTAATTTTTTTGCTGGTAAAATTTGAGCGAAATTTTGCTAAATTCCGGCTCGTAAATTTAGTGTGCGCAATAAGATTTTAATTTGATTTCCAGAGCAAAAAAAGTTCTGAAAAAGTTGAGCAATCCTAATTTTTCTGCAAACCAGCAAACATTCTCTGTTTTGTTGCTTTTACCTGAACTTATCTGCATGGCTGAAAAACCAAACATGAATCAAATCTTTGAAAATATACGCGAATTTATTGGACATAGTTTTAGACGCCGAACGAGCTTACGAACGGATATAGAGTGCCATTTTCACCCTCATTCCCCTATATTTAAAAAAAAATGAAAACACACTTGTATAATTTTAAATTTTGTCGCTCAAAGTGAAATTTTCCAAACAAGATTTAATTAAATAAACGAAAACGAAAGCCTGAAATACGATCCAAAATCTGGATAAGTTTTTTGATGAAAAAATAATAATTCAAATGTTTTTTTCCTCGATTTTAGTTGAATAGTTTCTGGATTTTTTTCCAAATTTTCCCGGATAAGGCCCGGGTTTGGTTTGAAAATTTGGAAATAGAATGCCCGAATTTCGCCAGGTTTTAAATAAAATATTCCGAATTTGCTCCGTCCGGATACGTGTGGGAGAACTTCTGGCAATCTTAAGCTAAGTTCATCAGATTATGATGCAAATTTAGTAATTTCAACCATCGATGAAAGTAAGTTTCCTATTTTGCACACCGAAGCACCGTATATGATTGGTCACGTACATGTGAACATACCTATAACTCGAAAGGAATAATCGTCAAATAACCGACCCCCAGCGTCCTCCATTCTATGCAATAGAATTATGAAACTAGTTCCTAGAAAAAGAAACGCTCCCTTCGGTGAAAAGAATTTCCCCCAAGAACGAACGATTGACGAACGACTCGACTTAGGTTTGAGGTTATGATTCACGAGTTTGTAGTTTCGCCCCCTAACAACAACAATCACGCGATCCTAGGAGGCGTATGTGGTGATTATCTCCTCGGTTGGGCATGATGGACGCAGAAGGGGAAATAAAGCCTACTTCAATTATTGGATTGTAATTCAGCATAACAAACCTGTGTTGCGAGTATGGGGGGATGATGATTTGGCCTGCTGGGATTTGGCCTAACCTCACTAACTAGAAGGTCTTTCTAGTCTTGATACCAGTTGCACATTGCTGCCTAGAGACCAAAGAATCGGTCCAAGTGGCTCAAGAGTTGTTTTGCGGTTTGGTCCGGTGCAAATTGATGACTTGATATCTCTATTATCTGGCAGCCATGTGGTTGAGTTGGGTTGGGATTTTTAGGCACCTCCTCTGTCTGACAAAGGGCGTTTTTCCCTTGGCTCCCTGGATCACGTTCCGTGGTATTTCGTTACCTCTGTAGAATGTCTATGAGCGATTCGTGCGCCTATGCGGAACCTATGCAGGCGGTTAGATCTCTTCACGTCCCCAGCCAGAACCGCCGAAGCTCAGATGGCCCCAAGGGTTAGAAAAGGATCATCAAGTTTCATTGCCATCGTCATCATCATTATTGCTCATAACACAATAATTACAATGTTTGGTTGAGAAGAATTTTCTTTCTTAGCTTTTTTTCGAGCATCCGATTTTTTATGCTTCAGGAAGGAAGAAGCAAGAAAAAAAAAACAAATCGCACAGAGTTCAATTGGATGCGAGTGGTCATAAATCTATCCGGCTAGAAGATCCGAAAGACTCACCCGGTTGCATTATGAGGTGTGTGAGCCCTGAGTAAGTGTCTGTCTGTAGGATGATCGAGGTGTAGGCGGTTAGCTTTCCGTCGTTGTTGCTCAATGTTCATGCATCATCAACATCGGAGGCTCCCAAAGGGCGCGAGCAACTATTTCTGTGAACTTGAGCTTCTGGCCCCGTAGTGTGTAGGAGGGCACAGGGCAGACAGGATGATGGCGTAAGAGGACGCATTTGAAACGCCCGGAGGGGAATTTTGCGGTTTTTATATGGGAATCGAGGCTAATCATACCTGGCAAATTTAGCCCTCCGGAGCCCGATGTTATCCCAATCCGGGACCCATTGTGGCTGAATGTCCTCATTTGTTTGGCGCTGGCACAGATTTTCGATCTCGTGTAGGCTACTAATTTTATAAAAAGGCCAAAGTTAACACAGTTCAACATAATAAATATTAAATTTTACTTTCAACCCTTTCAAACCAAATTTAATATAAAACTAATGAAACTAAACATTATTCAAAACCAAAATTTAAAGTTAAGATTTAAGGGAAATTTGTCAAAATTGTCAAAATTGTCAAAAATGTAAAAAATGTAAAAAATGTCAAAATTGTCAAAATTGTCAAAATTGTCAAAATTGTCAAAATTGTCAAAATTGTCAAAATTGTCAAAATTGTCAAAATTGTCAAAATTGTCAAAATTGTCAAAATTATCAAAATTATCAAAATTGTTAAAATTGTCAAAATTGTCAAAATTGTCAAAATTGTCAAAATTGTCAAAGTTGTCAAAATTGTCAAAATTGTCAAAATTGTCAAAATTGTCAAAATTGTCAAAATTGTGAAAATTGTGAAAATTGTGAAAATTGTCAAAATTGTTAAAATTGTCAAAATTGTCAAAATTGTCAAAATTGTCCAAATTGTCAAAATTGTTAAAATTGTCAAAATTGTCAAAATTGTCAAAATTGTCAAAATTGTCAAAATTGTCAAAATTGTCAAAATTGTCAAAATTGTCAAAATTGTCAAAATTGTCAAAATTGTCAAAATTGTCAAAATTGTCAAAATTGTCAAAATTGTCAAAATTTTCAAAATTGTCAAAATTGTCAAAATTGTCAAAATTGTCAAAATTGTCAAAATTGTCAAAATTGTCAAAATTGTCAAAATTGTCAAAATTGTCAAAATTGTCAAAATTGTCAAAATTGTCAAAATTGTCAAAATTGTCAAAATTGTCAAAATTGTCAAAATTGTCAAAATGGTCAAAATTGTCAAAATTGTCAAAATTGTCAAAATGGTCAAAATTGTCAAAATTGTCAAAATTGTCAAAATTGTCAAAATTGTCAAAATGGTCAAAGTTGTCAAAGTTGTCAAAATTGTCAAAATTGTCATAATTGTCATATTTGTCAAAATTGTCAAAATTTTCAAAATTGTCAAAATTGTCAAAATTGTCAAAATTGTCAAAATTGTCAAAGTTGTCAAAATTGTCAAAATTGTCAAAATTGTTAAAATTGTCAAAATTGTCAAAATTGTCAAAATTGTCAAAATTGTCAAAATTGTCAAAATTGTCAAAATTATCAAAATTGTCAAAATTGTCAAAATTGTCAAAATTGTCAAAATTGTCAAAATTGTCAAAATTGTCAAAATTGTCAAAATTGTCAAAATTGTCAAAATTGTCAAAATTGTCAAAATTGTCAAAATTGTCAAAATTGTCAAAATTGTCAAAATTGTCAAAATTGTCAAAATTGTCAAAATTGTCAAAATTGTCAAAATTGCCAAAATTGTCAAAATCGTCAAAATTATCCAAATCGTCAAAATTGTCAGAATTGGCAAAATTGCAAAAAAATCCATCAAATGGCAAAATTGCCAAAAAAGTCAGCAAACGGCAAAACGATTTGGTGTTTTATTGCCTTCTGATTCTGTGTTGGAAATTAAAAATTAAAAATTTTGAAATCATTAACAAACCAATTTTTTTAGTTAATCGATACCTATTTTGTACATTTAAGGTAAATTTTATAAAAAGGCAATCTTCAGCCTTTAGCCCAGTGACTTCCAGCTTCCAAATCGTTTCAAACTTGCCGCAATTTATTCGGAATTAATTCCAATGTCCGCCCCGTAACGCCATCCTGAATGAGCGAAATCCGTTTTCGATTCGCTAGATCCAATAATTCACATAATATCCAGGCTAGGCGGGCAATGTCTCATAGAAGACTCGTGTTGGCCGGAGAGGAAATTTGCATTTGAATAGCACACACATTTGTGGTGGCACTTCCCTTCCCATTTTCGTTGAATGGCCGCGCAGGTTGGGTGGCGCAAGATGGGCGTTTCGCTGCTACCGGATTCATTGGCACTCGCTCCGATCGAACGCTTCTGGTTCTGAGCCGAGTCGGGGCGTTCTGTGTTGCGTTTTCCAGCAAAAAACAGAAAAAACGAAAATAAACACAAATTATCGCATAGGCTTAAGTTAATTCCAAAGGTGGAGGTCGAATTAAAGCGTGTTTTATGGATCTCTTCCTGTACGATTTTTTTTGTCTGTTTTGTTTATCATTTTGGCAATTGAAATGCCGAAATCCAAATTTGACCTATTGACAGTGGGGCTTAAATCGATAAAATGCGAAGTTTAATGGACCGAGGAAGGTCAACATTCGACCCTTTTTCTTAGCCTCTCTCTCTCTCTTTTCGTTTCAGCCTCGATCGGATTAAATTCATCAAAATTAATTTGACTTGAAATCTAACACACCTTCCTTTTAAGAGTTTTGATCATAACATCACAGGCTTATAAAGAAAACGACAAAAGGTTTCCCCTCTCCGTATTTGCTCCAGGAAACTTCCTACAGCAAAAGTTCCAACATCCCAACAAACAAAACATGAGAGAGAAAGACAGCGCAGAGAAATGAATTATGACGATTATTTGCAAATATAATGATACAATAATGGCTACAATATAGTATTAAGGTGACATGACAGCACCTTCGCCCGCTCCATTTGACGCTGTGTCACCCTCAGCTCAGCCAGCCAGTTGATTTCGCTCGTCTACAGCTCCATTTCCGCTGCGGGGTTTTTTCTTGGGCGCTTTCGTTGTCCCGATCGAAATGATGTGACAAAAGTGTTAACTTGTTCTGCTAGAACATATGGTTAAAAATTTTCATACAACGTAAGGCTTCGTTGAGCGACCCGTAGGGTTTACTAAATGAGCTGAAATTTTACATGGAGCCTTCTGGCTCGAAGAACGAAGTCGTAGGTTTTATTTCCCGGAAAATACCCCTATTTTTGGACAACCCTAGTACAGGGTTACTGAAAATAAATCTGTGTTTTTCCGAAAATAGTTCTAACTTTCTGTGATTAAAGGGTGATACGCTCAAAATTTAATCAATATCAACTTGACGTATTTCTTTCAATTTTGAATTTAAAAAACCTGAACACCTCTCATTTTAAAGGTGTGTGTGTGTGTAGAATGTTGCTCCTATTTTGATTTTGGAATTCACTCTTCAGTTGTCAAAATGCCGTCCAAAGAAGAAGAGCAGCGTACCAAAATTTTGCTCGCGCATCGCGAAAATCCGAGCTACTCGCACGCAAAGCTGGCAAAATCGCTAAAAGTTGCCAAATAAACCGTTACAAATGTAATTAAAGTGTTTGGAGAACGTTTGTCGACAGCCAGGAAGTCTGGATCGGGGGGAAATCGAAAACCGGAAGCCGCTGAGACGACAAAGAGAGTTGCCGGGAGTTTCAAGCCAAACCCTAACCTCTCTTTCCGAGATGCCGCAAATAAGCTGGGTGTATCGTCTACAACAGTGCATCGAGCCAAAAAACGAACTGGACTATCGACTTACAAGAAGGTAGTGACTCCAAATCGCGATGATAAACAAAATACGACGGCCAAAGCGCGATCCTGGAGGCTGTACACGACGATGCTGGCGAAGTTTGACTGCATGGTAATGGACGACGAAACCTACGTCAAAGCCGACTACAAGCAGCTTCCGGGACAGGAGTTTTATACGGCAAAAGGAAGGTAGCAGATATTTTCAAGCACATGGAACTGTCAAAGTTCGCGAAGAAATATCTGGTTTGGCAAGCCATCTGTACCTGTGGCTTGAAAAGCAGCATTTTCATAGCTTCCCGGACTGTCAACCAAGAAAGAGTGTTTGAATAAACGTCTGCTGCCTTTCCTTAAGAAACACGGTTGTTCCGTACTGTTTTGGCCGGATTTGCCATCTTGCGATTACGATAAAAGGCCATGGAGTGGTACGCCGCCAACAACGTGCAGGTGTTTCCCAAGGACAACAACCCTCTCAACACGCCAGAGCTCCGCCGAATCGAGGAATACTGGGCTATTGTCAAGCGGAACCTAAAGAAGACCAAAAAAACTGCTAAGGACGAGCAGCAGTTCAAGGCAAACTGGCTTTCTGTGGCGAAGAAGATGGACAAGGTGGCTGTACAAAATCTGATGGCAGGGGTTAAGCGTAAGGCCTGGCAATTCGGATTTGGAAAAGCGGAAGCCTAACTGAATATTTTTCCTGAATTTTATACTAATTAAACTTGAAAAAGAAATTTAATTTGATTTTTTAAATAAACTATTTCACCGATTTACTTGCGTTTTCCCTTGACCAAATTTTGACCGTATCACCCTTTATATCCAAAAAATTGGTTATGGTATTCTGTGATATTGTTTTTATTTAATTTATTGAAAAGTCATTAAACATTCGGTCCTTGTTACATTTAAATTTGAGAAAAATTAATTTTCATTACCAGTCTTACCATGTTTTGCTTATTCAATGTAAACAACCCGAAATTTATGTTGACATGAAAAGTTATACCTAGTTTAGAAAATACGTACATTGTTTGAAAATTCTGTAAAATTTTAGATTTTTTCGAAAATTTTGTGTTTTGTGACGCAGATTTAACGATAAAAATTTGCTCAAAACTCTGTGAAATGCAAGATTTTTCTGTGATTTCGGCAACCTTGCAAGATGAGATCAAGACCATGATGAATCTAGATTCATCATGATCAAGACTCAAAAGGAACTATTCGTAGCATTATTTTACCAAGATTAAACAAAACAGTTGAGAGAGAGTATTACTTTGAAACCAACGTATGAAACCAACAGAACAATTGACGTAAGAAAGCTTAAAAATATTATATTTTTGATAAAAAATCTAAACCTATGTTATTTGATCCATTTTTCTATTATGAAACTTCTATGAAAAACATAGTTTGGAAAGTCGTGGAAAATATAAATAATAACCTTGGCTGTAAGATGACAATATGATTTTAGAAAGACTTGAGCGTGAAACTGAAAAGAAATTTCGTTAGGTTTTGTCATAAATATCTTAAAATTTGATTTTTACAAGACATCAATTTCAGTGCAATGTAGCTAGAAGAAAACTTTCACGTAATTATGAAAATCCGGGGGCACCATCGAACTGCTGAGATCAAAATATATAATAACTCTGTGCAGCATTTTCGAGCTAATTTTCTGAGAACAACTTCTCAGAAGTACTTTTGGATTCTTCGGGAGATTTTTACTGTTTCGAAAGGACTATAATTTGTATATGATTCATATATTGATAAGCCTTCGAAATTTTGCAGCAAAATTATAGATAAAGAAAGTCGTTTTTGACATTTTAGTAAGGTTGTGTCTAACTTTTTCAAATCATTAGTTTAAACAATCTGGATTCATTTTTTCAGTCTGTTTATTTTCCAATTAGTTGCTTTTCAATCTTATCTACTTATATTTCGGTCTTTATGTTGGTAGGCTGTGGCTGAGTGGAAAGTACGCGTTTTTTGTCTGTCATCAAAAATTGAAAATTTCAAGATTTGGAAAATCGGAACAACTTTTAAAACTGAACCAATCAAACAACGGAAACTTTAGAATATTTTAAAAATCAAACTCTTCGAAGATTCAAGCAGTTTTTCCTGGCGGACTCCTTCAACATCTTGGATCGTCATTTCATTTGGATTTTCCGGTGAGCCCGTTCCTTTATATTCATTTTTCATGTTTGTAAGCGTTCCTAAAAACGATAGTAATATACTGCCTTTACAATTTTGATGCAGTTGAACGGCATTTAATGGTTTATAAATTCCACACAATTTTTGAATCATACATGTTTTGTGATGGATTTACAAGTGCCATAAAAAGATAATTAAAAACAATTTTATATGTGACGAACTTTATTTATGTACAGAGTTGACTTCATAAAGGTGGTTTTTAAGGATGATAGTTTTCTCTTTCTAATTACATATTTCAGAGTTGATCCAAACTTTATAATTATGTTAAAACTAACTAGAATTGGTCAATATTTTTGATAGTTTTTGTATTCTTAACTTTTGGTTTTCTAGACAATTTGGAAGTTATAAATTGGAAAAACTTAAATATAATTAGTCAAAAATGTTATAATTTGGATATTAGGAAACTTGTTTTTTTTTAAAACATTTTTGAGACAAAAGATATTCGAAACTTGAACAAGGAATGGTTTTTTTTTATTTTGATAAACAATGGAAATTCTAAAATAAGTGGATGTTCGAAATTTTTGTTGTTTTTAATTAGAAAGTTTGACTTTTTGTAAAAAAAAATATGAAAATTCAAAAATCAAAAGCTGGAAAGTTGAATCATTTTATGATTTCAGACCCAAGATATTTCGAATGCTTAAGATACACACATATTCCAAAATTTGCATTTGATAACCAATATTTGGAAATTTGAAAATAGTTTACTTTAAAAAATTTGAAAATTAAGGAAAAGACTTTATTAAACTTGATAAACTTTGAAACTGGAACAATCAATATGCAAGAAAATAAGGAAATTTCATACATATCTTACTATCGGAGTTTTGAAATATTCCAATTTGTAATATGAACATTAGAAAATTGAACTCGTTGATCGATACTCAGATATTTTTTAAAAGTTTGGTACGTTCGAAATGGAAAAAAATTAAAAATAGGTTGAGGTTAGGTTTAGTGATTTCTTCTATGATCAAGTATTGAGTAAATTTCATATAACACATTTGTCGTTTTCAATATTTTTAAATAGAATACTTTTTTATCAGAACATAACGCACTACCCCAAACATTAGGGTAAGATTTGTGGAGAGATGGCGTACAGCCGGTCTCCGTAAAACAAATCATCACAGGTACTGCACTTCCTTTCCTCTATCGTTTTTTATCATCGATCACAAGATGGTAAAATGGATACAACATTTTTAAGGTTCTTTAAACAATTATATTATTTGTTCTATTGATTCGAATTCAGATGGTTCCACATTTTTAAAATGGATGAATAAAAAGAGATTAATTATGCCGTTTTGCAAATTCGTTAATGTTATAAGATCCAGTTTGAGGGAAATAAGAAACTTTCATTGAGGTTTTATTATTTCGCAGTTTCTATTTTTAATCGTTCTTATGTACTGTTAAGCCACTTGAAATACTATTGAAAAATCACTATCATCATTTAATCATGAAATCAGTTATTCTTTATTTTAATGTTTTTTCCTTGAAAAATTAGTTCAAAAGGGTTACTTTAACATTTTAAGAAAATATATAATTCTTAAAATAATGGTCTCATCTTGTCTTAACTAATGTAGACGATTGAATAGGAACCATGGGAGTGCAAGAGAAGAAAATAAAAGTTTTCACTGATTTGTAGTGAGAGAAAATTAGAGATGTTTCCGGAAATTTCCGTTGCAGAAAAATTACTAAATGAAGTACATATAAATTGGTAAGATAACCTTTCAAAAATATATTTATTACAAGGATACATTGGTTTTCTTCATCATGTTGTATTATTCCAGATTAAATATGTTTTTAATAAACTTAACTTACTATTTATTTACTATTGATAAGAAAGACTTCTAAAATGTGAGGCAAAGAAAAGCATACCATCAAAGAGTTTTCAGAAAAGCAATATTCATAGAAAAACAATTTGGAAAAATTTGTGTCATTTTAAGTTACTTTCTGTCTTCAACCATTATAGCTTTCGCAAACTCTTTGGTTCAACAGGGATCATGTTTAGGAAAAAGAGCTAGTTTATCAAGGAAGAAATTTGGATGGTATTGATTTGCCTTCAATATTTTACTCGAACCATTTAATTGGATGTTTATCAAATGCCTCAGAGAAAAAGGAGTTTCCTTAGGAAATGTCTAGGAGCAGGTGCAGGAAACCCATGATCGCACCATTTACCAAAATGGATCCTGATCTATACTTTTCACCAACTTACACAACCCTTTCCTTGGAAACTTGAATATGGATTCGCAGACGTATAGACGGTTTCCATAGTTTGTGATACTAGCTTATATCTGGTTCTGACTATTTCAATTTTTTTTGAGTGCAGTAGCGAGAGGTTGAACTTAAAGAGTATCTTACTAACATTCCTTCCTTTTTCCCCATTGACTACTAAGACGTGGCCGGCGCCGTTATTAATCATATAAAAAAGAGAGAGCATCAGTTTTGTACAATGAGAATGACTGCTAATCCCAAGCACAATTCTTTTGGACTTTGTGCAAAATTGATGGCCTCGATTAATCACGGAGTAGCAACCATTGGCGATGTGGAACATATTCTGCTTAGTCACGCCAGCGATCATGGAATTCGAAATGTATAGTTTGAAAACAAATGTAAAAAATAAGAAGTTCCTCTAGAATCAATTTTTAAAAAAACCTGTAAATGAAGCATTTCGAGTTCAATGATTAAAGGTGGATATGAGTAGTCAAACAAGCTAAGCTAAGCTAATATTTGTAAACCAATAGTGTTGGTATAGGATGATTATTCCAATAAACATTTTGTAGGTGATATCATTGAGCTAATCCTGTCATACTGGGTAAATTTTTTTACGCCATCGAAAAATATTAAATTTTGTACATTTACTGTTTGATTTATTAAATTGTATATGAAAATCTAAAACATAAAAAAACTAGCATAAGATGTGAAACTAAGTCAACATCATTTTGTACTGATTAAAAGATAACTTGATTAGATTATATTAAATTAAAAATTAAATCAGTTCTATGATATACAAATACAGTTTGACTAAAGCACGCAAGCAAAATTCGGTATGAAACTTCCCAAGAAGCAAAACCTTCTTGATGAGGTGGGACAAAATCGTATGGAAGATTTATTTTAGTACTCATGTGTACTACTTTTTCTCATCATAATGGATGAGATCTTGACTGGATCGATTGACTGTAGACCAAACCGAGGATTGCCGTGGAATCCTTCAGCAATTGAGAAACTGAACGACCTTGACCTGGCAGACGATATTGTTTTGCTCGCCCAAACACAACAAGACATGCAGAGCAAACTCGACGACCTCACCGAAAGCTCCAAGGCAGCAGGTCTCAAAATCAATGTCGGAAAGACCAAGTCGATGGAAATCAACACAGAAAATTGTTCCAATTTCGTGGTAGCTGGACAACAGGTTGAGACAGTGGAGTGCTTCCAGTGTCTTGGTAGCCAGATTACGCCTGATGGTGGTACCAAGAAGGACATCGAAACCCGGATCATAAAAGCCCGATTTGCGTTTGCGAGTCTCCGAAACATCTGGCGCTCACGCCAGATCTCTTTACAAACTAAGATCCGAATCTTCAACTCGAACGTCAAATCCGTATTGCTGTACGGGTGTGAAACTTGGTGCACATATGCGGTGACGACGCGAAAACTGCAAGTTTTTGTGAATCGCTGCCTACGGAACATCATACGCGCGCTTGGTGGCCTGGCAACTGGATCTCAAACGATGAACTTCATCGCCGCGCCGGTGTCATCAAAAGGCGCTAGAAATCGAGATTCGGGAACGTAAGTGGAGATGGATTGGGCACACGCTGCAAAGAGATGAAAACGAGATTTGCAGAGAGTCGCTTGACTGGAATCCAGATGGGCATCGAAGAAGAGGCAGGCCCAAAAACTCGTGGCAGCGAAGTCTAGCCGCTGGAATCCGCACAGTTGACGAGAACCTTGGCTGGCAGCAAGTGAAGACGCTGGCTCCGGATCACCAGCAGTGGAGATCTTTTATCTCAGTCCTATGCGTCGGTCAATCGGCGCCGGACCCTTAGTGAGTGTAGCAAAACTAGCAAAGCAAGAAATTGTTTCCAATTTTAGTGTTGTACCGTACATTTGGTACAGGATCTGATCAATTGTCGAGATTTTTTCGACTCACTATCGGTACATTCTCGGTATCGGGTTCCATGTGGACCCACAACCTCACCAGAATCCATCAGAAATATGAGCCCACATGACATCCCTCGGTAAGTGGCGGAGTGGCTCAGGCAACACCCCAGGAACACAATCCCGGACACCCCATGCTCCCCCTACTCGTCCCCCTGGCTCGTTTCCTCTCAAGAAAATCCCTCGCTGAAAAGTCACCGGCGAAAGAAGGTGAAATATTAATATTCCTACAAGCGGCGAGAAGGCGAGACATATAGCATAATTTGTTTGATTTTTCTCTGGCCCAGACTGCGAGCGAGTGCGGCAAGCTCGTAAAAAAAGTATAAATATTATTCGCAAAGAAGTGTATCTATCTTTGCTGGCGCAAGGCGACGGTGTCGCCGTCGTTCTCAGTTAAGTTTAAGAAGGATTGCAATCGAAAAAGTCAACTTTATGGTGCTGCAACAGCGCCATCGCCATCACGACATTTAACCACCGGACTGCAGTTTTGTTTGCCAAGTCTAAAGTGAAACTTTATTGGTTGTTTTTTTATTTTCTGTTCAAATATCAACTTTGGGTATGGCGACCGTTGTACATTTCAGAAACAGCTGCTGGACGATCATTTTTCAATAATTCCACAAGCAACCTACCGTGCCGATTTAAATGCTTTGCGGGTCAGCCGGATCAACGATGATAAAAGTTATTATTGAAATGTCAACGTTTTATTTTGGAAATAACATTGGGAATTTTGTTTGAAAAGTTGAAAGCTGTCATTAATATATGAAATACGAGCTAGACGATCAGAATGATAACACAGGAAGTTTGGCTATTAAACTATGCTAAGAAAAAATGACAGCTTGCGGGTATATTAAACAGTTTGTCGAATGAATTTTGGGCTATGCTGCCAGAAAACTCATAATTATAATCGAAAAAATTGAAAATGATCTTTTTTTTTTGGCAGTCAATTGTTTTAATTTCTATAATTTCGATAATTTATTTTATTTTGTCATCATTAGCAAAATAATGTAAATAACAAAACTTTTAATTTTTCTTCAATTCTAACAATAAGATCATTTTGACAATTTGTAAATATAAGACAAATTTTACTATTTGAACAGTTTTTACAATATTGAAAATTTGGACAATTATGGAAATTTAAAAATTTTGGAAAATTCAACAATTCCTACATTTTTGTCACTGTTGATGTTATTCTTAAAATTATTGAATATTTCCTACCATATTCTTTTCATGTCCGAGCTTTGACGTCGAAATAGCGAAATCGATTGGAAGGTTTTCGATAGGAAGTTCCGAATTCATTTTTTCAGTTGTTTCAAGTTTGAACAATTGTTCAAACACAATCCAAGGCAGTCGAACGTCCAAAATTCAATTCAATCGCTTGTGTGTTCCGTGTATCTGTCTGTCTGTCTGTCTGTCTTTGCACTCAGCCAGCCTATCATAATTATGAAATATTCACTGCAATCCGTGTGTGTCCGCCGTTCATATGTAACAAACCGGCCTTCAGCGCCCAGCTAGCCAAACGATACAGCTGGGTTCTGTCAGAATGACAAGAGCAAAAGGCCTCAATAAACGGAAAGGTATCTCGTGTATTTCCATTTTTCTCTCGTTCAATCTTGGCACCGCACAAGACACTTACTCAAATGGCACTGGTTACGTACGCGGCGATACGCAAGCGACCTACGCGTTGAAAAAGGTTCTGGCACCGTACATTTGTTTCTTTTTTGAAGCGAGGGAGATATGTAGGCACCTAATATTTATAAAATATAACTAACCGTATCGAAACTTAGAAAAGGATCTTGATTTTTTTTGGTTTTTTTCGATAAAGCTACGGGCGCCATCTGGATGTTCCGACTTCAACGTCGAATAACTCCGCAATTTTCCAGCCGATTTCCGAAAAAAACAAGATTCATCTTGTTATTTATTAATAATTCCATTAAAATTTTTATTAAGAATAGAAACTTCAATTGAATGTCTACCAGCATTTGATACGCAAAACAGCTCTTTGCAGGCATTCTGCATAACATTTGTCAGCATCAAGGTTGACAAAAAAAAATCTGTGTTTTTGCGAAACGAAAATTCTCACTTTCTGTGATTATACCTAAAAATTCTGTGATGGTTTTCTGGGATGAAAAGTCATGAAAAAGTTGAGTCTTTTTACATTTTGCTTGAGAAAAATCAATAAAACATTACCAATCTTAAGATGTTTTTCACAAAACAATGTTTAAAATTTTAGAAATACGTGCAACATTTAAAAAATCTGTGAAATCTGTGAATATTTCCAAAATTCTGTGAAATTGTAAGTTTTTCTGTGATTTTGAACACCTTGGTCAGCATTTTGGGCTTTGTAGATAATATTTCCGTTCGTCGACTATCTTAACCTTCTAAAGCTGTTTGAGTCAATATGTCAATATCATAATCATCATTCCAATATACTGAAGCAGGGCCGTAGTAAGAACCGACTCATGGGGGGGGGGGGGGGGGGGTTTTGATGACTAATTTTTACCTATGATTTTTTGTCTAAAAACATACGAATAAAAAAAATAAAACAAATTATGTTTGCAACTATATGATTATTCATTTTTAAGTACTCATCAATAGTTTTCGTATGAAATGGAAACTTAAGAGAAGACACGAATGCCACAAGGATGGTAAAGTGTATTTAAAAAAAAGTAATTCTAGAAAAGTGGTCCTTAGCCTGAAGGCTAAGCTAATTTTTTTAAATGAAACCTGTAGAAACAAAATAAGAAATTAGCTTTCATCGATGGTTAACATTTTTGACTTGTTTTAAACTCTGGTAGATCAAAGCTGTTTGATTTGAGCATAAAATAATTTCTTTTTGGGATGGCCTTCAATTTCTTTAAAAAAAATTATTCTCTACTCAAATCAAACAAGCCCAATCTTCTAAACTCTTTTGTAAATTCCAAGATTCTAAGCTTTGATGAAAATAAATAAAATTTCCCAAAAAAAAACAGTAAGATATAAATTTTTTTTAATTAAATTTGCTTGATGCAAACTTGAACTAAATTTATGATTTTAGTTTGAAATTTGGCTTTAAAGAGCTGCAATATTAATAATGTTAAACAATACACCGAAAAAAATGTGCAGATTTTTAAGGTAAAGATCAGGTACATGTTTCTTTAACAGGCAATATTTTTCATGAAAAATCAATTCCATAATTGAAATCCCGTGGATGATTTTTTTTAATCATAATTTGGTATATTTTGCTTGAAACAAAACTTAGAAAATTAACTCAAATTTGTGATTCTCAGCTGTATTGTGTGTACAAATTTATTCTGATTAAATACTTTGAAATCTGGAAATTGAATTGACAAGCAAATTTTAAAGTTTATGTTCTCTTGAATTTCTCAACAATTTTATGTTGATTGAAACACTCATTCGCAAGCTAAATCTTTTTCTGAATTCTAAACCGTGATTCAAAAATTAAACTTTGAATCTGTTTCCGAATTTCTTCACGATTTCCAAAATATATAAAAATACGATTTCCGAATGTTAATTCCAGATAAGAATTTCATGATCCAAATCTTAGAGCTCTCATTCATGAATCGCCACTTAGAAGCTTTAAATGTTTAAATTTTGTGTAAGAATAAAGTTTAAGAACTTCGAATTTGAATATAAAACGAATTTCTTCTTTTGAATATTGAAAAAAAAAATAAAATATTGAAATTGCATTTGATTTTCGAAAAACATGATTCAAATTTGATATGAAATGCAAAACCGAATTCGAACAAGGATTTCAAAGCAGTTTTTCATTCCTGATTTCTCATCATTAGGAACTGAAAATCAAGAATTCTAAACTTGATACAAAATCAGAAATACGAAAATATGTAGAAATACAATTTTGGTTATAGGAATATGGAACCAGAACCTTCAAGATGGATTTAATTTAAATTTTTATATTCAGATCAGAATTTCTATGATAAGGTTGCCAAATTGCCCGGATTGGCCCGGATATTTAATATTGAATTTGGGAAAAGTCCGGTCCAACCCGGTTGCCCAGATTTCATTGGAAAAGCCCGGATTTGTTCTCATTTTTTTTTTCTTAAATCACACTTAAAAATAAACAAAATGTGTTGTTATTTTTTTTACTTATGCGTCCACAATTTTTGCAGCAAGTTAAAAAAAACTATCATGAAAGGTTTTTAAGTTTTTTTTTCTAGATTTTTGATGAGCATTTCCAAAGTTTTGACCAAAATTTACCGGAATTGCCCGGATTTGGTCGTCAATTTTGAAATCAAATACCTGGATTTTACCAGGTTTTTATATAAAACAGCCTGGATTTGTCCGTCCCGGATACGTGCTGAAAAAAATCTGACAATTTTATTCTATGAACAAGTTAGACAGTTTAGAAAAACTGTAGCAGCATTTTTAACTTGAAATGGGTTTTTGAGGTTTTAAGTATTGGTATTGGTATTAGTTTTAAGTTCAGATAGTTACTCTTGAATATCTTTGCTCTACTGTCATAATTTGATTATGAATTTATAATTTTGAGTGTAGAGTAGAATACCTCGCTTGCTTTTTTGAACCCTAATAGGGGGGGTTTAACCCCCAAACCCCCCCCCCCCCCCCCCCCGTTCCTACGGCCATGTACTGAAGAACTGAGATTTTTGAAAGACTTCTACTAAAATTATAATCAAGTTAATGACAAAAAATTAAAATTTAAGTTTTGAAAATCGGTTCACTGAAAAATGAGACACATCGAAGCAAAGCAAAAGTTGAATGTCATTTTTTAAAGTGATTTTCTTTCTACCGGAAGATTCCGGATTGTGATTAAAACTTCCATTGGATTCCATCATATTTATACATCGTTTGAAAGATTTATTCTTGACAATTTCGAAAATCGATAAATTAATTAAATATAGCAAAGCTGTCAGAAGTATAATTATTTTTTTCTAGAATCAAATAATTTTTTTGGACTTTTTATCACATGGAACCAATATAAGAAAACCTTTGAAAAACCTTTCAACTTTATTTTAAAATTGTATTGAGAAACTAAGATAAATTAAGAATCTAATATCAACGAAATTTGCGACCAGGGGAACGCCAGAAAACTGCAGGTAAAATTTCCCCGAGTGGTTATTTTTCTAACAGCTTTGGAGAGTAAAAGTACGTCAAGGTTTTCGGTTTGCAGGCGTAAATTCTACTTTCTAAATTAGCTCACATATAAAAATTTAAATGACTCTAGAAACCCTAGTGATTTTGGGGTTTCATTCATCGAATGCCGCTTACGTCTATAGCCGTTTCATTAACTTTTGTGTAAGCTTAGCAAGATAAGGTTGACTTTATATGTTGGAAGTTGTATTTGGCGGTCGCCATACAAATATCCAAACATCGTTGTCTTCTTTGTCAACGGACATAAGCTCAAATCTTGGTCATAACCTAGCATTATAAGTAGATGAAGCTTAAAAAAAGCGAAAATGTATGCCTATCGTAAAGCTTAGGCAATGTAGCGTTATAATTAAGTTATTGTGGTTGTTTTATTTTGAGTGTGTAGTGATTGTGTTAAAACGAGCCAAATTCGTAAAGTTATAGTTTAGAGTGTAAGATGTCAAACAAAAACACGTGTAACCACGTAAACAAAAACGCAGCAAAATAACAACAATTAAAGTGACAAACAAAAGTCGTCGTTCCATTGCTGTATTAGACCTGCTTTTCCAGCTGATTCGACGTAGCAGTAGAGTGTCTGTCCCGGGATTTCCCGGTCGGGAATTCCCGGGAATTTGAAAAATTCGGGAATTCTCGATTCCCGGGAATCATAGTTTCATTCCCGGGAATTCCCGACATGTATGAAATTATTTCACTGGAAAAGCCTGATAGCCTCCGGAACCATTCTTATAGCTCTTTTTAAAATTGTAGTTATACAAAACTCATTGAGAATATGCAATTCCTGTGGCTGTAGACATTTTGCAGGCATTTGGTGAAATTTTTTTATTCGAAATGAACGCAAACCCATAACCCTTCAAAAAGTATATGAAAAATCGCGCAGCGGTAGGCAGATTGTGTTTTCTTGAAAGAAACATTTGTGCTCTTGTTTTCCTTTTCGCTTCGAAAGCCAGATGAATTTCAAAACATAAAAATGACCAAGACATCGTTTTTTTTCATATGAAGAACAATTATGTAAAGGGCTCAGAAAATCAAAAAATAGTTGAATAAATCAAACAAATAAAAAAAAAGTTTTTTACTAACCAATAATTGTATATAACTTCATTTGACATGTTCAGGTTATATTATACTTTGCTTGACTGTTTTAAATGTATCTTTGTTGAAAACAGTTTAATTTATTTGATAAAAAAAATAAGTTTCAAAAACATTCATAAGAGTACATTTAAAGCATAACATGGGCTTGTATGCATAGAAGCTATATTTCAATCGAAGTGCATATATTTTACATGTTTTTGAATATTTCCCGGGATCCCGGGAATTCCCGGGAAACAGGCCATCAGATTTCCCGATTCCCGGGAACGAGAAAATGGCCGGGAAATTGACACTCTACGTAGCAGCAGCAGATTCTGGAGGCTGGAGAACATTCGAATAACCTTGCTGATTCGGAAACAATCATGCGTCACTGTATCAATACACAGGCATCTGGAAACAAACCCAGCGAAAACGCAGACGAAGGACAGTTCCCAGCTCGAAGGAAACAATAGAAAAAAGAAGACGAAAGAAATAAACCGTACAATAGGGTGAGTGAATGAAATTTTGATAGTCAGACAGTGTTGCCAGAAACTGTGTTATGCCGTAATACCTAAAGAAAAAAGATAATAATATTACTGTTTTTCGTGTTGGCTGTTTGATGTTTGTCTTCGAAGTAGGATACAGGCCTGTGAGTAGAAACAATGTTAAGCCAGCTTAGGTTTTTTTTTTTAAATTACATGTAAGTAAAAATAAAAAATTTTTACAAGATTTGGGGTTTGCGTATTTGTATTTTGGGTAATAGTTAGCCGTACAGCACACACTGAAAGGCAGTGGTGCCTAACATGTTTCAGAAAGTTTAGAAATAAAAACAATCACGTGGATTGTAAAAGAAAAATATTTCCTTTTCGTCGCTTTGCATAAACAACAAGCTGAGTCTAAGCAATATGTTACATATGAAGTTTAAATCGGTCCATAACAAAATTTGTCTAGCTAATTTTTTTTATTCATTTTAGTTTATTTGTTTCTTAAAAACGTGAAAAATGTCAAAAATGACAAAAATGTCAAAAATGTCAAAAATGTCAAAAATGTCAAAAATGTCAAAAATGACAAAAATGTCAAAAATGTCTAAAATGTCAAAAATGTCAAAAATGCCAAAAATGTCAAAAATGTCAAAAATGTCAAAAATGTCAAAATTGTCAAAAATGTCAAAAATGTCAAAAATGTCAAAAATGTCAAAAATGTCAAAAATGTCAAAAATGTCAAAAATGTCAAAAATGTCAAAAATGTCAAAAATGTCAAAAATGTCAAAAATGTCAAAAATGTCAATAATGTCAAAAATGTCAAAAATGTAAAACATGTCAAAAATGTCAAAAATGTCAAAAATGTCAAAAATGTCAAAATTGTCAGAAATGTCAAAAATGTCGAAAATGTCAAAGATGTCAAAAATGTAAAATGTCAAAAATGTAAAATGTCAAAAATGACAAAAATTTCAAAAATGTAAAATGTCAAAAATGTCAAAAATGTCAAAAATGTCAAAAAGGTTAAAAATGTCAAAAATGTCAAAAATGTCAAAATTGCCAAAAATGTCAAAAATGTCAAAAATGTCAAAAATGTCAAAAATGTCAAAAATGTCAAAAATGTCAAAAATGTCAAAAATGTCAAAAATGTCAAAAATGTCAAAAATGTCAAAAATGTCAAAAATGTCAAAAATGTCAAAAATGTCAAAAATGTAAAAAATGTCAAAAATGTCAAAAATGTCAAAATTGTCAAAAATGTCAAAAATGTCGAAAATGTCAAAATTGTCAAAAATGTAAAATGTCAAAAATGTAAAATGTCAAAAATGTAAAATGTCAAAAATGACAAAAATGACAAAAATGACAAAAATTTCAAAAATGTTAAATGTCAAAAATGTCAAAAATGTCAAAATTGTCAAAAATACCAAACATATGAAAAATGTCAAAATTGTCAAAATGACAAAATTGTCAAAATTGTCAACAATGTAAAATTGTCAAAATTGTCAAAAATATCAAAAATTTTATGAAATTTTTGACAAATCGGTGTCAACATTGTTTCAAGTTTTGTGAAAATTGTATTAAAATTGTACCAAAATTGTGCCAAAATTTTGTCTAATTTATCATTTGTTTTAATTGTTAGAGTGTCTCACTAAGAAACGATATTCGTTTTTTAATATGTTTTGCAATTTATCACTACATTTGACACCTTATGGCAGCTTATGAAAACACGAGCTCATGTAACCGATATATGACTTATTTGTAGGCAAAACACTGCAAGACATCGCCACATCAAAAAGGGAATTTTATGCATCAACGTTCGAAAGCTGGCGTCACCAGCAAGCAATTTAGCTGCAGCAGACCCCTCGAACGGTAAATATTCAACATAAAACCAATCAGCCGCTTACTGGCTTGGTTAGCCGCGAGACGAGACAAAAATCGCGAAGTCATCGAACAGAAAATTCACCAGATCACCATCAAACGGCCTTGACAGACGCGGGTCGCGAAGGCGGAGGAGTAAAGTTGCCAGAGTAGGCTGCGGATTCGTTCGTTCGTCCGTTGCCAGGGGGGACGAAGGCTTTAAGGTATTAAGTATTGGCACCAATGGCTGTTTACATATGAAGCAAAGCAAAAAAAAAAAAGTTCTGCGACAAAAAAATTGCAAAAACCGGTTCACAAAAATGTTGATCTGCAATCAGTCAACCAACTTGGCTTGACTCAAAACTTACACCAGCCAGTCCAGCGGAAAGTTGTGATCTGATTTGTGTTTCCAAGCGCGAATGACAGTTGTTTCAGCGATGATTGTTGTGTGTCTTTTTCCTTTTTTTCTGTTTATCTTTTGCACCAAGAAAATCAACTAATTTTTGCTGCTTGATGGTGCCAGTTAATAAAGTCAGGTGCATATTTGTTGCACGTTGTTTGCTGGTGATATGTCACTTTTTTGTCGGTTATGCTTCATCTGGGGCCGGATGTCTCGTTTTAAAAGTTGTTCGGCTGATCGCGCGTCGTCAGTTTGACAGGTTCGCGCAGCAATTTGACGCAAGACTGCAACCGGGCGTGCACCGGGCCACTAATAACGATGCGATTTGCAAAACAACAACAGCAACACTAACAATGAACAAATGAGCTAACGTAGAGAAAAAAAAACAACTTAAAACATTTTAAAAGCCATAAAGTGTGCGCTTGTGAGCTTTTTGGTCAAATCAATCAAAGATTTTTGGCTGATTGAGTGTACCATTTTGGCTTAATCGGATTGAGGCGATCGATTGTCCCTCAGACTCAGGCGGATGGTTTAAATTGAAGTTATTTTAATGCCTGAATGACCACGAGAAGTCCATTAGAATTTGACATATTTGTATCGTGACAGCATTTTTGAAATTCACAAAACATAACCATTAAAACACCTTCCACAAAAATGGTGGAAAACATCCACCAAAACGCTGCGCAATTTTGATCCGAAAAATTGTCACAAATTTAACCATTATTAAATTTTTTACAGTTTTGACAATTTTGACATCATTGACAATTTCTATAATTTTGACAATTTTGACCATTTCGACAATTTTGACAAATTTGGCAATTTTGACAAATTTGACTATTTTGACACAATTTTGGCAGTTCTGAAAATTTTGTCAATTTTGACAATTTGGACAATTTTGACAATTTTGACAATTTTAACAATTTTGACAATTTTGACAATTTTGACAATTTTGACAATTTTGACAATTTTGACAATTTTGACAATTTTGACAATTTTGACAATTTTGACAATTTTGACAATTTTGACAATTTTGACAATTTTGACAATTTTGACAATTTTGACAATTTTGACAATTTTGACAATTTTGACAATTTTGACAATTTTGACAATTTTGACAATTTTGACAATTTTGCCAATTTTGACAATTTTGACAATTTTGACCATTTTGACAATTTTGACAATTTTGACAATTTTGACAATTTTGACAATTTTGACAATTTTGACAATTTTGACAATTTTGACAATTTTGACAATTTTGACAATTTTGACAATTTTGACAATTTTGACAATTTTGACAATTTTGACAATTTTGACAATTTTGATAATTTTGACAATTTTGACAATTTTGACAATTTTGACAATTTTGACAATTTTGACAATTTTGAAAACTTTGACAATTTTAACAGTTTTGACAATTTTTACAATTTTGCCATTTTTGTCATTTTTGTCATTTTTGTCATTTTTGTCATTTTTGTCATTTTTGTCATTTTTGTCATTTTTGTCATTTTTGTCATTTTTGTCATTTTTGTCATTTTTGTCATTTTTGTCATTTTTGTCATTTTTGTCATTTTTGTCATTTTTGTCATTTTTGTCATTTTTGTCATTTTTGTCATTTTTGTCATTTTTGTCATTTTTGTCATTTTTGTCATTTTTGTCATTTTTGTCATTTTTGTCATTTTTGTCATTTTTGTCATTTTTGTCATTTTTGTCATTTTTGTCATTTTTGTCATTTTTGTCATTTTTGTCATTTTTGTCATTTTTGTCATTTTTGTCATTTTTGTCATTTTTGTCATTTTTGTCATTTTTGTCATTTTTGTCATTTTTGTCATTTTTGTCATTTTTGTCATTTTTGTCATTTTGGTCATTTTGGTCATTTTTGTCATTTTTGTCATTTTTGTCATTTTTGTCATTTTTGTCATTTTTGTCATTTTTGTCATTTTTGTCATTTTTGTCATTTTTGTCATTTTTGTCATTTTTGTCATTTTTGTCATTTTTGTCATTTTTGTCATTTTTGTCATTTTTGTCATTTTTGTCATTTTTGTCATTTTTGTCATTTTTGTCATTTTTGTCATTTTTGTCATTTTTGTCATTTTTGTCATTTTTGTCATTTTTGTCATTTTTGTCATTTTTGTCATTTTTGTCATTTTTGTCATTTTTGTCATTTTTGTCATTTTTGTCATTTTTGTCATTTTTGTCATTTTTGTCATTTTTGTCATTTTTGTCATTTTTGTCATTTTTGTCATTTTTGTCATTATTTTTGTCATTTTTGTCATTTTTGTCATTTTGTCATTTTTGTCATTTTTGTCATTTTTGTCATTTTTGTCATTTTTGTCATTTTTGTCATTTTTGTCATTTTTGTCATTTTTGTCATTTTTGTCATTTTTGTCATTTTTGTCATTTTTGTCATTTTTGTCATTTTTGTCATTTTTGTCATTTTTGTCATTTTTGTCATTTTTGTCATTTTTGTCATTTTTGTCATTTTTGTCATTTTTGTCATTTTTGTCATTTTTGTCATTTTTGTCATTTTTGTCATTTTTGTCATTTTTGTCATTTTTGTCATTTTTGTCATTTTTGTCATTTTTGTCATTTTTGTCATTTTTGTCATTTTTGTCATTTTTGTCATTTTTGTCATTTTTGTCATTTTTGTCATTTTTGTCATTTTTGTCATTTTTGTCATTTTTGTCATTTTTGTCATTTTTGTCATTTTTGTCATTTTTGTCATTTTTGTCATTTTTGTCATTTTTGTCATTTTTGTCATTTTTGTCATTTTTGTCATTTTTGTCATTTTTGTCATTTTTGTCATTTTTGTCATTTTTGTCATTTTTGTCATTTTTGTCATTTTTGTCATTTTTGTCATTTTTGTCATTTTTGTCATTTTTGTCATTTTTGTCATTTTTGTCATTTTTGTCATTTTTGTCATTTTTGTCATTTTTGTCATTTTTGTCATTTTTGTCATTTTTGTCATTTTTGTCATTTTTGTCATTTTTGTCATTTTTGTCATTTTTGTCATTTTTGTCATTTTTGTCATTTTTGTCATTTTTGTCATTTTTGTCATTTTTGTCATTTTTGTCATTTTTGTCATTTTTGTCATTTTTGTCATTTTTGTCATTTTTGTCATTTTTGTCATTTTTGTCATTTTTGTCATTTTTGTCATTTTTGTCATTTTTGTCATTTTTGTCATTTTTGTCATTTTTGTCATTTTTGTCATTTTTGTCATTTTTGTCATTTTTGTCATTTTTGTCATTTTTGTCATTTTTGTCATTTTTGTCATTTTTGTCATTTTTGTCATTTTTGTCATTTTTGTCATTTTTGTCATTTTTGTCATTTTTGTCATTTTTGTCATTTTTGTCATTTTTGTCATTTTTTCATTTTTGTCATTTTTGTCATTTTTGTCATTTATTTTTTATTTTTGTATTAGTTTCGATGCATGTTTTCCATTTTTTACCGATTGTTGTTTTTTTATTTGAGATTGTTGGTTTTCATACTATGAGAATAAGGTTTTATAGCACCTTTTCGAGAGACTCGAAGGATCTTTTATAAACTTTCTTTTTCAACGCTTTTGGAAAATGCAGAATGTATTTCTTTATTCGATTGGTTTAGTTCATGAACCCTTTTCGATTTTTCTTCTCGGAAAGCTGAACAATCGGGATAAATTCTACCATCATCGTAACAAACCGCAAAACATTTTTCCTTTTGTTCCCAAGTTACTCTTCAAGTATAGATACCTACTTCCAAAGTTCCAAGAAGATGACGAAAATAGAACCAAATTGCATTACTTCAATCAGCCGTGACACACCACGACGAACAGAAATCCTCCACCGATGATGGGGTCCCTCTAAATGGCCGAAGACACGACCCTCATGAGACGCCAAAAAGAAATCAACTGTAACTAATATTTAAATTATTCTATTAGAAAGATAATCTCTTCTGTTGGCTTCAGTCAGCATCATCAGCACGCCACCAGAACCAACCAAGGTCTTTGGACCGGTTCCAGGTGATCCGCGAGGCTTCGAGAGGGCTCCGCGGGTCTAAGCAGGAAAAGATTTTCGCGTGGTCTATGGAGATATTTCAGGTTCCCTCCGAGGAAATTGAGCCCGAATGAGGATCCAAACGAGAAGAGGAATGATGGGGGAAAACGAAGCTTTGAAGTTCGCGACCAAAGCTTAGAGATTTTGATCCCCGGCCATAAAACGCCGACCATGAACCTTTTTCTTGGATGGTTGGTTTCCTTTAATGTGTTTTTTTTTCTCAACCGTTGTTAAGATGGATCAGGATATTTTTTCGATTGCAACCGGGGCCATTGCACGGATTTTTTCCACAAAACTTTATGCCTCAAACTCATAAATAATCCTCTCTCGGAAATGCTTTTCGGTTCGACTGATTGGTTCAACGAAGAACTGATGGACGGTTAGAAATATCTTTTAACGTCCTCCATTCGACAAAAGCCGATGATTGTTTTCCAGACCTATTCCGGAGACCCAGCAAAATGAGCGCAAAAATCCCGATTCGATTCCTTCCATTCTTGGCGACCGTGATCGACGACTTCTGAGATCTGGGATCATCGCTTCGAGTTCCGTATCGAATTACCATTTCTTTCCACCTAGTTTTTCGTGAATTTTTTTACGGAATTCGTCCCGTTACTCAACTCGAGATGAGGTGAATGTCAACGGAGGGGTTGACCTCCAGTCTGGTATATGCTAAAGTTAAGGGTTCATTCGTCTTCTTCTCCTTTCCGTGGGGATCAATCTTCAATTCTCAACCGGTGATCGTTCGAATGTTTCGGTTGGTCTTTTCTCCGTTTTTGTTTTGTTTCAAAGTACCGATGATGCGGTAATGATCTTGGCGCAAGAGTAGAAACGCTAAATAACTGTCAAAGTTTATCAACGACCCGGAATCCCCGGTCCAAAATAACCGAACGAAACGGTCCACAGTTGTCGACAATTGAGTTGGATGGAATGATGCTGAAGGTTATGATGTTGATGACGATGAGGGATCGAAAGACAGACCGTTGAAGTTGAAGAAAGCTCCATAAATTTGGAATCATATCGATTTGCGGTGAACGCATCGGGAGGGGTCGTCTATAGAATGAAATTTTATGTTTCCTACCAACCTATTTTTCAAGTAAATAAATAGAATAAATAAAATTGTATGATTTGAACTCGGCCAAAAGTTTGTTTTCTAAGAAGTTTTTGAAAAAATCTACGAATGGATTTAAAGTTACACTATGTGGAATTTTATAAACATGCAATTTATAGATAAATTCATGTTTACTTTAACCCTAATCCGTCTCAGAATTTTGACCGGTTACAGTCCCGGGAGTATCAATTTGAAACTTCTGTTTAAAACAACTCTTCAGTTTTCCGTTATTCATATTTTTGTAAAGTATCGCATCGCAGCAGTATGAAATTGGCCTTCATGCAAATTTAAATTTATTGCGGAAATCTTGCATGAATATATCTACTCAAAATCCAGTGCACATTTGATTTTGGGTGTAAGAAAATCTACAAAATTACAAATTTACAAAAAATTCGAAAAATAGATACTTTTTAAAATTCTGTGTTTCATATTTTGATAATCTTAAAATGCAAAAATTTGCCAAATTACGTCAACTTTTCAATCCTGTTTTTAAAGATTTATCTGAAGTGGCTTAAGCTATTCATCTTTGAATTTAAAAAAAAATATATCCTTATTTGCAACGTACAGCTTCTAACTTAAGCTTTTTTATAAACTTAGTGAATTTTTTTAAACATTCCGTAGCTGACCTAGTCTTTTTTTCTGAAGCATGTTTTTCCGTTTTTTTTCTTAGATTTCGAAAAAACAGAAAACTGAAGTTTTGAAGCTGATTGTTGTCTGAGAATCATATTTGCGTTGCATTACTAAATTTCCAATACTAATCTGTTGGGGAACAAGAGAGATATATATCGGTTTGAGTCAGGAGTAGGCTTACCAGAATAAAATTTCGGGAAGTAGGATATTTTGCTCAAAATACTATGAAAAAGTTAGACGTTTTTCAATCTGAAGTAGAACGATAAGAAGGACGCTTTATTTTGTGATTTCCATTTAAAAAAAAGTTTATACTCAAATTTTTAATGGGATAAGATGATCTCACAACAAATTATAATTAAAAATGGTTTTTCTCAAATTTTTATGTAATTCTGCATTTTAAATTCAATATTTTATCGTTAGTATTTATTTTTCTTAAAAAAAGGAGGTTATTCTTGTTCTGATATTAATCTGAAGAGCCGATTTTTTCTAGCAACTCTTCATTTTTCAAGAAAGGGATGGAATGGACCAGATCATGAAATTTGCCTGTTGTTGTATTGCAGTAAGAGAATCGCTCTCACTGCGTCAATAAGGAGTTTCCCGCATTCCTTTGTCCACACTGGGTATTGATGATGGAAAATCCTCTACATAATCGGGTAATCGGGTAATTGATTTGATTGGAAAAATTATTTCCATTTTTTATGAGTTAGTTTGATCCTGAAATCAACTTGTTGTTTCGCAATGAACGAATTTAGGCGACAAAATCGGTCATACAGTTTGACATCGTTGATTTCAATACCTTTGTACTCTAAAATTTTCACACAGTTTTCAAGCTGCTCGAATTTGAAACCATGTGGTTCCAGCTAAGACAGCCAATCGAAGGGCTTAAAATCACTCATTGGGCCAAACCATTTGCGAATATTATCCAAAGAAGATTTGAAGACCTGGCAGAACTCCTCTATCACTTTAGCCGTTTCCGATGGGTTATTAATTTCTTTCAGAAGGCTTTCATTGGCAGAAACCATTCGTGAATCCGATTTTCTAAAAGACGTACTTCTGCGTAAAAAATCGTAAAAAAAGGAATGATTGGCATCGGTGGTTGCTTAACGGAATAAAAATATTATTTCACAGCCGGAAACATATTAAGAAGTCTTTCATAGCTGGAAATAAGTTAAGCCATCTTGTTTTTGAATGGCTCACCAATGGTCGATAATTAACATCCACAAAATCTAGAGCCAATAAGGATTTCGTGAAAAATGGATCTAAATAATAAAAAAACGCAAAGTAAAAAAAATCGATAACCAGATAATGGTCCTCCAAACCGTAAAAAAAGTAGGACATTTTGGGTCCAAAGTAGGACGGTAGGACAGAGGTCGAAAAAGTAGGACATGTCCTTCCAAAGTGGGACGTATGGTAGCCTAGTCAGGAGTGTCAAATTTTCACTCAAGGTCTGATTAGGGAGATTTTTTTTAAGAGTGCGTCCAAAAAAATAATGATGCAAAATTGATGATTTCTAGAATTCATTTGTATGCACCCGAATGAAGTTACAAGCCGCCAAACTTCAAATAGTGTCATATTGACAATAAAGAGCGAATAAGGATTAATTAACTAAAAGACTTTATAATAAGCATTCCAGGTTGTCCGGTTAGATATTTTCAATGAAACAAAATAGGAAATGCCCAGCCCGGCCTGGTTATCCGGATATCGAGGGAAAAAGACCGTATTTTGTCCGAGTTTATCGACAGAAGAAGGAAACCCAACCCAAAATATCAACTTTTGCTCACAGAATTTCTGATTTTTGCGTTACCTAACTTAATTTTTTCAGCTAGTTTCATAAAAAAAAAACTTTCCCTACACATCTTGACATATTTGGATATGTAAAACTAGATTAGACTAGCTCCTAATGAGCTGCGAAAAAAAAGTTTTTATGTGTTTATCTCTTGCATTATCTCTTGAATTTTTAAGAAAATTACCAAATTTTTTCCGAAATTGCCAAGATATTGCCCGGTTAACTGAGTTGAAAGTTTATAAATCCAACGACCGCATTTTTCCAGAGTTTCGAGTAAAAATGCCCGAATTGGCCCGTCCGGCCCAGATACATTCAGAAGAATTCTTTAAAGCTTATTTTATAATAAAAATGTCTGATTTTTTTCCAGGCAATTTTCGGATAAATGCAGGGTATTATTGAAGTAAAAAAATGGGCAACCTAGAACCAATTGTTCAACCATTGAAGAAATTAGAGTTGACTCTACAACACCCTTTATTTTCAAAATCAGCTTAAAATTCCAAATGACCCATTCCAGACACCCCTCAACTGGAGAACCGATTTTCATTTTTCATTATTCACAAATAATTTGCCCAGCCCTTGCAAGTTTATTTCTTCAGCTTCATTTTCCATCAAAAGAATTTCAGTTACCTTTTTTTCGGAATTGAGTATGTTGACGTTGAAATTCAAAAATTTTAGTTCGAAAATAAACTGATTTTAATAATTATTCTTAATTTGAAACATAACTTTGTCAAAAAACTAGCTATATAAAAAAAATTTCAGAATGATCTTAAAAAAGCCATCTTTTAAGCATGATACTAGATTAAAAATAATCACAGCAACTTCACGCTCTAGAATCGGTAATAAGGGTATCTATTTTCAAGCGTTGTGACGTCACGAAAATTCTACTTTTTTTCAGTTCATGATTCCTTTAAAAGTCACATACTGTCGAAAATTGAAGATCTCTTCAAACTTTTTGAGAGGAATTTAATGCTTTTTCAGAATGAAAATCGGTTAAGAAGGTTGTGAGTTGCGCCCGGGTGAAGAATGCGTTGTAACGTCACGAAAATTGATTTACTTTTTTTCGGAAACGTCCATGACTTCTAAATTCAACACTATTATATAGTATTTCTTCAAAACAAGTTTAGCATAACAATGTGCTTCAATAAATAAATTCAATTATCAAGTTTTAAATGAAATTATAAATTATATTTTTTTCGCAGAAACGCAGTTATTCTAAAACGTCTTAAATAAAAAATATAAATTTGCGCTTGTTGGAAACTTGATTCGAGAATAAACAAACAACCATAAACATGAAATCCTTACAGATTTATTAAAAGTATATTTGTGAATTATACAGTAGGTAGAGATTTCTGTTTTTAATAAAAATCTTGCAGGTAGTTATCTGAGGTTTGAAAAAAAAAACTTTAAGATCAAGTTCGTCTACATATATGTATAAGACTGAAAAAACCCGCAAATAGCTTGTATAACTTGTTAATATTATGTTCAAACAAAATAACTAAGTATCTATGAAATCAATGAGATTAAACAAATCTTTGAACATGGTAAATTTTAAAGATAAACATTTTATTTCGTACAAATTCATAAGATTTTAAAGGAAAATAAATATCTCATAAAATTGTTTTAAAAAAGTGTCCTTTATTGAAACCTCCACCTCAAAGAATATGGCTAGAAAATCGAACCCCGTACTCACATTAAATCCCACGAAGAGACTTTTAAGTGAATAACAAAATTAAAACATGAAGGTTCTAGCACAGGATTTCATGCAAAATTAGGGCCAGATAACACTACGAAAAGGGGTCGCGCAACAAACCTTAAATTCGGGATAAACTTAAAAACATTTTAAACAGTTTTTCACCAATAATTTTGGTCCATATCAACCATTTTTTCTTTTAATTTCAGTGTTTTAAGGCTTAAATTATAATAACATTTCATCTGAAGAACGCATTTCTATTTGAGTTATCATAAAATAGCTATTAAGCTGCAAAACAGGTTTATAAGAGTCGATTAACGATCATTCATGTATTTTTGTAATTGACCCACCTGAAGCTGTAAAAAAAGCTGAAAAGTGATAAAAGAGGCGCATTGTGACGTCACGATTTCCTTTGCTTATATTTGATAATTATTTGTTTAATAGAAATACTTCGGATTTAAAATTATAACGAATTAAATTCTGAACTACGGGGTATAACTTTTTTGTTGTTGTTTGTTTATTTATTTTAAAGGGATTTTAACTCCACAGGAGGTATAACTTTTTTCAATGTGCGATATGAATCGTAAAATCTATGAACAATATACCAAAAAATGTTTTGCAAAAGTTGTGACGTCACGCTGGAATGGGTCAAATAAAAAAAACTTACCTAGTGGGTGAAATTGAACCAATCCCTAATTATAAGATTCTCTATTTATTGTCCATATCAGCTGCCAAGGATTGAAAAACTCATTCATACGAGCGACGGAACCTGCATCGCTCCGATTTTTGCTCATAAGAATGTCGTGGAACGCGAATGAGGTGTGAGCGAGAATCTCCTGTTCTCACGAATCAATCCCGACCAAAACGAAAACACGAACAAGGTTCCTGATTCCTTTTTATTTTGCTTCCCTCTTCGCACACAAAGTTGAGCATCAACCCGACGATTGCGTAGCAGCGAGCTGGTTCGTGAAAATTTTTACCAACCCGCTCATGAGCCGTGTTAGTAATGATATTATTTCTTCCCGTGGAAAAATCATCGTTCCTTGCGAAGCTTGAGCTTAAAAAAACACTAACAGCAACAATACTGACGCCAAGCCGTGTTGGCTTTCAACAGCGTTGGCCAACAGGAATTGAAAAAAAAAGAAGAACAGTGTGCATACGGTCGGTGGAGTCAATCCATGTTAGTGATGTTGTTATTCTTTTCAGGCAAATATGCCGAGCCAAAAGAATACATTTCCTTCATGCTAGTGGTGTTATTATTGCTTCCTACGGAAGAATGTGCGTCACTTTTTGAAGCTACAAGCTTAAGGGAACATCAATAACATCAACAGCAACAGTGTACACTTGTGTAGGGTAAGCCAATCTTCAAACGATCGGTGCCCGGATGGTACGGTACGGAGCCGAAAGATTCCTTTTCTTTTTCTTTTGAACTGACGTACTTACTCCTCTAAACAAACAGCAAGCTTGGTATCTAAATTTTCACGAAGCAAATACGAGTCTCTCGTGATCCCGTTGCTCAGACTCGCTCATGAATATTTTGTAAAACGAGCAACAAAGAAACTGCCATCGTAAAATCGTTTGTGTTGCTATTCGTGATTGTATTGAGCACAAACGAATAGCGAGCCGGCGGCGAAGCATTCTCATGTGCGTTTCGATGAGTGAGCGATTTTTATAGTTCCCGCTCACGCTTGAATTTGGCGGAATATATACCGAGGCTAGGCAAAGGTCTTGGCCTTTAATTCTAGCTTGGCAACTGACGACTTCAATACCTGGAGATGGTTGTAGTGGAATACGATAGAAAGAGTGGCATTTCTTGATCCCCAAAAGAACGCCACCTCCTCTTTGCCCATCTCGATCCAGGCGAATAATATTGTGGCTATGGAAGTTGAAATCAGTGTTTGGAGAGAGCCAAGTTTCGCATAAGGCGAACACATCACAATTCAAATTGTGTACCAATACTTTAAAGGAGTCTAATTTTGGTAAAATACTTCTGCAGTTCCATTGCAATACAGAAACAATTTCTCTTACCTCAGTGGACGAGTTATTCATCAAAAGAAATTGCTTCTGCGATGAGGGTCATAGTACAAGCTTTCTTTTTCAAGACTTCTCTCAAAAGAGGTACAAACATATTAATCATAGTCCTCCAACCTGCTGGTACACTGAAAAAGTCCAAGATGAACGCAACAATTTCCGAAAATTTCATCTTACCATCAGATGAAAAGCTGGGCAAACTGTTCGACGATGGATCAGATGCAGTTTCTCTGGGAATTGTTGCATTCCTGTTAGCTACTGATGGTCCTGAATTCTGAAGGGAAGTCTGGGGTTTTGACTTACCAGAAAGTGGAGGGAAGTCCTTCGGGGACGGATTAAAACCCGGAGGTCTCTGAATAGGAGGGGTAGAATAACTATTTCCACTTTGAGGATTTTTTGTTTTATTAACTTTGCTGGCAGCTGATCGGGGTTGTGTGTTAGTTGTGCGTTTCCTTTTTGGAGCCTGTGAAACATTTTTTTTAACAAATGGCCCAGCTGATGTTCCTTCACATGGATCCTCCCCTTCGGATTCATACTCACTTAGAAGGCCAAACTGGTTCTCTGAGACGATTGGCAAAGACTTCATCAGCATGTCTCTATATGATTTCTTAGAGCGGGTTTTTAAAGAAGTCTTGATTTTTTCCCGGCGCGATATGTACTTCGGACACGCCGAGAGAGCATGAGATTCCTCGCCTGTGCAATACAAACACTTGCTTAATGCTTGTATTTCACACGAAGCTTCCGCATGCTTCTCCCCGCACTTAGAGCAGCGTGCCTGATTGCAACAGTAGGCGGCCGTATGATCCAACTGCTTGCAATTCTGGCAGAACATGACCGAAGGCACATAAAGTCTCACAGGTAGACGAACCTTCCCGATCGCAACGTAATCAGGAAGTGCAGTGCCGGAAAAGGTAACCCGAAAAGAGTTCGACAGGGAAAATGTTCTCTTTTCCCCCTCGCCTGATGCTGATTTCAGCTGACGCGCGTCCAGCACCTTGACCGTGGGGAGACCAGGGTCTTTGAATCGGCCAACCCCGGATTCCATTAGGTCATCGACGGTCAAACCCTCTTCGGTTACCACTCCGTCGATTTCCACGTCACGAGCGGGAACGTATACGCGGTATTCGATCGTAAACTTCGGGTCACAAGCAATGGCATTTGCTTCCTTCAGGCTACCAACAACAATGCGCATCTTGTGCGGTCTCATCGGCTGGTAGCTGATTACGGAAGGGTAAGAACGATCAAGGTCCCGGGCGATTGAAATCACATTGGGTGATTTCCCATTAGTTTTGGACCGGATGTAAACTACCCAAGGTCCCGTCGATTCAGGTTGGTAAACCCGACGGCGAGGGGCAGTTTGAGGCAACTCATTATCTTTTTCAACGGGGGAGTTTGCTTGAGGGGTTGATGCTAGCGTGGAGTTTCCAAACACAAAAGGCATTTGTGGGAAAAGGGTCTTTGGGAGAGGAGAAGGGTCATCTTCCGTGTCCGTGAGGTACATCGGGTGGTCTTGTAATGTTTCTTTGGAAACAATTTCCTCGGAAAGAATTTCCTCGGAAATATCCTCCCGTAAAGGGGGATCTTTGCCCGTCTCGCCGTCGTCATCCATCAGCCGGTGACTTTCCGAACTAATGGGCTCTGGAGGAGATGCAACCGCAATTTAAAATTAAATTAAAAAAAGAAAGTTTATATATAATATAAATTTCAAAAAAAAAAAAAAATCCTATAATTTATATAGTAATAATAACGAAAGAGGAAAGCTAAAGAAGAAAACCAAATAAAAAAAATAAAATAAAAACCCAAAAACTTTTTGGGAAAAAAAAATGAACCACTCTATTAATGTGGACCACTCTATCAAACCTGATGCCAACAACGTGGTCCTTTGTTTGATGGCGAATGGATGCTGAACCAAGGCTATTGTATTCAGCCGGGGTGATAATTTGCTGGGTGATTTGACGAACCAGCTACACGAGCGTTAGAATTTCACTGCCGTTCTGAACTAAGCTATCCGGTGTAACGGTACATAAGTCCGGATAATTCGGATAGCGGCACTACACGGTAGGTATAAGGGGCAAATAAAAAAAAAAACTTTTGCCACACACGCGAGAGAAAACAAACTCGACCGTCTCCAGTGAGTGATGCGAAACGAATGATCATTGCCATATCATACATTGTAATGAAAATGGTTGATTCTTAGTTATTAAATTTTCTGAGGTACATACAGTTCATGAGAGGGTTCGTTGAGAATGAAACATCGTAATTTCAAACCATATTCTTCAAAGTGATATTTAAAAATAAATTGTAACCTAAATTAACAAATGAACTTCCTTATTTAACATTGATTGTGAATTGGTTAAGTTTAGGCGAAAACATCATTCAATATTTTGAAGTAAGATTAAAGTCTTCAAGAAACTTAATCTGTTAACAATAACTTTTGAATTCGCTACAAGAGACTCATAGACGCTGCTCAGGCGTGGTTCCTGGACGCCGTCCATCTTTGGGAACGTACTTCACCACCCACAAAAATCGAAGAGAGGGAAAAGAGATCCCGCGTCCCTGATCACTGCCATACACAGACTAGTAGAGTCAAAAGTACAAACAAATATCGAACGCGGAATCCCCCGAATCATTGATCCGATCCGGTCGTTCCGCCTTTAATTTGTTCCCATGGGATACGAGATCCGAGATCCGAGAGAAAGATCCCGCAGTTAACCTCCCAATACCGTAAGTAGAAAGAATCGACGATCACCTGTCTGATGGGACCCTTCAATCAGACAGAGTGTGTGTAGAGTACACACAAATTCGTATTTTTACGACCGATCACAGCAACATTTCCGCCAAAACCCAAATCCCCGAAGGAAAAGGGGGAGATGTGGAAGAATTTGGCATCCCTAACTAACTAACTGGCTGATGATGTCGGAACGCAGGTTCGGGGCGATAAAATCCATGTTTGGACCACGAAATGGGAAGGATAATAATTTAACCGATCGGTGATGCGCCTCAAGTTGAGCGGCCTTTGGAAAGAGAATAAAAAACGGAAGTATGCTGCGCTGCCAGAGATCGTTTGCCAGATCGATGCATTAAGATAAGAGATTGCGTGCGGACCTCCCTGACGATTTGTTGGATGCAATTCTTGTTAACTTGAAATCGAAAAACCTACTTCTGCGTTTAAAAAAAAATGTATCCGTGTTTTTGAAGAGGAAAACTCATTTGAAAACCTCAACAATCTAAATGTTTATTTGAAAAATGCAAAAACAAACAAGTGAAATGCATATTCGATCAAGTTATTTATTTATTTATTTATTCGTCGACCGTAACGTAGACTAGTTTGATACATGTGCATTTCCTTAAGAATAGGTTTAAGCAGTGTCTGCTTTACAATTTCTCCTTAAGAGTTTAGATTTCTTCGATTAAAATATTGTTTGAGTTTTTGCCGAGACATTGTAAAGTCAATGGTTTCGCAGTGTTTATTGTAAGAGGCCATCATGCGATTTATTGGCCCGTTTTTCGCGTAGTTTGTGCGATAGTGATTAATGAAAAATAAATTTCGATTTCGGAGTTGCCGAGAAGGTGCAAAAAAGTTTAATTTTGATAGAATTTTTTTTGAGTCAATACGCTGCGAAACAATATCGTTTACAAATGAAACCATTGCATATTCACGGCGTTCTTTTAGATATATGAGTTATATGATGGAAGTGGAAATGATGTCCAACCTAATTTACGAAGGGCATATAGTAGAAATTGCTTTTGTACTGATTCTATTCTTTCTTCGTGTGAAATTGAATAAGGGGACCAAACATTACTGACATTTCGTTTTATTTTGTTTTTATATTGACGTTGGAAAAATCTGAGATTTTTTTGTTTCGATTATTTTACCATCTTTATGGCATTCGCGACTTTATATCAAACTTATCCGGTACAACTGTGTTCGATGTTAAACACTTGGGCTCGAACTCTCGGGTACCTGCTCAGGAGGCAACTGATTTGCCAACTGAGCTACATATCCCGAGTCGAGGAATCAATTCAATTCAAGAAAAGCTTGGCGGGACACACAAAAATATCTCAACGGCTTCAAGCGGGTTGCTCATATCTGGTCAAGATTATGATTTGAGATGTACAAATTGATGAACAAAAAAAAAAAAAAAAACTCGAATCACATTTTAACGGCTTGTTAAAAAAAGCTTGTATCAACCCTCAAGGAGTTCAAAGGTTTGAAAGCTTAATTTTCCTTTGAACAAAAGTGATTATAATCCCCCAACTCGATTGCAAAACTTACAAGAGAGCGAGAGCAAAAGCTTTCGTGTATTACTCTTGCTCGATGAACGAGATCAAAGCTTGTTTTGCTGGAAAATCTTTCTCCAGTCGACAACTGCCCCAGCACGTGAAACCACGAGGGAAAAAACCAACCTATGCTAAGCGTAGCAAAACCAGGGCGCGGAAACCGCGCTACCTTGCGATCGACCTTAACTCTCACCTGGTCTTTTACTCTCTTCCTCTCATATTGGGGGGCCGTTTGTTTTGATTCTCTCTTGTTGAACTGAAGTTGATCGATTCCGAAGGTCCAAAACCGGTTTCCCGCTTGATCGATTCTGCTCTGCGGTTTAGTGTAGGACGAAAAAACGATCGCGCCTTCGCGAGCGCGATCCTTCTGCTTGCTTAGCTGGTTGGGGCTGGTCTCCCCATTCGGTATTCCACCGGCAAACTGGTCGGTCGACGACGAGTCGTTTTTGCGTTCGGTTCGGTTGTTGTTTGTTCTTTTGTTTTGAATCGATCGAATGGTGAATTTTGTCGGCGTGATCGCGTCACGATCCAGCATTTTGAGTGACATGATTTTGCCAAAAGATTTGAGGTGAATCCCGACAAGTGAAGAGTGAAAAAAAAAGAATTTGTGATGTGAGAATCAAGTTTCATTTCGTGCAGCGAAGTTGTGCCAAGTTTGTTGTCGTGTGTTGGTGGAATGGGTTATTATTTTTGGTCCTCGAAGGCACCCACGCGTTGAATTTTTGCGCCCGAGGAAATCGGATTGAACGCTAGCGAAGTTTGTCCGTAAGCAAAAAATTGAAACGAAACCCAGCTGCCATTTTTGTTTGTTTACATTTTACATCGGGGTAACTCTATTACCACAATCGGCAAATCTATAGGGTTGCTGCGACTGGAATGCGTTGTGAAACTCAAAGAAAAGGTTCGAATGCAATTGGCGCCTGAATAAGGGCAATGTCATCCGGGATCGAATGGATTGGGGCGAAAAGAAAATGTAAAATGCATTTGTGCAAATATGAGCGTTCCGTGATGATGGTTCTGTTTGATTAACCCTTTGGGGAGGTCTCCATTTAGAGAAGTTCTATGTGTCCCGTACCTTATGGTCGATTCTGTTGTGTGCCAACAAACCATTAAGAAAGCAAAAGTTTAGAGAAGGAAACAAAAGTTAAGAAGTCTCCGGTTTGCCACATGTGTCTTCTGATCCGGGGTCTTTCTAAGAAGAGTGACAGCAGCGTGAAGATGGTGGAGTTTGTTGATTTTGGGGCCCCCCATCTTTCTACCTAACGTAAACCATGCCCCCCGGGAGCCGTCTAATGGTGTGAAAAATCGAAGAAGAAGTTGATTGGAACGGAGAGATTAAACATATTAGTGCTAGCTGAAGCCGAAGGGAATTTAAGCTGTTTCCAGGGCCAGAGGAAGGAAGGTGACAGCCATCGCCAATGTGAGGGAAGGTGTTGAACGACGACGTCTCAGTAAAACGTGATTCCGACCTATTCGGGGAAATAGGTTCTTTAGCGAAGAGTACAACAAAAAAGGGGAGCAAGAAAAAAGTGGTGTGCAAAAAAAAAAAAAAATACCCTAAAGAGTGAGGCGGATTTTGTTTTAAACGGTTTCGCCGTCTATGGGCTTAAGCCCCTCTTCTAAGGTTTGCTTGTGAAGAATTTCGTCGTTCAACATTCGAAAGAAGCTGCTAGCGAGACAAACTGAAAAAAAAACTTCACCAAACTGAGAGCCCGGAGATTTGACGCGAGGTAAGTCGACTCTTTCTTTAATTAGATTCTAATGCCACTTTATTGAGGCGGTTTTGTTTCCGATTTGATCTGCCCCACGCCGTCTTAAAGAGGTGCCAAAATGAGCGGATTAATAGCGAGTCACAAATCAATTTGGCGGTTGGGAGGCACTAAAGCGATCCAATTTAGATTAGCGATCGGGTGTTGTAAAATTCTTATACCTCAGTTGAGAAGATTTTTTGGCTTTTTGAACCAGGTTCAAGGTCTTGGGTGAGTTCTGATGACCCCAAAGACTTTTCTCGTGAATTAAATCAAGTCATCGACTTATTTTTGCTCGAGAAAATGTGGAAAAACCTATTAAATACCAGTTGATATAGGTGTTTGAAAAGGTTGGTCCCAGTTGGGACCCTTAGGGAATTTATCGTGAGACATAATTTTTTTAAACAAGTTTCAATGAAAAATTGACATTTCATCTTTTTAGTCTTGAAGTTCGGTTATACCTTTTGTTTGGGCAATCAAAGCGGGAAATTCTGAAAAAATTAGATCAACGTTGCCAGTTCATTAGATTTTTAGCCAACATGAAAAACGCTACAAATGAAAATTCCTCCTCAAAGTGAGGAGATTCCTTGGCTTTTTGAACCGAGTTCAAGGTCTTATAGATAAGGTCTGATAACCCCAAAGACTCTCCTTGTGAGTCATTTTGTTAGTGATAGTTGTACTGGTAAGCTCTGCTTGAGAAAAGTGAGGTAAATAGTTCGAAATATCATGTTTATAGATGTTTGACACAGTTGGTCCCAAGTGATGAGACCCTTGGGAAACTTGTTGAGAATCATCCTTTTTTCTTATCAAATTACATCTCATTACAATTACTGTTCAATCTCATCATGATTTTTCTTTAAATTTGATCACACCTTAAGTCTTCCAAATTTAAATCTGGCGTTGCCAGATTATCAAATTTTTAGACATTTTATAAAAAATGCTTTGATTATTCATTCCTTCAGGTAGATTTAGTTTTCTTTTCCGTAAAAAAAAAGAAATTAAGATAAAGGTATGGTTGTTTCAATAAAGGTTTTTCATATTCTTTAAAATTTTCTCAAAATTTGTAAATTTTTTTCATGTTGTTTTTCTTCAAATTTTGGAAATAATACAATTATTTTCAAATTTTCTAACAAATAAAAAAAAACACCTTTTTAAAAAAATGCCAAAGCGTTGGTAAAGTAAAATAAACAAAATAAACAAAAAAAAAACAAAAAAACCTTTTTAAAAAAAATCTCAAATTTTAATCTGTTTTAATCAATCTTATGGGCTTAATTTTTGTTTCAACATTTTTCCTTATTTTTTCAACTGTTTTGAAATTTTCGGTTTTATCAATGGTTTTATTTAATTTTGTAAAAAATTTCTTCTATACTCTCAAACTAGCTGATTCGGTAAACTTCGTTTTACCTTTTACTTAATAAATCGTTGGAAAATATTTAACTTCATCTACACGTTTTTAACTTCTTCGTGCTTGTCAATCAATTTTCATTAAATTGTTCTAGTTGAGTCCCATTTCAAGTTGATTTTGGATGGGAGCCCTCCTACCATAAAAAGTGAGATTCTCGAGGCCATTATACAAACCATCTCTGATTCGAAAAACCTCTCGGATACCAAATTTCACTTCATTCCGAACGTCCATTTATACGTGATGGTAGAAAACTCCTCCATTTTTATATAAGATTGCTCAAATGTTTTTTCCACAATCCTAAAACATAACAGATTTGTTGTCTTGAAATTATCCATATTTTTAGACATATTATAAGATTTTTATTTTCTCTTGGTTTTCTCGCAAAATTTTCTCAAAATTTTCTCATGTGTGCAAAAATGTTCCAGAATTTAAAATGGTTTTAAAACTATTTTCTAATGATTGAAATTTCTCAAATTGCTCATATAAATGTCATTGTATTAAATTTGTCTTAATTTTGAATTCACTTAAAGTTTTCATACAATAGTTAAAAAAATTACTTCGAATTTTTTTACAAAATCATCTCTAAATTGTCTTGAAATGGTCATTAAAATATGATACAGAAATTTACAAAAGAAATCTCAAATCAGTCTTGAAATTTCATCAAAATTACTTTAAAACGTTTCAAAGTTTAAGAAAATTGTCTAGAAATAGTATCGAGACTGTTTCAAAACTGGACTAAAATGTTCACGAAATGCTCTCGAAATTGTTCAAGGTTGTTTTTAAATTGTCTGCAAACAATCATCAGTTGGCTTAGATTATTTTTTTATAAAATGCCTCAACGTTGAATTAAAGTTGACTCGCAAATGTCTTTGAATGATCTAAATACGATTTTTTTTTTTTAATTGACTTAAAATTTTATCAAAATTTGTCTAAAAAAAGTCTCTTTTTGTCTCAGAATTAAATCAAAGTCGTGTCGAATCCATCTCAAGATTTTCACAAAATTCTCATATAAGTGACACTTTTTTAAATTTGTCTAAATTCTGCTAAAATTGTCTTGAAGTTGTCATACAATGGTTTTAAAATTACTTCGAATTTTTACACAACATCGTCTTTCAATTGTCCTTAAATAGTTTATAAAATATTATAAGGAAATTATAAAAGAAAAATCTCAAGTTAGTCTTAAAATGTCCTTTGAATTTTTTGAATTTATTTCAAAGTTAAATCAATTTTTCTAGAAATAATAACGAAACTGTTTCAAAACTATCTGATACGTAAAATGGCTTTAATTGACTGAATATTGTCTCAAAACTTTCTTAAAATCTATTTTCATGAAATTATTCTAGATTGTTTTCATTTTTTTCCCAAAGGATCGTTAGTTGTCTATTTTTTTAATAAAATGTTTCAAAGTTGTTTGAAAATGGACTTGCAATTGTTTTTGAATAATCTAAAAATGTACGTTTAAAATTGTCTTAAAATTTTATCAAAATTTGTATAAAAAAAGTCTCGATGTTGTCTCAAAATTATTTCGAAACTGTCTTAAACATGTCTCTAAATTTTCTCAGTTCTGTTCCAAATGTTTTCAAATTATTCTCAAAGTTGTCCCTCAATTGTCACCAAGTTGACTTAAAATGGTTTCAAAAAAGTCTCTAAGTTATATTTAAACTGTTTACCACTGTTTTAAATTTCGCTAAGTTTTGCCAAAATTATCTTAAAGCTGTCATACAATGGTTTTAAAAAATTACTTTGAATTTTTCTCGAAACCGTCCTTAAATTTTCTCAAAATGGTCTTAAAAATATTATTCAGAAATTATTCAAGAAAACACTCAAGAGAGTCTGAAAAAAATTCCTTTAAATTTGTTCGATGTGTTTCAAAGTTTGATAAAATTGATAGGAATAGTATCGAGACTGTTTCAAAACTATCTGATAAGTAAAATGAAAATGTCCCTAATCGATTGCATATTGTCTCAAAATTGTCCCGACATTTTCACGAAATGGTCTTGAAATTGTTCAAGGTTATTGTAAAATTGTTTCTAAACAATCTTCAGTTGTCCCAATTTTTTTTTAATGGCATGTCTCAAAGTAAGTTGAATATTGACTCGCAAATGTCTTTGAATGATCTTTAAATGATATAATTTTATTTAAATTGTCTTAAAAAGTTATCAAAATTTGTCTGAAATAAGTCTCCATTTGTGAAAATTTTAAATATTTGGTGAAAAATACGTTTTAAATAGTTTGTTTGTGATTCAAGTCAATATTTTAATGTTTTCTGTGATGTGAAAGTGGAGTTTCGTCGAAAAAATCCTAGAAGACTTTTCCCCCTAATCGGTTTAGTGAAGACGGTTTTATGACCACGTAAGAAATCTGAAAATGCACGCGATATAATGGATTTTGCTGGGCCCTCATGATCCGGATCTCACCTAAGATAAGTGGAATTTGTTAAGTATTTTGTATTTCTTATGTGTCAACGATTTAAAACTCTAAAATTTCATTTTTGATAGCTGAATTGTTGGCATTAAGGTGTGAAATATTTCACTATAGGAATTTAAATTTGTGTGCATGTCAGTTTACAAGAAAAGACTTAATTGCATTAGCATGCTTTAGTTGCTAGTTTCGATGGCCCTAAAGTTTGAAAAGTTCCAAGCAAGTCTATCATAAGTAAATATTATATAAGTATCGCATTTAAAATCAGCATATTTGGAGGCGTTTTCTGCAGTTGCGAGCTTAGTTTAAGGGCACTTATAGATTTTGATATGATTGTGATCAGTCATTCCAAGTGATGTGTTGTTAGTTTGACGAAATGTCACTCAATTGCTACATTCAATATGGTTCTGTTTTGCATTTTTATTGTTCAATTTTAACATCCAGTCAACGTTTTTATGTTTTTTCTATAATATTCTACACTATTGAGAATCATTATCCAAGTGAGTACAATTTTTATTTATAAATATTGATGGCTTCAGGAAAAAGCTAGTAGCCAGTTCTTTTTTATTCACGGCAAATAAAATGAAAAGTCAGTTTAAGTATCGTAAAGAATGAGATCAAACCATTGTAATTTGGAAACTCAAATCTTCTGAAATTTGATGATCCACTTAAATTTAATTCATACTAAATTAAGTAAGAAGTTAAGTATGCGACAACTTACAATGGTAGCCCTTATGATATCTTATCATATTTTAATTATGTAGATATCAAAAAATTTCATCAGAATTGAAGATATTCAATACGAAATCAGGCAGCCTAGAAGGATAGGATTTTAACCAAGATTGCATAACACTAGTCAAAAGTGTTTCCTGATCATATCCTTTTTACCAGGGATTGAAAATTAGTCTCATTTGAGCGAGCTTCATAGCTCATTTTTTCCATAGCTCCGCTTGCAAAGCAATCGACGAAGCTCCTATCGTTTTTGTCTCCGGAGCTTCGTATTGCTAAGCTCTTATTTGGAAGAAACCTTAGCTCTTTTTTTGGCTTGTGAGCCCGTTAGCTCATGCCTCCAGAGGAGCTTGAGCTTGTTGGCTCAACCGATTCAAATTCGTTGAGCTTGTTGCTGCTGTTCGAGAAGTAATTAAAAAAGGGCTTGTCGCATTAATTTTTAAAATCAATGTTGAACGGTTTTAGTAACTAGTAAAGTTACCAGTACTAAAGGATTATTAAAATCAATGTTTGAGAGTTCTAGTAACTAGTAAAAGTTACCAGCACTAGTAACTATGAAATAGTAAAATTTGGAAATTTTCGGGAAAAACGCCAAATGAAATGGCTTGTTGCGAGGATTATTAAAATAAATGTTAAAGAGTACTAGTAACTAGTAAAAGTTACCAGCACTAGTAACTATGAAAAAGTAAAATTTCGAAATTTTCGGGAAAAACGCCAAATGAAAGGGCTTGTTGCGAGGATTATTAAAATCAATGTTAAAGAGTACTAGTAACTAGTAAAAGTTACCAGCACTAGTAACTATGAAATAGTAAAATTTCGAAATTTTCGGGAAAAACGCCAAATGAAAGGGCTTGTTGCGAGGATTATTAAAATCAATGTTAGAGAGTTCTAGTAACTAGTAAAAGTTACCAGCACTAGTAACTATGAAATAGTAAAATTTCGAAATTTTCGGGAAAAACGCCAAATGAAAGGGCTTGTTGCGAGGATTATTAAAATCAATGTTAGAGAGTTCTAGTAACTAGTAAAAGTTACCAGCACTAGTAACTATGAAATAGTAAAATTTCGAAATTTTCGGGAAAAACGCCAAATGAAAGGGCTTGTTGCGAGGATTATTAAAATCAATGTTAAAGAGTACTAGTAACTAGTAAAAGTTACCAGCACTAGTAACTATGAAATAGTAAAATTTCGAAATTTTCGGGAAAAACGCCAAATGAAAGGGCTTGTTGCGAGGATTATTAAAATCAATGTTAGAGAGTTCTAGTAACTAGTAAAAGTTACCAGCACTAGTAACTATGAAATAGTAAAATTTCGAAATTTTCGGGAAAAACGCCAAATGAAAGGGCTTGTTGCGAGGATTATTAAAATCAATGTTAGAGAGTTCTAGTAACTAGTAAAAGTTACCAGCACTAGTAACTATGAAATAGTAAAATTTCGAAATTTTCGGGGAAAACGTCAAATGAAAGGGCTTGTTGCAAGGATTATTAAAATCAATGTTAGAGAGTTCTAGTAACTAGTAAAAGTTACCAGCACTAGTATCTATGAAATAGTAAAATTTGGAAATTTTCGGGAAAAAAACGCCAAATGAAAGGGCTTGTTGCGAAGAGGATTAAAATCAATGCTAGAGAGTTCAAATAATTAGTAAAAGTTACCAGCACTAGTAACTATGAAATAGTAAAATTTTAAAGTTCTACTATTTTATAATTATGTACTAGTGCTGGTTACTTTTAATAGTTTCTAGAACCTCCGTTTTTGCTGAAAATTTCTTCATTTCACTGTTTCATAGTTACTAGTGCTGGTAACTTTTACAAGTTACTTGAACTCTCTAACATTGATTTTAATAATCCTTGCAACAAGCCCTTTCATTTGACGTTTTCCCCGAAAATTTCGAAATTTTACTATTTCATAGTTACTAGTGCTGGTAACTTTTACTAGTTACTAGAACTCTCTAACATTGATTTTAATAATCCTCGCAACAAGCCCTTTCATTTGGCGTTTTTCCCGAAAATTTCGAAATTTTACTATTTCATAGTTACTAGTGCTGGTAACTTTTACTAGTTACTAGTACTCTTTAACATTGATTTTAATAATCCTCGCAACAAGCCCTTTCATTTGGCGTTTTTCCCGAAAATTTCGAAATTTTACTATTTCATAGTTACTAGTGCTGGTAACTTTTACTAGTTACTAGAACTCTCTAACATTGATTTTAATAATCCTCGCAACAAGCCCTTTCATTTGGCGTTTTTCCCGAAAATTTCGAAATTTTACTATTTCATAGTTACAAGTGCTGGTAACTTTTACTAGTTACTAGTACTCTTTAACATTGATTTTAATAATCCTCGCAACAAGCCCTTTCATTTGGCGTTTTTCCCGAAAATTTCGAAATTTTACTATTTCATAGTTACTAGTGCTGGTAACTTTTACCAGTTACAAGAAATCTCTTACATTCATGTTAATAATCCCAACAAGCACTTTCACAGTTTATGGTGCACAAAAAAAAACGCTGTTGGCTCACACAGCACCACAATGGCAAAGTCAATACACATCACTAAGCTCAAGTGTTACAATTTTGCTGAGCCAGCAAGCTCAAGAAATTTCGGCTCCTTGAGCTAACAAACTCAAAGCAAAATGCAAAACCTTGTCTCCTAGAGCCCGAAGAGGTGTGAGCTTAATTTGAGCATTTATTGTTGGGCTAGAATTGGCTCCAGCTTTCTTCGCTCCCGAGCTTCAAGAGCATTGATGCTCAGCCGCTTGAGCAAGAGCATTTCAATCCCTGCTTTTTACCCAATCCACACAAAAAATTGTTTTGCTAGGATGCAGAGGTGACCTCGGTCCTAAAGCATGAATTATTATTCTTTCAATCCTTTTTCTCTATTTTCCTCCTATCCATTGACTACTAGGACGTGGCCGGCGCCGTTATTGATGTGTACAGAGAGAGCATCAGTTTTGTTCATTGTGAATGTGCTGTCAATCCCAGATACCATTCATTTGACCTCTGGACAAAATTGATGGCCTCGGTCAATCACGGAGTAGCAACCATTGGCGATGTGGAATTCGTTCTACTGAGCCACGCCTGCGATCATGGAATTTGAAATGCTTTAGTTTTATTGCCGATAAAAATACAATTAAAGGATGACAACGTTTATAAAGAACTATCGATTTAGAATATTTTCATGTTGCATTTCAAATTCAATAATTTAAGGTGGATGTGAGTAGTCAATCAAGCTAAGCTAAGCTAAGCTAAATTGTCTTAAAAAGTTATGAAAATTTGTCTGAAATAAGTCTCCAATTCTTCTAAAGTTGTCATACAATGGTTTTTAAATTACTTCAAATTTTATTTTTAAACAGTCCCGAAATTTTTACGGAATGGTCTTGAAATTATTCAAGATTGTTTTCAAATGGTCTCCAAACGATCTTGAGTTGTCTCAATTTTTTTTAATAAAATTTTTCATAGTTGTTGTCCATTGATTCGCAGATTTTTTTTGAATGAGTAAAAAATGGTTTAAATTTTTCTTTTAATGTCTTTACATTTTATCACAATTTGTCTCGGTTTTGTTTAAAAATCAATTCGAAAGTGTCGTAAAAAATGCCTCGAAATTGTCTCAGTTATGTACCAAATGTTTATAAAATTATTCTCAAAGTTGTCTTTTAATTGTCACAAAGTTGCCTTGAAATAATTTCAAAGTAGTCTATAAATTATTTTAAAATTGTCCAAAAATTACCAGATGGAAATTTACTTATGTAGTCTTGGAAGTGTCTCAAAAGAGCTTCAAAATAAGTTTCATAACTGTCCAGTAGTATCTCAAAATGAGAAAATTTGTTGAAATAATTGATCACAATTATTTGAACGAATTAAAGTCTAATTTTTTTTCAAAATAATATTTAAATTTTCTCGAAATTGGCTTAATACAGCATCAATTTTGTCTAAGTATAATGATAATTTTCTGTCGGATAAATTTTCTCTTATCGACTGAATAAAGCTTCAACATTTTCTCAAAATTTTCCCAAAATTGTAATAAATTATTCTCATAATAACCTTAAAAATGGTTTCAATTGTTTCAATTGTTTCAAAATTATTAAAGTTGCGTGAAAATTGCGCTAAAAATGCCTCTGATTTTTTTCCTTTTTTCTAATTGCCTCAAAGTTTTATCAACGTTTTCTCTCAAATTGTCTCAAAAAAGTCTCGATTTGTTTCAAGATTGTTACGAAACTGTCCTCAAAATTATATCGAAACTGTCTCAATTTTTTTTATCGAATAGTTTTCAAGTCCCTCAGTTGTCTCAAAGTTTATTTTAAATTGTTTCAAAATTGTCTCTTTAATTAAATTAAAACTGCCTTAAATGTAAATTTTTTTAATTGTCTTAAAATTTTCTCAAAAGTGTATTAAAATTAGCTTTGAAATTGCTGTTGTTTCTTTTTATTTTCATTATTAACTAAACAGTTTCTAAAAATATTGCTAAATTTTCTTGAAATTGGCGTAAACAGCATCAATTTTAGGTCTAAATTGATTCAAATTATCTCAACATTCTCTCAGCGTTTTCTCAAAATTGTCTAAATTTTTACACAATATTCTCGGAATGGTCCCAATGTTGTTAAGAATTGTCTTAAAATTGTCACAAAAGGTCTAAAAATGCTTAGAAATTTTCTGAAAGTTGTTTAAAATTGTTTTCAAATTGTGTGGAAATAACTCCAAAGTTCTTAGAAATAGTTTCTCAAAAACAACCATAAATCTTCTCGAAAACTGTATCGAAATTACCCTAAACATTGCTCCAAGATTGTTTGAAATCCAATGTCAACAAGAGGATTTTTTCGAACCGCATACACATGTTTCGCGTTTTCGACCTTTGACCATTGCACTTCACACCGTTTTTTAAAGAGGTACAAAATGTAAACAAACCGCACTCGTTGCAATGTTGCAGTCGGTAGCTTACATTCATCAAACAAACTTGTAATGGTTTCTAAGAATTTCTAAGCCTAGTAAAGGAGGGAACGCCACTTCCTCCAAGGAAAAAATCCAGGAGAATCCTTACAAATCGTTTGGAAGCTCGTGCTCGTTACTTAGAAGGTAGTTATTTGCTACTAATTTCTCTACACCTTCTGAAAAAGAGGCCACACTTCGTCCTTGGCCCATGCTGTTTGAATTGATCCGGGTGAAGGCGCAGACATGCTCGTCGCTAAATTGGTCTGTTTATAAGCCAATTTGTTGCTATTCGAGGTGTCGAGGGAAAAAGGATAGAATAATTTTAACGACGATAGATACTTTGTAAACATGATTATGGGTCATAAAAGAAAATAAGCAAAATAGGTTCAGCTACATGGCGACCGTAATAAAATTCTGATAGAAACGCTTCAGTGTTGGTTTAAATGGAAACGGAAAAAACGTGTGAAGTTATAAATTCTTGGAGCTCAGTATCATACAGAAAAACAGAAAAAAAAGTCAAAAGATGAAACTGCAAATTTCATTTTCATAACAAAGGTAATAACTTTAGCTGTTTTGAACTTGGGAATCACAATCATGACAAGCGAAATATGAAAGATTCACTTTCCTATGAGAATCCCCATTTGCCTTTTGTTTGTCCCACTTTTTTCAACCGTGATTCAGACCATTAGACAAATCATTCAAATAAAAAGATATCCATTACTTTCAGTGCCATTTGGTAATTGAGCCCTCTTCATTCAGATGCTCTCAAAAAAAAAAAAAAAAAAACATCCTCCTTACTAATCGCGGGCGCCCTTCCATGGCAACCACATTTTGAATTGAGGCCACAAAAAGGGCTTCACGTGATCCCGGGGAAAAAAATTGGAGCAACGAATCATTGAGGTCCGGGCCAAACCTTCCTAATGGGGGAAGCTCAACATCAGACACAACAACCTTTCAATTGGGCCTCCCGGTACCAAAGACTGTAATTAGAGAAAGGCAGTAGCAGTTTTCCGTCAGGCCTAAGGTTATTGGAAAGATTGGGGATGGTGATTCCGCATCGATCTCAATTGCAGAGCTTCGACAAGCTGACAAAAGTGACCTTTTCGCGAATGGCTGCTTGGTTTGCTAACTTGGAATAAAGAAGACGGAATCGGAACGAGATCCCGCGGGATCTCTGGAAACAGAAAAAGAAAACTAAGAGAAGACACCGATTGATGATGATACCCTTTGCAGATGAGATTCAAATTACCCACCCCAAACTCCCGACCGAAGGCAGTTGCGAAGGTAGTTATAAAGTGAGGCATATGTTTAAATTTTATTCAATGAACCATTGGGAAATCTAATTAGGGCGTCCTGGAAAGCGAACCAGACGAAGCTTGAAAGGCTGATTTCAATGTTCAAAATTTGGTTGGAATGTCTTTTTAGATTGAGAACAGTTCAGAAAATTCCGGAAAAGTTAGTTCACGTTAAGATGGCAGCTTTTTTCCAGTGTCAGTAGAATTTTTACGTCCTTTTAACATAATTCAAAAGTTTCGGTTTTTGTTCATATTCCCATATACTGATTTTATTTTAACTGTATCTAAAACTGAGTTGGCAATCTTATTTGACTAAGGAAAAAATCAAAACGGGGTTTTAAAATTATTTTTTATATTTAACTTAAAGAGAAGCTCGCTACTTCACATAGCAATCGTTGTGCGTTTTTTTCGTTTGTCGTTTTTAGTCACAAAAAAACTAAACGTTCTTATACTATTTTGGTATATTTTTTAAATTATTTTCGCCAAGAACAGATTGCCTTAATTTTTTTTTATTAAAAATTAAGTCACAAGTTTTTTTAGAATAATTTTTCAATTTTTTTACGGTCGCCATGTAAGTATCAGGTCCTAGTAAACTTTTACATAATTCCAGCAGAAATATGTTGACTTTAAGGAACCTTTTTAAAGCCTAGTGTCCCTCAAGTCAGAATTCAGAACTCAATGTTACAAAAGTTTGGCTTGATAAAATATTGTCCACCGATTTCGCTGAGTTTCGATTAGATGCTGATTGAGCATTTTTATAGTTTGCCTGATGATTTGGTGGAAGATGTTAGGTATTTCTACATGATTTAATCTCCAATTTAGACTCATTCGAAAAAAAATGCATTCAAAATTTCATCTACAAATTTAAACAAATTATTCTATGCATGTTTCATCATTCCAAATTTGATCCGAGAATTTAACGTAGTAAAGGAATTCTCAAATTCGGTTCCCATATAGAAATTTTATAACCTCTCTATTAAATCATCCACAAGCGATCAAAATTAAATAATTTGAAACACCAATTAGTGGAAGCTGCTGAAGCAGCTTCCCAAAATCCGTATCAGATGACCGTTTAGACGCAAATCAAAAAAGGTTGAATGATGTTTTCGGCAACACTTTAGCCAGCTCGGCTACCAAGAAACCACGAAAATTTAAAAAAAACGCCTCAAATTCCCGGTAGAGCTTCGATGTAACCCTAATCGAATTAACCTTTCTTCGAAGAAGCAGACAGCAAAAAAAAAATCCCGAATCTACAGATTGTAGAAGGAGAGCAACCAAATGAGATACTTAGAAGATCACCTTCGCATCGACGGAGAGTGTAGCTCCCCAAACGAAAAAAAGGGGTCACTAGTGGGTCCGAAATTTGTTTCTCTCTCGATCCGTCATAAAAAGGTTTTTTCTGGTTCTTCTCAGAGCATATTTTTTGCCTTAAATTGGTACAGTAGAAACCGTGCCAAATTAGCCAAAGCAAAAAAAAACGCTTCATTGTTCCACGAAAACGGTTAGTTAGAAAAAAAACAACCTTCCAAACAAAAAAAAGTCAGAGGCCTCTGAAGATTCGCCAGCTCCCAGTTCCGAATTTGGGTCTTTAGAGTGACCTACCAATTTTTTTTCCAGTTTTTTCGAACAGGCATATGATTAGACCATAAATCAAGAGAGGGTTTGCTTAGAGAGGGTGGGTGAGGTTTAAGCTTACTTGATCTCAGAGTAAGGGGGAGTTCTACAAAAAAATAGAGGTTAGGTTATGGCTGAGCCATGCTCATGATTTTTTGGGCAGCATCACTGTAAGGAAAAAAAATATTGCTGGTCTGTAAATTCCAACAGTTTTGTGCTGTGTGAATGACGCCAGGCATCCTAAAACCAAAGAAAAGGTACCTACAATTAATCATGTTAGGTTGAAGAATTAGAACGGCTTCGAAAAGGTACTCTTAACAGTACAAACAACGATTTATAATTTCGGTTTAGCGCTTTTGTTCAGATCGCTAAAAACTTTGAATTGAGCTGAAGCAAACAAGTTTTGGGCTTCCAGCCCAAAACACAGTCAAGAAAAGCCATACTAGTGCAGATTTTACGGTAAACTTGATCTTTGCGATCGAAAAAACAAAACAGCAGGGTAGCAGAATTTGAGATTCTTTTACTAGTTGAGCTACACCGAAAACATGCACAAAAGCAATGGAAATGTCACTTCCAATTAATTGCAGAACGTTGACCAAACCGAGAAAAAAATCCGCTGGATATGGATCATACGATCATGTCTAGTGAATTTTGCATATCATTTTTAAGGCTGCACTTTGATTTCCACAACCACTCTTCAAGTTTTCATACGGATTAAAATTGCTTATTGAAGAATATTTCTTTTAAAACGTTCAATTTTTCAATGATTGAAATAATTTACAAAAGGAAAAGAGTTTAAAAAAGTGCAATTATTTTATAAACCTATATTTTCGAAAAATGTTCCGATTCTAAAAACAAAACAAGAGAATTTTTTTACAAATATAAATCAATCTGTGGTTTTTGCTGGCAGTTTGTCAAATGTTTGTTTGAATTTTTTTAACGTTCTCGGGCCGGGAAAATCAGGCCATATTTTTAAAACCTGGATATAACTGGGCATGTAATTTGAAAATTTATTACTCAAAAACAGAGCTATATCCGAACAAAAGCATAAAAAATCCAAGTATTTTACTCATACAAAATCAAAGGAAAAGGCGAAAGAAACACACAGGAACAAATTTTCAGTATCCAGACTCATCAAAATTCTATGTTTAAAGTTTATTTTGATGAAAGTAGCTTAATTTCTTTTTATTTGATTCAATAGATAATCATATGTCGTTTGAACGAAAATAGAGTTTTGGGTTAGGATCTTGATTGAATCAAAGCAATCGAAAGGTTCCCATCAACTCAACCTCGGTACCGTGGTTGAATGAAAGGGAATCTTTCGATTGCTTTGATTCAGTAGAATTATTCAACCAAATCTAGGTCAGGCAAATAGAAATTCGCTGCAGAATTTCTGCAGCATTTTTTACTTTTCGACAGAAAAATGAGCACTTTTTGAAAAGAATTGTAAGTAAGCTTACCACAACACCTAATAGAGGATCTTAATGCAAAGTTCTTCGAAATAACAGGTGATCCTAAATCCGCCATATTGGTTGAAAGATTTTCAGAATGATGACGTAGTTGTTATGAAGAATAGCACAGATTGTACTGAATTCATCCGTTTTTCCATGAACATCATTTTTTATGCCAGTAACTTGCATGCCACTGTCCTCAAATTCATAAATTCGACTTTTCAGATTTATGAGCTTCTTATTGAAAATATCGCATGAGGACACATTTAACAGTCCTATTGAGTTTCGATTTGTTAACAGTAAAATATTAACAGGGTTGCTAGCGAACCGGGAATACCGGGAAAAACTTTGGAATTTCATCGCGTCACCGGGAAACCGGGAAAATTCCCATTGTTTGAAAAATTTCCACAGAATTTCAAAAATCTTTTGAAATTAACTTCTAAATGTTAGAGTAGTTTTTGACAGTCTCGATATAGATTTACCTCATAATCGCATATTTTCGTATATTAGTTGACAGACAACGCTTAAATAACTTTTTAACTGATTGCGGAGCAAATATGAGATACCTCATATTTTCGTTCTCCTTTCATTAAATTGTTTCTTCCAATACTACTAGGGCACTACTAATATTATTCGTTGTTTTGTTTAGAAAAAACAATTTTTTTTTTCTAAAACACATCTTTGGGTTTAAATATTTTCCTGAAATCTTATGATTTTAAATTTTGTGAAACAAATCCCTATTCAAGTTGACAAGATGATTTGATACTATGTTTCGATGCATTTTAAACATATTTCTATACAAACTATACATTTTTTTTCAAATCTAGATTCATTCTAGAAAAACTGATTTTTTTTACAGTCACTCAAAAATATGACATTTCAATTTAAAAAAATCAAGTTTATCAGACTTGTTTATGAAAAATTGTTGATATTGTTGAGCAAATCCATGAATAGATGCCAATTTCGTTGGATTCGTTCCAAAAATTTATGAAAACCTGTCGATTTGATACAAAAATACATCGAAATATTAATTAATCAAGACAACAATAAAGAAATTGAGGACTTAACATTAATTTTTTTCCATTCAATAACTATTTTTATTTTCGTATTTAGGAATGATACTAAGCTCTTTATTCAATATGTTTCATACTGAAATCAATTGTTTTATCACCAGCTTTAGTTCCTTTACACTAATTACTTATTTTAACAACACTATTTTTTTTTAAATATCCGTCAAGAATGTAGCCGGATTTTTCAAGAAATATTATTTACCATTTTCAATAACTCTTAATGTACAATTTTTCATATTCTGGTATCAAATTTTAAATTTCTAACTCAGACACGAGGAATCGGAGATGATTTTATTTGGTTTTTTATTTGTAAATTAAATACACATTGGCTCAAATTATGATAACATGGCTTATTTAGCTTAATAGAGACAATTTAAATGATTGCACACTATGAATAAAATTTCTTGCAATTGTTTCTTTATGGAATCGAATTCAGAAAAAAATATTTTCATTTTGTTTACACATAATTTGAATAGGAATTGGACAACCATATGGCGACCGTTAAACGGTGTCAAAGCTATAAGTATGAATGTTAGTATACAGACCCCGTTTAATTTTGGAAACATCCATGAAAAACCGTTCTTTTTTTGCAACATCCGAAAAACATTGTGTTTTTTGTCATTTTTTTAATTTTAATTTCAAATTCATCAAAATAAGTGTAAAACATAAAATAAACATATTTTTTTTTTATTTTGGCCAAATTATATTAGTTTTGAATGGTAAAAAAATGATTTTTTTTCGATTGTTACTGCTTATTGAGCCAAATTCAAAAATTTTATGTTTATATTATGTTTTACATTAATTTGAAATAAGAATAACAAATAAAAAAGTGTAAAAAAAAACTTTTGATTTTAGCAACATGAAACTTACAGTCGTGTTGCCAAAAACGAACGGGGTCTATATTTGAAAAAATATTAAAAAATTTCATCAATTGATTATGTCACTGTTATGCGAAAAATGTTTTTTCTCGAGTAAAAAAGTGACAGAGATTTCTTTTTTGTGAGAATTAAATATTAATAATTTTTTGATGACCTAAAGTTTCTTTAAGTCTTTGTTAATGTTTATCAGTATAAAGGATTTGTTTATAAAATCGTTTTCAATTACACTTTTTAAATTTTAAATTTTTTACATGATTCTTTTTGTTTTTTTTTTAAATAGGGAGGATAAGGGCATAATGGGTATCTTGAGAAGGACGCTTATTTAATCATAGAAAACAGCTATAATATGTTCGTTACATCACTGTTTCGTATTCAGACACTAAAGAAGTCTATTTTTTAACCGGTTGAAACTTGAAAAAGTAGATAAAAACGTTTTAAAAATGCATTTAAATTTTTTTTTGTCTCAAGCTGAAAATTAGTCACTGTAGGAGCATAATAAGAATCACCCCTGGGGCAGTACAAGCACCAGTAATCGGGGCACGATGGGCGTCTTCTGCCGTAGAATCTAGCAGCAAATTCATCTCGATGAAGTCAACTGAATTATTGAGCTACAGCTTTAATTGTTTCATCTGACGATTTCGCCTACTGGTAAGTACCGGAGAGATAATCAGAGGACTCGAGTTCGATTCATGGTCGTGGCGTATTTATTTTTCATTTACCATTCCAAAGCAATAACAAAATATGTCTGTTTGTAGAATATGAACAATTCACCCACACTCACACATTTTTTTTTGGTTTATTTGCCGCTACTAGCTGTATAGTGCAACGATCTATTTTGATCGCTATTCATCGATCAAGAATGGTACACTGGATTCCTTTTTTAAACGATCTTATTTTACATGGTTTTATTTTATACGACTTTTTTTAAACAATTTTCTCGAAATAAGACGATTTTTGAACATGTCCAAAACAGGTTCTACACATTCCCGCTTTTTGTCCAAAACACTCTTCGGTGGTGAATTGATTCAGACGTTGCTTTCCGACGGAAACATGGGCCGGAATGGCCTCTAAGAGACTCTGCAGAAGTTCCGGAACAACCGTGGCTTAAACCTCAAAACAAAGCAATCCAAAACAAATTTTTGAGCTTCCCGGTTTCACTCAAATCACCTCAGAATGGTCTACCTGGTTAGGAATGATCGATTTACAGTCCAAGTTGGCCACTTTACTCAAAATGAGGGATGGATTTTGGCCGGTTGTTTCGAACTTTTTTTAAACGATTTCTTTTTTTTGCACGAACACAACAATCGTTTAAAAAAAGAACCAGTGTAAATGAGATAAAAAAAAATAAGAAAGCCTCAACTAGGAATCGTATCGAGTCTTCTGATAACTTCTCCGACACCTTAACAAATCGTCATAAAACGTCAATCGGCTAAATCGTCAGATGTAAATTAGTCAAGCTGTAGCTTTAATATTCTGTTGACTTCTTCGAGTTGAATTCGCTTCTAGATTCTACGATACAAAATGATCATCTTGCCCCGATCAATGGTGCTCTGTTCGCCTTTTAAAATTGATTTTAATAAAAAATCAAATATTTAAGTCTAGTAAAATTGAGGAACAACACATCACGTTGTAGTGCGTACATTTATAGATCAAGATGATTTAACGATCATATTTAAGAGCTTATTCTCCGGTGCTAAAAAATTATGGAATTTTCGTCACTTGGGAACCTAGTTGGTTGTTTATAAATATTTCTGTTAAGATGATAAGAAGATTTATTTTTTTCCTGAAAAATTAATACTATAGGCACTATAAAACTGTCTCATGAAGATTTATAAAAAAATACGTATTTTCTTAGATAAGATTGGTGCCTAGTTCGCTTCGGGTGCTCGTTATTCCCTTATCTCCCCTAAGTGTATGATAAAAAAAATTACATCATATATCCGCATCAGTCTATGAAATCTTTGAGCAAAAAAAAAACTCATCTACAATACAATTATTGCAAAACTTAACTATGATCCAATCAATATTAATGTTCATCAATTAATTCTAATTATTGTATTGACATTGAATAAACCTAATATCAATAGAATTCGAGAAAAAGAAAAAAAAAAACAATGAGCATTGTTATTATGGCATATTTTAAGAACTTGTGAAACCTCACTGTAATAAATTTGAAAGCCAGCAAGGCCCTGTTACAACTCAACGCAATATTGAAATTAATGTGGAAAGTTTTAAAAGTAGCTGTTATAAAAAATTGAATTAAAAAAAGCTGTTATAAAAAATTGAATTAAAAAAAAACAATTATTCACGTTTTTGTTCCAAATTCGAAAGTTTTTAGTCGATGATCAATGTTGCTGTACATTTGGAAAGTTTGGCATTTTATGTAATTTCAAATGAAACAAACTGCCCCTAGTTATGCCTAACGCATTTCGCGCAAATGTATTCAAGAGAAATTAGATCCGAAAAGTAAATTAAAACTGTTTTATTTGAAAATCAGAAGAAATTTCTGAAAAATTTATGTTTTGAAAACTAAAATTACAACTGCGAAAAAACTTCAATTGAGCTGGATTTGGTGTTAAATCTATAGTACTTGTTTGAAAACATAACACATTATGGGCTTACCGGGAAGTCCAATTGAAATGTCGATCCTAGATGTTGGAGTATTCCGCCAGAAAAACTGCTTTGATGGATGGAGCTTGCTTTCCGAAAATTTCGAAAGTCTCCACAGTTCAGCTAATTTTTCGAACTCTCCAAATTTTTCAAATTCTGAGCCAAAAAAAAATAACGCGTCCTCTTCATTCAGCCACAGCCTATTAATTTTTATAGAACTTGCTATGGAAAATGTAAAAATTAAAAAAAAAACAATTACTCTGACAGTACTTTCAAACCACACAAGTTTTGTGCATCAAGGTTTTAGGTTTCCTTCTTCTTTGTCATATATTTTCCTATAAAATCAATGAAAAGCTAACTGCAAAATCAGACTCCCGGGAACTATTTAACCTTTTTTCTTTATTGTTTGACATCTCCGATTTTTTTCCTTTTTTTTATAACATTAGTAAAACTTTATAAATTAACATCTAGAGTTTAACAGTGCTGCCAGATGCTAAATATAACTGTTTAAGTTCCATTGGAAAAGTGAGGATTTGAATTAACACATCATTCTTTTTACAACGTTACTGTTACAGTGTTGGGCATAACTTAAATTAGTACCCATAACATGTAGTAGCTCGAACTACTAATACAAACACAATCACATATTGGATCTCAATGAAGATCTGATGGCAAGCATCTCACTAATGGTAAAACCACCAATCCACAGAAAGTGTACTATGTATTCGATTGACCGATCTCTTGACCACTGGCTTAGAAGGTTTAAACGCTATCCTCTGTGCCACGGGCGGCGGCAAATATAATAAAAACTGACAACCTTGGTAAGGCTTGATTTTCAGTATCAGAAACTCATTTTTAGGGTAGACACAAAATGACAATAAACTGCTTTTTGGGTATTTTCATTTCACATCTGGTACAGATATATTACACTCAACATACACAAATATTTTTCAGTGTTCTGAAAAAAATCAAAACCCAAGAAGCAAAATACAATACTAAGGATCAGAACACACAACATCACAAACATTAAATTACACCAACACAAATTAATGAACGCCATATTTAAAATCAACTCAAAAACCAAAACAGTTCACAGTGCAAAGTTCCGATGTAGAAAATTGTAAAACACCCTATAACAGACAAACGAATATTCTACGAAAATTCGTCTACAGTAAGTCTCACCAAACTTTTAAATAGGGTAACGAACTTATTTTGGACCAGGGGACCTATTTTGAACCACCTTGTCTAGCTCTGTTATAAAGCAACTACTAATGAAAAAAATTATTGCGTTACATTAAGTCCCCGGGCTTGAACAATATTGGCTAAACAAGGTGGTCCAAAATTGGTCTGCTGGTCCAAAATAAGTCCGTTACCCTACATAAAACACAAAATTATAACCAACATAATTCAACACAGAAACCCAATGACAGCAGTTCAAGATAAGCCGAATGAAACTTAACAAGAAAACGACACTTAATCGGTAAGCATCAACAAAATTTGAAGTTGATTTTCACTAATTTAGCAATACATTTTAGCCCCTGATGAAGATCCAATAAGGATCGAAACTGTGAGTTGAAAACAGTCCTTTTTACTTAAAAATCCGAGACTGATAGCCATTAAAAAATCCTTTGAAAAAATTAACTGATTAATCAAAATAATCTAATTTATCAAAATAATTTTATTTATCAGAATAAAAAAAATGCAGATATGTAGTTTTGTTTAGTTTTCGATTCCTCATATATCCACATTCAAAATATATAAGTTAATGCAAACTAGAAGGGCTATAACTTTTTTCGCAAAGTCTTATACTACTTGTTGTTTTCAAAAAAAATGGTTGCCCAGCTTAAAACTTTCACTTCAATCAAGTTTTAAAGTTTTTACAGTGTTGCCAAAATGAATTATATTGTTGCCAATAGAAATTTTTACTTTTGGCGTTTCAGGGTCGCCTTAGAGTTGTCCAATCAAGATTAAATTTAGCACAGTTAGTTACTTTGATAAATGAATCAACATAAGGGGGTGAGAACAGTGAAAGTTTGGCTGTTAAAAACCTGTGTATATCTAAGGGCCACACTAATGTTCATATCCGATCAGAAAATTCTTTCCAACAGGATTTTTGTTGTTCACTGCTACGCTAAGATCTGAAGAAACTCAGAAAAAGTGGTTGTAATTTTGTCCCGTTTTTTTCTTCTAGGAATTCTTGAAAACAATTTTCATTAATCTTCTTCCCCAGGCCGACTGATGCCAGATTCTAAGTAAAAAAGTTTGTCCATCCAATCACGGGAAAAGGTCATTGGGCTCAGTCAGAACAGAACCCATCCAAGTCAGAGACAAAAATGACCACAAAACCAACGCAGACGCGCTCATTCGCTTTAGCAAATGGCCTGGCACTGGAACCACACATTGAAGATGCATGTCACATTCAACACTCACTTTACGACAGCTAGCCTGCAAGTTTGCATAAGTCTCCTGGAGGAGGTTTGTTTCTACTTTTTTTTTCTGCGCGTTCTTGCGTCCGCGTTGATTCCGAATTACAATATTCAGGAATCCCCTGAAGGGAACTAGAAGGTGGGGTCTGGGGAAGTCACAAGCCCCTATTCTCCGAGGGATGTGTCATTGCGCCGAACTCGGTGCAGTTCTGGAAGTTGTTGCTGTATGTGACTCCGCTTTGCTATTCAAATAAGTACGCGCCTGACTCAGCGCATGAGCGCCTGAGTTGCGCCTGGAGGCTTTTTTTTTCGCGATACGCGAGACCTCGGAAACGTTTTGTACCGTCTCATGCTCTTCTAACTATGCGTGGAGAGCTGTTTCGTTTTGCATGTACGTACAATATCTTTTTATACTCTGCTTCTTCCCTTCAATTGCAATTCCTCCAGGGGTCATAAAAAAGTCGGAGCGTGTATGGGATTTTGCATTTTGCGTCTTGGCTTTGAGGGCCAAACTCAAACCAAACGACGACAACGACGACCATTAATCGGGACGTAATTGATTTTTGCCTTTTCACGTTCGATTTTCCTGTTGCTTGGTTGGGTTGTAATCGTTTTTTTTTTGTTTCGTTTCGTTTTGCATTCCACTTACAACTTCTAGAAGTAAGAAGAAGAACCTGGACAGAACCCTTCGGGATGTTGTCGTCTGGAGAACTTCCGTTGCCCGACCGAAAACGTTAGAGAATTCCTGTCAACAACTCGCGCGACATGTACCATAAATTATTTGCCCATAGGCTACAAGCGCAAGCGCGTATCAAGCGGACTTAAGCCTAATGGATTCCCGCGACTTAACAGTGTTTCCCCCCACTTTTAGCTCCGTGAATTACGCCTTCTTCCAGGTATTTTGATTAATTGTCAGCGAACGGTAGGGGCTGCTAAATTTTTTGATCGTGTGTGGGATGTTTTAACACCCCTTACAGTTTTCGAGGAAAAAAAACGATTAATTGAATTTAACGGCATTTGCCTTTGTCAACCTTAATCGAAAAATCTTAAGCTTTCACGTGTGCCAAATTGAAACGGACGTTCTAGGGTTGAATTGCTGGTAAAGAATCCTCCCCTTCTAACTTTTTCCTAATTCTCAAAGCTCACAACTGTGACTGGTGATGAAATTTGTTAGATTTGGGAGATGAGAATATGCAAATTTTGCCGCCTGATTTATGGCCGGTTGTAAAAGCCAGTCGAGAAATTGCTTAAGAGCCGTTAGGCTTTATCTTAAGTGCCTACCACCTACTAACGGGATATTTCGACTGGATAAATTCTAAAATTAGGAATTTCATGAGCAAGCAAGTCCAAGGTGACGTATGGTTAATGAGTTGACCTTATGAAGAAGTTCAAACTAAAAAAACAGATAATCTCCGTCTGACATAAGATGAAAAAAAAATGCATTCAGTTCATTCATCCAGATTCAGGAAACCAATCCAGAAAAGAGAATTCATATTCCAAGCTCAGATTCAAGTTAAGAGTTGATTGTTCCGATGGAAAAAATCTTTTAACATTTCCAATTCAACTGTATAGTTAATCAGTTCTAAATTCCACGCACAGCATCCAGCTGTTTACCAGGATAAACGAAACCCATACATCCGCTCACTCAATCCCGAGATGACAGAACGAAATCCACACGCGTAAAATTTATTTGATCAATGACCTTTTGTTCTCCCGCCCATATTAGTCTGGAAGATAATTCGTACAAAAAGATCTGCGTCATCATCTGCAGATTTGTCCAGAGGGGGAGATTTGTCAAGTCCCGGGATTCGTTCCATTCATTCATTTAGGTAGAGGTCACCACAGCTCACGTCCCACCCATCCACCATATCATTGATCGTGTGAAGGTGATGGTGATGATGCTGATGAGATGGAACTGATGCCATCAGGAAACTTTGATGTTAGTCACAAGCACACCATCATCTTCAGGGGGAGCACATTTGAGAGATAGGAAGAAATAGAATAAGGAATTTGCCCTCAGGTCGTTTTGATGGTTTCCCCTCTTCGCGAGATTCATTAATAAAACAGGTGCAACTTACCATAAACGTTTGAATGCGGGAATGAAGAGCTGATGGTGAGAGTGTTTTGCAAAAAAAACAAACCGATTAAGGTGTGGCATTCCTGAGAAGAAATAGAGAAGAAGTGTTTAGTATTCATTTAAGGTTTAGGATTGCGCAACAAGCGTAGTTCCTTGGCAGTTTTCCGGGTCGGTGAACATTGATTGCTCAAAAAATTCTTAACAGTAACTGTTACAAGAAAGGCTAAAGTTTTTTGTGATTACAGAATTAAAATATAATTCTTGAGATTAAAATTTAAAAAATAGATGACAGAATGTTAGACAATCAGTGTCAGACTATCAGTCATAAGTCAAACAATAAGATAATGGATGATTAAGACAGTAAGACTGACAAAAAAATCAGACAGTCTATTATTATTATTTTTTTTTTCCGGAATTTCACAGCATGCTGTCATTCATCCCTAAGACAGTCTATTAATCAAAATGTTAAGTATTTAGACCGTCAGATAGTCAGACATTCAGACAGCAAGACCATCAAAATTTCAGACAGTCAGACAACAGTCAGACATTCAGACAATCAGATAGTCAGACAGTCAGACAGTCAAACAGTCAGACAGTCAGACAGTCAAACAGTCAGACAATCAGTCAGTCAGTCATTCAGACAGTGAGACAGTCAGACAGTCAGTCAGTTAGGCAGTCAGATAGTTAGACAGTAAGACATTCATGCAGTCAGACAGTCAGGCAAACAGATAGTCAGACAGTCAGACATTCAGATTATCTGTTAGTCCGACAGTCAGACAGTCAGACAGTCAGACAGTCAGACAGTCAGACAGTCAGACAGTCAGACAGTCAGACAGTCAGACAGTCAGACAGTCAGACAGTCAGACAGTCAGACAGTCAGACTATCAGACAGTCAGGTTGTCAGACATTCAGACAGTCAGACATTCAGACAGTCAGACAATCAGACAGTCAATCAGTCAATCAATCAATCAGTCAGACAGTCAGACAATCAGACAGTGAATCAGTCAGACAGTCAGAAAGTCAGTCAGTCTAACAGTCAGACAGCAAGACAGTCAGACAGTCAGACAATCAGACAATCAGACAATCAGACAATCAGACAATCAGACATTCAGACAGTCAGACAGTCAGACTATCAGACAGTCAGGCAGTCAGACATTCAGACAGTCAGACAGTCAGGCAGTCAGACAGTCAGAAAGTCAGACAATCAGACAGTCAATCAGTCAGACAGTCAGAAAGTCAGAAAGTCAGACAATCAGACAGTCAATCAGTCAGACAGTCAGACAGTCAGTCAGTCTGACATGCAGACAGCCAGACAGTCAGACAGTCAGACAGTCAGACAGTCAGACAGTCAGACAGTCAGACAATTAGACATTCAGACAGTCAGACAATTAGACATTCAGACATTCAGACATTCAGACAGTTAGACAGTCAGACATTCAGACAGTCAGACAGTCAGACAGTCAGATAGTCAGATAGTCAGACATTCAGACAGTCAGACAGTCAGACAGTCAAACAGTTAGACAGTCAGTCATTCAGACAGTCAGTCAGTCAGACAGTCAGGCAGTCAAACAATCAGACAATATATGTTCATGATAATATACACTCGAGTAGCAATAACCAAAACCTTAATTTTACTACGGGATTAAGAACCCACAATACCCGTCAAAATAATTACTTGCAACGATGCCGATCCATGACATCTTTAGGGCAAAAAAGAATTTCTTTTATAGGACCTACAATATACAACGCTTTACCTACTGAAATAAAGACCATCAACAACCGTTCCATGTTTAAAGTCAAAGTAGTACAGTTATTAAAAGAAAAATTGAATCGTTAAAAAAGTCGATCAACAACCAGTTTTTTAAAATCAAATTTTGTTTGTTTTTGTAGCATCGTAGTTTTCTTTTGTCGTACTTTTAACTATTAATAAGTAAACTTAAGTAAATGTAGCATAATATTTGATTAGTTAACATTATTAAAAAAAAAGAAATGGATCTCTTTAAAGGAAATTTTCTTCCATTGAGATCCTTATCGTAATATTGTTTAATTATAGCATACAATCAGTCAGTCACACAGACAGACTGTCAGACTGTCAGACAGTCAATCAGTCAATCAGTCAGACAGTCAGACAGTCAGACTATCAGACAGTCAGACAATTAGACATTCAGACAGTCAGACAGTCAGACATTCAGACATGCAGACAGTCAGACAGTCAAACAGTTGGACAGTCTGTCATTCAGACAGTCAGTCAGTCAGACAGTCAGACAGTCAGACAGTCAGACAATAAGACAGTCAGGCAGTCAGACAGTCAGACATTCAGACAGTCAATCAGTCAATCAGTCAGACAGTCAGACAGTCAGGCAGTCAGACAATTAGACATTCAGATAGTCAGACAATTAGACATTCAGACATGCAGACAGTCAGACAGTCAGACATGCAGACAGTCAGACAGTCAGACAGTCAGACGTTCAGACAGTCAGACAGTCAGAGAGTAAGACAGTCAGACAGTCAGACATTCAGACAGTCGGACAGTCAGACAGTCAGAAAGCCAGACACTCAGACATTCAGACTGTCAGAATTTCAGACAGTCAGACAGTCAGACAGTCAGACATTCAGACAATTAGACATTCAGACATTCAGACAATTAGACATTCAGACATGCAGACAGTCAGACAGTCAGACAGTCAGACAGTCAGACATTCAGACAGTCCGAGAGTAAGACAGTCAGACAATCAGACAGTCAGACAGTCAGACATTTAGACAGGCAGTCAGTCAGACAGTCAGACATCCAGACAAACAGACATTCACAGAGTCAGACAGTCAGACATTCAGACAAACAGACATTCAGACAGTCAGACAGTCGTAGAGTCAGACAGTCAGACGGTCGGTTAGTCAGACAGTCCGATATTCAGACAGTCAGACAGTCAGATAGTCACACAGTTAGACATTCAGACAGTCAGACAGTCAGACAGTCAGATATTCAGACAGTCAGACATTCAGACAGTCAGACATTCAGACAGTCAGACATTCAGACAGTCAGGCAGTCAGACAGTCAGACAGTTAGACAGTCAGACAATCAGGCAGTCAGCCAGTCAGACAGTCAGACATTCAGAAAAACAGACATTCACACAGTCAGACAGTCAGACATTCAGACATTCAGACAGTCATTCAGTCGTAGAGTCAGACAGTCAGACAGTCGTAGAGTCAGACAGTCAGACAGTCAGACATTCAGATAGTCAGACAGTCAGACAGTCAAACAGTCAGACAGTCAGACAGTCAAACAGTCAGACAATCAGTCAGTCAGTCATTCAGACAGTGAGACAGTCAGACAGTCAGTCAGTTAGGCAGTCAGATAGTTAGACAGTAAGACATTCATGCAGTCAGACAGTCAGGCAAACAGATAGTCAGACAGTCAGACATTCAGATTATCTGTTAGTCCGACAGTCAGACAGTCAGACAGTCAGACAGTCAGACAGTCAGACTATCAGACAGTCAGGCTGTCAGACATTCAGACAGTCAGACATTCAGACAGTCAGACAATCAGACAGTCAATCAGTCAATCAATCAATCAGTCAGACAGTCAGACAATCAGACAGTGAATCAGTCAGACAGTCAGAAAGTCAGTCAGTCTAACAGTCAGACAGCAAGACAGTCAGACAGTCAGACAATCAGACAATCAGACAATCAGACAATCAGACATTCAGACAGTCAGACAGTCAGACTATCAGACAGTCAGGCAGTCAGACATTCAGACAGTCAGACAGTCAGGCAGTCAGACAGTCAGAAAGTCAGACAATCAGACAGTCAATCAGTCAGACAGTCAGAAAGTCAGAAAGTCAGACAATCAGACAGTCAATCAGTCAGACAGTCAGACAGTCAGTCAGTCTGACATGCAGACAGCCAGACAGTCAGACAGTCAGACAGTCAGACAGTCAGACAGTCAGACAATTAAACATTCAGACAGTCAGACAATTAGACATTCAGACATTCAGACATTCAGACAGTTAGACAGTCAGACAGTCAGACAGTCAGACAGTCAGACAGTCAGATAGTCAGATAGTCAGACATTCAGACAGTCAGACAGTCAGACAGTCAAACAGTTAGACAGTCAGTCATTCAGACAGTCAGTCAGTCAGACAGTCAGGCAGTCAAACAATCAGACAATCAGTCAGTCACACAGACAGACTGTCAGACTGTCAGACAGTCAATCAGTCAATCAGTCAGACAGTCAGACAGTCAGACTATCAGACAGTCAGACAATTAGACATTCAGACAGTCAGACAGTCAGACATTCAGACATGCAGACAGTCAGACAGTCAAACAGTTGGACAGTCTGTCATTCAGACAATCAGTCAGTCAGACAGTCAGACAGTTAGACAGTCAGACAGTCAGACAGTCAGACAATAAGACAGTCAGGCAGTCAGACAGTCAGACATTCAGACAGTCAATCAGTCAATCAGTCAGACAGTCAGACAGTCAGGCAGTCAGACAATTAGACATTCAGATATTCAGACAATTAGACATTCAGACATGCAGACAGTCAGACAGTCAGACATGCAGACAGTCAGACAGTCAGACAGTCAGACGTTCAGACAGTCAGACAGTCAGAGAGTAAGACAGTCAGACAGTCAGACATTCAGACAGTGGGGCAGTCAGACAGTCAGAAAGCCAGACACTCAGACATTCAGACTGTCAGAATTTCAGACAGTCAGACAGTCAGACAGTCAGACATTCAGACAATTAGACATTCAGACAATTAGACATTCAGACATGCAGACAGTCAGACAGTCAGACAGTCAGACAGTCAGACATTCAGACAGTCAGAGAGTAAGACAGTCAGACATTCAGACAGTCAGACAGTCAGACATTTAGACAGGCAGTCAGTCAGACAGTCAGACATCCAGACAAACAGACATTCACAGAGTCAGACAGTCAGACATTCAGACAAACAGACATTCAGACAGTCAGACAGTCGTAGAGTCAGACAGTCAGACGGTCGGTTAGTCAGACAGTCCGATATTCAGACAGTCAGACAGTCAGATAGTCACACAGTTGGACATTCAGACAGTCAGACAGTCAGACAGTCAGATATTCAGACAGTCAGACATTCAGACAGTCAGACATTCAGACAGTCAGACATTCAGACAGTCAGGCAGTCAGACAGTCAGACAGTTAGACAGTCAGACAATCAGGCAGTCAGCCAGTCAGACAGTCAGACATTCAGAAAAACAGACATTCACACAGTCAGACAGTCAGACATTCAGACATTCAGACAGTCATTCAGTCGTAGAGTCAGACAGTCAGACAGTCGTAGAGTCAGACAGTCAGACAGTCAGACAGTCAGACTGTCAAAAATTCAACACCTTCTTCTCATACTCAAAGAAGATCTCCTCATATGGTCAGATAAAGCCTAAAGCAGGGTTGTAAACAGATGTTTTCCGTTCGTTGAATTTCTCTCTAGGAGAAGATGAGAAGAGTGGCATTTTACAAAAAAAAAAGTAGCCGTAAACTTTGTTCGCAAAACTTAACTAATGTTTTGCGGCTGCTCCGTGGAACATTAAGAATCAAACCGAAGTAGTAAAAAACAACAAAAACGATGAAAGCAAACATAAAAATTGTGAGCAAACCGTGCGATTAGCTCTGTCTGTTAGTAACTAAAAGCGGTATAATGAATTGCGATTTGCCGGCTGTGCCCGGATGATAAAAAGAAGCCGAATCGCTGTTTGAATTTGCATACAATCGAATGGGTGTTTTGTGTTTCATTCCGGGAAAAAAGGGAGGGGGAAGTATGTTCAAATGACCACTGCGCCGCATAAGGTGATGAGCAGCAATGGGAAGAATTTGCAGAAAGAAAGCAGCGATCCTATGCCTAGAATGTGGCCTTGCGCGATGGATAGAGGAAGTTGGGAGGGAAAGTTTGCCCAAGGGGTAGTTTTGGATCTCATGGGTCATTTAGTTAGTAGGAAAAAATTGCTAACTCAATGAACTGAACGAGCAAGGGTGGTCAGAGTCGAATGAGTACATTGAATGGGTGATGTGGCCAGCAGAGTAATTATAAAACGGTTCTAGGAAGTGCAATGACTCGGGGCAACGGAATCGTGTAAAAGAATTTACTCTTTTTTTGTATCCCATTGCATTGATAGAACCTTACATGTTAATGTGAAAAGAACATAGAAGATAATTTCCCCGGTTCGAATGTAATAATTGATAGTTTTCAATTCTAAACTCGGAGTACTTATGGAAAAAAATTGTAAAATTTTTAATTGAAACTTTGTTTCAACAAAACTTTTATTCATTTCTTCCAACTTTTATTGTTCAAAGTCTCAACTTTCTAGGTTTTTTTTTTCAAATTGAGTAAGTAACATTCGAAAAGCGAAAGAGAATTCCTTAAATTGAAGAATGTCTCAGCCTGTAGCAGCTTATTGTGAGCTTGAAACTTCACGCCTTTCCACGCAAACATTGCTCTCCGGTATCAATTCGAAGCCCACCACCAACAATTCGTTAAACAGAGTGAAAAATTGAGCCCCCTACAGCATCCCACAAGTACATCATCGGTACTGTTTTCTCTTAATCGCGGTTAATTTGTCATCCTGGAATTGAAATAGTCAGCGGGCAGTGGATTCGTTGTATGGACAAAAATAAAAAAAATAATTTTTTTAATCATGAAAGATTTAAAAATTAATACAAATTTGTATTTTTTTTTTTACAATGTGGAGACTGAAAAACCTCCAAAATAAATGAATTTTTGTTCATGATTGTAAAAATTCACATTTAAACTAAATTATTATAATCGACACATCTTCATATGTTTGAAGCTGTTGAAGCCGCCGTGCTGTTAAGAAGCAAATTTCAACCGACCCTCCAGGGAGACTCGTTCATAATATTAATTGTACAGCTTCTTTCTATCAGTGCGAATACGAAAAAGGGCATCCAATGTATTCTCCCTTCCAAGAATTTAAAAAGAGTACTAACACCCTTCAGGAATGGTGGTTTCTTCCGTTCAACGACCCCAAGTTTTTTTCATTTTTGTTGAAAGAAATTTCTTCTAATTTGTTTGGGGATTTATTTTAAATCCAAATATGCGAAATTTAGATTTTGGATTTGGCTTTTTTTTTAATTTAAGGTTCACTAGCAAAAATTGAATTTAAGTCGGGTTTGTAAAATTGTATAAAAAAAGACATGAAACCCTTCCCCGGATTCGGGAATCTTGTAGCAGCAAGCCTCAAGCTCAAAGGTCAATCATTGAACTGCCTTAACAAAAAACAACAATATCCGACCTTGTTAGGGAACCCACGTCGAGTTTTGATCCCTGCCTGATTGAGAAAAAGAGAATGCAAGTCGGTTGAAGCCTAACAGAGCGAGCAAAAAAGAAAAAAAAGAACACGCACAAAGGCGAACAAAAGCAAATTGTGGCTCAAAGTGATGAATTCAAGAAAAAAAATACTCATAAAAAGGTGGAGAACGCTCATACACAATAACGCTAACAATAACAACAGAAAAGAATAATCAGAAAAGGGGGGAATTGAAGTAAGATTAATTGGAAAAGGGCGGTGGACCAACGCATCTCGAAAGCCCCAAAGAAAAGGGAGACCCCTAAAGAAAAAAAAAAATAATTGAGGAAAACCAAGCGACGAACCCGATCAGTTTTGAGGTTGAAGTCTCTCTGCTCCCCGCAGCATCTCATACGAACTTTGGTCGTCATCATCATCATCATCTTTCCAAGATGGAATTGAACAATGAAAAACCACACATCCACCTTCCATTTGGGCGGTTGAGTTGAGCCACCCTAAAAAATGAGGGAAAAAACTTGCGTTTTGTGGTCCAGAAAAGAATGGATCCGGGGCACAATGGACGGAGCAGATATCTTGGCAACAAGATCGATGAAATTGAAATTTATACACTTGGGGAGAGCATGAGCCTTCTGATTGAGCAGTGTTTTTTGGCCGTTTCAAGTTCATTCTTTTTTTTTCTAGGTTGAAAGACCTATTAAGACTAGAATAAGACAACACTCAAAGGCGGTTGTGTTTTTTTGTGTGTCTACTCCAATTTCTCCTTAAAGAGTTAAAATAGGCGGAGATTCGAGAAATTGGGTTCAAAAAACGAGTTAAACGTTCTTAGAACAACAACCCCGATTGAGCTGAGCTAGGTTATCCGGATTGTTTTTTTTTGGGTCTTCCTTTGATTGGCCTGTTATTTATGGGTGTTATAATTTGTTCAACCCATCAAGATTTTTTCGTGTACCCACTCAAAAATAAAACTGACGGGATCTGATCGCGACTAGTAAGACACATTGAAGTCTGCGATACACGAAAACGATAACCACAAAGGTTGCCCGCATAGAATAATCGTTGCTAATGAGGAGCGTTTGTGAGGTTCATCAAATTTCGGATAAAGAAAACATGCCCAAATTTATCAAGATTGAAGCTTGGAGCAACTAACCATGTCATTGTTATTAGATTTTTTTTTTGAGTGAAAAAATATTGTGACTCAAATTCTAGACCTGGAACCTATGTAACACCATATCTGGATAAAAAAATGTATGATTTATAACAATTTTCACATTACTGACATTTTGGAAATTTTCGACATTGATATTTTTGTCATTATTGACATTTTTGATATTTCTAACATTTGTGAAATTTGTGGCATTTTTAACACTATTCTGATTCTAAAATTTATGAAATCTTTCATTAATCTGACGTTTTTCACAAATTTCACCTTTTTCGAATTTTTGACATTTTTAACATTTTTTGACTTGACATTTAAGAATTTTTTTAACATCTTTGACTGCTTTTACATTTTTTGTCATTTTTTTATTTTTTCCATTTTTTGACAATTTTGACAATTGTGACATCTTTTACAATGTCAAAATTTTTTGACATTTTTGACATTTTGACATTTTTGACACTTTGACATTTTTGACACTTTTGACACTTTTGACACTTTTGACATGTTTGACATTTTTGACATTTTTGACATTTTTGACATTTTTAACATTTTTGACGTTATTGACATTTTTGACATTTCTGACATTTTTGACATTTTTGACATTTTTGACGATTTTGACATTTTTGACATTTTTGACATATTTGACATTTTTGACATTTTTGACATTTTTGACATTTTTGACATTTTTGACATTTTTGACATTTTTGACATTTTTGATATTTTTTACATTTTTGACATTTTTAACATTTTTTACATTTTTGACATTTTTGACATTTTTGACATTTTTGACATTTTTGACATTTTTGTCATTTTTGTCATTTTTGAACAATTTTGACATTTTTGACAATTCTGACATTTTTGACATTTTCAACATATTTGAAATTTTTGATCTTCTTGATTTTTGACATTTTTGACCTTCTTGATTTTTGACATTGTGGAAAAAATGACATTTTGGACCTTTTTGACATTTTTGACATTTTTGACATTTTTGACATTTTTGACATTTTTGACATTTTTGACATTTTTGACAATTTGGACCATTGGGACAATTTTGACAATTTTGACAATTTTGACAATTTTGACAATTTTGACAATTTTGACAATTTTGACAATTTTGACAATTTTGACAATTTTGACAATTTTGACAATTTTGACAATTTTGACAATTTTGACAATTTTGACAATTTTGACAATTTTGATAATTTTGACAATTTTGACAATTTTGACAATTTTGACAATTTTGACAATTTTGACAATTTTGACAATTTTGACAATTTTGACATATTTGACATATTTGACAATTTTGTCAATTTTGACAATTTTGACAATTTTGAATATTTAAACTATTTTGACAATTTTGACAATTTTGACAATTTTGACAATTTTGACAATTTTGACAATTTTGACAATTTTGACAATTTTGACAATTTTGACAATTTTGACAATTTTGACAATTTTGACAATTTTGACAATTTTGACAATTTTGACAATTTTGATAATTTTGACAATTTTGATAAATTTGACAATTTTGAAAATTCTGCCAATTTTGACAATTTTGACAATTTTGAAAATTTTGACAATTTTGACAATTTCGACAATTTAGACCATTCTGACAATTTTGACAATTTTGACTTTTTTGGCAATTTTTATAATTTTTATAATTTTGACAATTTTGACAATTTTGACAATTTTGACAATTTTGACAACTTTGACAATTTTGACAATTTTGACAATTTTGACTGTTTTGAAAATTTTGACAATTTTGACAATTTTGACAATTTTGACTTTTTTGGCAATTTTCATAATTTTGACAATTTTGACAATTTGGTAATTTTAACAATTTTGACAATTTTGACAATTTTGACAATTTTGACAATTTTGACAATTTTGACAATTTTGACAATTTTGACAATTTTGACAATTTTGACAATTTTGACAATTTTGACAATTTTGACAATTTTGACAATTTTAACAATTTTGACAATTTTGACAATTTTGACAATTTTGACAATTTTGACAATTTTGACAATTTTGGCAATTTTGACAATTTTGACAATTTTGACAATTTTGACAATTTCGACAATTTTGACAATTTTGACAATTTTAACAATTTTGACAATTTTGACAATTTTGACAATTTTGACAATTTTGACAATTTTGACAATTTTGACAATTTTGACCATTCTGACAATTTTGACAATTTTGACAATTTTGACTTTTTTGGCAATTTTTATAATTTTAACAATTTTGACAATTTTGACAATTTTGACAATTTTGACAATTTTTACAATTCTGACAATTTTGACAATTTTGACAATTTTGACAATTTTGACAATTTTGACAATTTTGACAATTTTGACAATTCTGACAATATTAACAATTTTGACAATTTTGACAATTTGACAATTTTGACAATTTTGACAATTTTGACAATTTTGACAATTTTGACAATTTTGACAATTTTGACAATTTTGACAATTTTGACAATTTTGACAATTTTGACAATTTTGACGATTTTGACAATTTTGAAAATTTTGACAATTTTGTCAATTTTGACAATTTTGACAATTTTGACAATTTTGACAATTTTGACAATTTTGACAATTTTGACAATTTTGACAATTTTAACAATTTTGACAATTTTGACAATTTTGACAATTTTGACAATTTTAACAATTTTGACAATTTTGACAATTTTGACAATTTTGACAATTTTGACAATTTTGACAATTTTGACAATTTTGACAATTTTGACAATTTTGACAATTTTGACAATTTTGACGATTTTGACAATTTTGACAATTTTGACAATTTTGACAATTTTGACAATTTTGACAATTTTGACAATTTTGACAATTTTGACAATTTTGACAATTTTAACAGTTTTGACAATTTTGACGATTTTTACAATTTCGATAATTTTAACAATTTTGGCAATTTTGACAATTTTGACATTTTTGACAGTTTTGACAATTTTGACAATTTAGACAATTTTGACAATTTTAAAAATTTTGACAATTTTGACAATTTTGACAATTTTGACAACTTTGACAATTTTGACAATTTTGACAATTTTGACAATTTTGACAATTTCGACAATTTTGACAATTTTGACGATTTTGACAATTTTGACAATTTTGACAATTTTGACAATTTTGACAATTTTGACAATTTGGACAATTTTGACAATTTTGAAAATTTTGACAATTTTGACAATTTTGACAATTTTGACAATTTTTACAATTTTGACAATTTTGACAATTTTGACAATTTTGACAATTTTGACAATTTTGACAATTTTAACAATTTTGACAATTTTGCCAATTTTGACTTTTTCGCCAATGTTGACAATTTTGACAATTTTAAAAATTTTGACAATTTTGACAATTTTAAAAATTTTGACAATTTTGACAATTTTGATAATTTCGAAATTTTGACATTTTAAACAATTTTGACAATTTTGACAATTTTGACAATTTTGACAATTTTGACAATTTTGACAATTTTGACAATTTGGACAATTTTGACAATTTTGACAATTTGACAATTTTGACAATTTTGACAATTTTGACAATTTTGACAATTTTGACAATTTTGACAATTTCGACAATTTTGACAATTTTGACAATTTTGACAATTTTGACAGTTTTGACAATTTTGACAATTTTGACAATTTTGACAATTTTGACAATTTTGACAATTTCGACAATTTTGACATTTTTGACAATTTTGACAATTTTGACAATTTTGACAATTTTGACAATTTTGACAATTTTGACAATTTTGACAATTTTGACAATTTTGACAATTTTGACAATTTTGAAAATTTTGACAATTTTGACAATTTTGACAATTTTGACAATTTTGACAATTCTGACAATTTTGACAATTTCAACCATTTTGACAATTTTGAAAATTTGGAAAATTTTGACAATTTTGACAATTTTGACAACTTTGACAATTTTGACAATTATGAAAATTTTGATAATTTTGACAATTTTGACAATTTTCACAATTTTGACAATTTTGACAATTTTGACAATTTTGTCAATTTTGACAATTTTGACAATTTTGACAATTTTGACAATTTGGACAATTTTGACAATTTGGTAATTTTGACAATTTTGACAATTGTGACAATTTTGACAATTTTGACAATTTTGACAATTTCGAAAATTTTGACAATTTTGACAATTTTGATAATTTTGACAATTTTGACAATTTTGACAATTATGAAAATTTTGACAACTTAAACATTTTTTACAATTTGGACTATCCTGACAACTTAAAAGTTTTGATAATTCTTACTATTTTGATAATTTTGACTATTTTACAATTCTGACAACTTTGTCAATTCTTGCAATTTTGACAATTTTTACAATTCTGACAACTTTGACAATTTTGACAATTTTGACAATTTTGACAATTTCGACAATTTTGACTATTTGGACTATTGGAACAATTTTGACAATTTTGATAATTTTGGGAATTTGGACAGTTGGGACAATTTTGACAATTTTGACTATTTTAACAATTTTTGCAGTGTTAATCTGTTTTTTTATTTTTTTTTTCGAAACATTATGGCGACATTAAGACGACTCCGTCAGATGACAGTTGGTTCTAAACCAGTTCCAAATCACCGTTCATTTCCCACGAGTTCAAATCATCCTAACGGACTTGTTTCCCGAGCGGAACGAAATAAATTTAAAATTCATTATTCCTCCTCCTTCCCTTGTTGGTCTACCATCATCATCACAGTCTCAAACGTTCGATTTTTATCACGTTTTAATTGACAAATGTGTTTATATTGATTTTCTGAATCACCTTTCATCGTTCGAAGATCGAGGCGATGCGACGCGAAGCAGAGATTTACGGGCTCCAAAACTTACAACGAGTCTGGTTCGGTTGTTCCCGTGAAAAGTTCAACACAACAGAAATCGCCCGGAGTTATAACCTTCAGAAGGACAAATTATCTCAAAACAGAAAAACGAGCGACATCGAAAGCTTCGAACAGAAACCACTGGGCTTTCTCATTAATGATCCCGAACCGACGAAAAAAAAAATCATCAACCAAGATTTAACAACCAAGGCACGATCTACAAAAGGCGAACCTCGTGAAGTCAACCAACTCTTAAGAGGGATTTTTTTTCTGAGAGTTCATTCCTGCCTCCTTCTTTTTGGATGTCTCTTCATGTGTTGAGTTGATTGAGAACGCGTCGTCGTCGTCGTCTCGCTTGCCAAAACCTGTTTTCGACATTCGGAAACCTGACCCAAGTAGGCGTCCCGGTTTGGCTGTGTTCTCCACATGGGCTCCTATAAGTGATTTTTTGGAAGTCTTTCCCGATCGCATTTCTTTGACAGTTACGCAACGCTCTGCTCTGAGAGATGATCGGATCTGACATAACAACTCCGTCTGATTCGTCGTAGGAAGATGGAAGACCGGGAGAAGATCGATCTTCTTACTTACTAAGGTTTTCGACCGATTGAAGCACTCTTTGCACAACATTGTTGCCGGAATATTAAGGGGGCTTCCTTTCCCTTCCGAAAGCTGTCGACACCAAAAAGGTAAACCACTCACTTCCAGAGAGCCAAAAAAAAAAAAAAAAAATAAATCACTTAACCAAACATTCACCCAATAGTGTTGCACCCAAAATTTGGCTGTAATTGACGCCGTCCACGCCAAGAAACGATCGATAGATGCATCAATGTAGCGGTAGCGCTTCTGAAGAGGGAACCCCGAAATAAAAATTAATCATCTTTGTTTACCCACACGTTGATGAAAGACGTTTATCTTCCTCATCATCATCGTCGTCTCATCATCATCACCTCGCCGTGTTGTTGATCTTCTTGACACCTCCGGTAAATTGTCAGATTTTGTTTATTTTATTTATACGCGTTTTCACGCGTGCCCGGACAACAATAAAAAAAACCGGACGAGGGGACAGCTTAATAATTTTTATTTAAAGTTTACCTCCAGTTAACAGTAACATAACTGGGAATCAACAAACCAAAAAAAAACTCGAATCACTGTCGGATGAAATTTGTTGATTTTTTGGCAAATGGAGGCAACGGGGCCCCCTTGATGGAAACGTCATTCCAGGCTACGGACAAGTGTCTGTCAAATTTGTGACGGTGGTAATGCACCTGGCAGGGCTGTCCATGGGAGCTCGAAATTAAAATGTTCAAATTAAGGTATGAGTATAATGATTTCCGATTGATGTTGATGAGATATTTGATAGAAACAATGTTTTGATGGATATGATGATGTCTGTAAGCAGAAGGTTATAAAGATTTTGATCATTGTCTTTTTTCAATCTTACATGATGCCAGAAAACTTCAATATTCAAGATCACTGAGTCGAAATGGAGTCATTTTAAAATTTCTCAAACCCTGGGGTCTAAAAAGCATTGTTTTGGTTCAAAACTCAACCATGATTTTTTCTTAATTTTTTAGTAACGTTTACATGAGTAAGGTTTGTAAGGAAAATTTGAATATTTTGTACTGAAAAATCAACATCATTTTTGTTTCTTCTGTGGAATCGAGCCTGCTTATGGTTTTTGTGCCCACTGTATAGGTTTGGCGTGTTTTGTTTTTGAATTTTATCGATTGTGATTCTTTTCTGTTTTCTTAATGTTACTGTACATGTTCTAACAACTGTTTCATTTTCTCTCTTTTCCAGGTAAGCTGATGTCATTGCGTGAACTCCTTTTTATGGTTACTCAAACTAAAAACCCTTCCGATAAGTTCCAAGTTCACGTGCCAGAAAATGGACCAGAGCTGTCCCCCAAAAAGCAGCGGCTCCGGCTATCTCCCGGACAGAAATTAAAAGCATTCTGGTTTACGATTTCGGTAAGCTCCAACACCTTGAGCCAGTTTCGGAAAGCAATATCCGTCCAAAGGTGTTTTTGTTTTCTTTCGTTCCGGCTTCCCGTTTTTGACCCGACACAAAATGGACTGCCGAAAAGGAGACATCCGAATTTTCCTTCAAGCTTAATAGCATTCCGAAGTGATAAGAATCGGCTTTGATTTTACGTTTTTCTTCGGCGTTGTGTTTCTGACTACGGAACAAATTGGAACACTTGTGTGAAATGGAGTTATGAGGTTGCCAGAATTTTTTCAACAAGTATCTGGGCCGGACAATCCGGGCAATTTTTTTTAGAAAAAAACTTCTTTTCTAAATCGAGACCAAAATTCCGGGCAATATACGGCCAAATTTTTTCAAAACCCGGAAATTACTCAACGAAAACAAGATAAAAGAATTGAAAAAAATATTTTTTTCAACAAAATTCCAAAACAAATTTGAAATCGTATTTTAATCTTCGAAAAATCCTTTCATGATTATTTTTGCAAAATCTGCTAAAAAAATTATTTTTGGAAGCTAAATAAAAAATCTTAACAACAAATTTTTGTTTTTTGGTTTTATTTGCCAAATGAAGTGAAAAAATCTGGGCAAAATCGGGGCATATTCAATGAAATCCGGGCAACACGGCCGAGCCGGACTGTTCTAAAATTTTGTATCAAATATCCGGGCAAACCCAGATAAAACCAGGCAATCTGGCAACCTCAAGTATGTGCATTTTCATTTCCAAGAAATTTGAGTAAGCTTATAATTTTCAACAAAATTTTAACAAAGCTAAAATGTGATATCTAAATTCTGGAATTTGAAGACCGAAAACTCACGACCGAAAACTTAAGTTTGAGGACTCAAATCTGATGGTTGAAGTTCGAAATCTTAAGACTGAACTTGGAAGCAAGGTTGCCAAAATAACAGAAAATTCTGTATTATTACAGCCAAGCCAAGTTCGTCACAGAATCTGTGTTTATCACAAAATTAAATTGGAAATTTTGCCGAAATCACAGGAAAATCTTTATTATCACAGAATTTTAAGCAACATTTCGTCACAAAATCTGTGCTGATGACAAAATTAACTCGGAAGCAAGGTTGCCGAAGTCACAGAAAAATCTGTATTATCATAGAATTTCAAGCAAAATTTCGTCACAGATTGTGTGTTACAAATCACAAAATTTTTAAATTTTCACCGAATTCACAGATTTTTTAAATTTTATTCATATTTCCAAAATTATATACTTTTATGCCACATTCGACTTCTTATTTCAGACTCTCATTCAAATATGAAAACAAAATTTATTTTTTCTTATTAAAACTACTATAAGCATTTTCTAATTTGTTGGTGTTGATGCTCATAGAAATAGCGTCACAGAATTTAAGGTTCAAATTGAAGAACTTGCAAGAATTTTTTTTGTCAAAAACGCAATTTTTTTTTCGGAAACCTTGCTTGGAACTCTGTAGTCTTTAACCTGAAGTTCACAGTCGGAAGTCTGAAATCTGGAGTCTGATCTTAAAGTCTGGAGTCTGAAATTTAAAGCCTTGAGTCTGGAGTCTAAAGTCTGAAGTTTGACGCCAGAAGAATGAAATCTGTTATCTGAATTCTGAAGTCTGTAGTTGAAAGCCGAAAATCTAAAGTCTGAAGACCAAACTTGGAAGCAAGGTTGCCGAATTTACAGACAAATCTTTAATATCATAATATTTTAAGCAAAATTTCATCTCAGAATCTGTGTGAAATCTGTGTTGCAGATCACAAAATTTTCAAATTTTCACAGAATTCACAGATTTTCTAAATTTTGTACAGATTATAAATTATAAATTATAAGTTTTTATGTCACTTTCGATTTGTTATTTCAGACTAAAATTCATGCAAATATGAAAACAAGGTAATGTAAATCGATTTTTTCTTATTAAAATTGTAAGTATTTTCCCAATGTTTCATACGATTTCTCAATGAAATTCATAGAAATTCATAGAAGTAGCGTTACAGAAAACTTTCACAGAACTTTAGGTTCAAATAACAGAACTCGCAAGATTTTATTTGCCAAAAACATATTTATTTTTCGGCAACCCTACTTGGAACTTTGTAGTCTTTAACCTGAAGTACGCAGTCTGAAATCTGAAGTCTGACGCTTAAAGTTTGAAGTCTGAAATTCGAAGCCTTGAGTCTGGAGTCTAAAGTCTGAAGTCTGAGGCCAGAAGAATTAAAACTGTTACCTGGTAATTCTGAAGTCTGTAGTTGAAAGCCGAAAATCTAAAGTCTGAAGCCTGAAGCCCGAAGAACGAAATTTGTAGTCAGAAGTCTGAAATCTGACGCTTGAAGTCTGACGTTTTACAGAAGTCTGAAATATGGTATTTGAAGCTTTAATCCCAAATTTGTTGTCTAAATTCTGGATTCTGAGGTCTGAAGTCAAACATCAGCGGAATGTGGTCTGAAAGTTTGAATTATGAAGTTTAAAGTCCCAAATCTGATGCCTGAATCCTGGAAACTAAAGTCTGAAATCTAACGTAAGAAGATTGAAATCAGAAGTCAAAAGTCATAAGCAATGAATCGGAAGCTTGACATCAATCTGAAGTCAGATGTATGAAGTCTAAAGGCAGCAGCAAGAAGTCACATGTCAGAAGTCAGAAGTCTTAAATTTAAAGCCAGAAGTCTGAAGTCTGACGTCAGAAGTCTGAAGTCTGATAGTCTGAATTAAAAAGTATGAAGTCAAAAATCTGATGTCTGAATTCTGGAATCTAAAGTCTGTAGTCTAACGTCAGATAATTGGTGTTTGAAGATATAAGGTTTAAATAAAGATTGAAGTCAGAAGTCAGAACTTAGAAGACACTAATCATAAGTAGGAAGTTTGAAATCAAAAGTCTGAAGTCAGACGTCTGAAGTCGGAAGTCAAAAGTCAGAAGTCAGAAGTCAGAAGCCAGAAGTCAAAAGTCAGAAATCAGAAGACAGAAGTCTGTAGTCAGATGTCAACAGTCAGAAGTCTGAAATCAGAAGTCAGAAGTCTGAAGTCTGAAGTCTGCAGTCAAAAGTCAGAAATCAGTAGTCTGAAGTTTAAAATCAGAAACCACAAGTCAGATGTCAGAAATCAGAAGTCAGATGTCAGAAGTCAAGTCAGAAGTCAGAAGCCTGAAGTCAGAAGTCAGATGTAAGAAGTCAGAAGTCAGAAGTCAGACGTCAGAAGTAAGAAATCAGAAGTCAGATGTCAGAAGTCAGAATTCAAATGTCTGAAGTCAAAAGTCAGAAGTCAGATGTCAGAAATCTGAAGTCAGAAGTGTGAAGTCGGAAGTCAGAAGTCTTTAGTCTGAAGTCTGAAGTCAGAAGTCTGATGTCTGAAGTCTGAAGTCGAAAATCTGAAGTCAAAAGTCAGAAGTCAGAAATCAGAATTCAGAAGTCAGAAATCATCAATAAGAAGTCAGAAGTCAAATGTCTGAAGTCTGAAGTCTGAAGTCCGCAATCTGAAGTCTGAAGTCAAAAATCAGAAGTCAGAAGCCAGGAGCCAGAAGTCTGAAGTCAGAAATCAGAAGTCAGATGTCATAAGTCAGAAGTCAGAAGTCAGAAGTTGGAAATCAGAAGTCAGATGTCAGAAGTCTGAAGTCTGAAATCTGAAGTCTGAAGTCAGAAGTCAGAAGCCAGAAGTCAGAAGTCAGAAGTCAGAAGTCAGAAATCAGAAGTCAGAAGTCAAAGTCTGAAATCTGAAGTCTGAAGTCAGAAGTCAGAAAACAGAAGTCAGAAGACAGAAGTTAAAAGTCAGAAGTCAGAAGTCAGAAGTCAGAAGTCAGAAGTTTAAAGTCAGAAGTCAGGAGTTAGAAATCAGATATCAGAAACCAGATATCAGAAAACAGAAGTCTTAGTTAGAAGTCAGAAATCAGAAGCCAAAGGAAGAAGCCAGATGTCACAACTGAGAAGTTTGAACTCAGAAGTCTGAAGTCTGAAGTCTAAAGTCAGAAGTCAGAAGTCGGAAGTCCTGAATTCTGAATATTCTGAAGTCAGATGTTTCAAGTCAGAAATCACAAGTCAGATGGCAGAAATCAGAAGTCAGAAGTCAGAAATCTGATGTCAGATGTCAGAAGTCAGTTATCAGAAGTCAGAAGAGAAGTCAGAAATCAGAAGCCAGAAGTCAGAAGTCAGAAGAGTGAAGTGAGAATTCAGAAGTCAGAAGTCAGAAGTAAGAAGTCAGAAGTCAGAAGTCAGAAGTCTGATGTCTGATGTCTGATGTCTGATTTTTGATGTCTTAAGTCAGAAGTCAGAAGTAAAAAGTCAGAAGTCAGAATTAGAAATCAGTATTTAGAAGTCAGAGGTCAGAAGCTAGAAATCAGTAGTCTGAAGTCAGAAGTCCGAAGACCAAATCTTAAGTCAGATGACCGCAGTCAGAAGTCAAAACTCAGAAGCCAGAAGTCAGATGTCTGAAGTAAAAAGTCTGAACTCTGAAGTCAACAGTTAAAAGTTTGGAGACAAAATCTAATGTCAGACGCCAGAAATTAGAAACCCGGAAGTATGAATTCTAAGGTTTGAAGTCAGAAGTCAGAAGTCAGACGTCAGACGTCAGAAATCAGAAGTTTGAAGACAAATTCTAATGTCAGAAATCAGAATTCTGAAGCCCGGAAGTATGAATTCTGAAATTTGATATCAGAAGTCAGAATTCTGAAGTCAGAAGTCAGACGTCAGAAGATTGAAGTTTGAAATCAGAAGTGAATAGTCTGAAGTCAGAAATTAGAAATCCGATGTTGGAAGTTAGAAATTAGAATTCAGAAGTCAAAATTCAGAAGTCAGACTTAAAAGAAGCAGTCAGACGTTAGAAGTCAGACGTCAGAAGTCAGAAGTCAAATGTCAGACGTCAGAATTCATAAATCAGAAGTTAGAAGACCACATCTAACGCCAGAAGTCAGAATTTAGAAGACCGGAAGAAAGAATTCTGAAATTTGATATCAGAAGTCAGAAGTCTGAAGTCAGAAGTCAGACGTCAGACGTCAGAAGTTTGAGATCAGAAGTCAGAAGTCAGAAGTCAGAAATTAGAATTCCGAAGTCAGAAGTCAGAAACCAGAAGTCAGAAACCAGAAGTCAGAAATCAGAAGTCAGGAGTCAAAAGTCAGATGTCAGACGTCAGAAGTCAGAAATCAGAAGTTTGAAGACAAAATCTAATGTCAGAAGTCAGAAATTAGAAGCCCGGAAGTATGAATTCTAAAATTGGATGTCAGAAGTCAGAAGTCTGATGTCAGAAATTAGAAGTCAGACGTCGGACGTCAGACGTAAGAAGTCAGAAATCAGAAGTTTGAAGACATAATCTAATGTCAGAAGTCAGAAGTTAGAATCCCGGATCTGATATCAGAAGTCAGAATTCTGAAGTCAGAAATCAGACGTTAGACGTCGGAAGTCAGAAGTTTGAAATCAGAAGTCAGTAGTCTGAAGTCAGATATCAGAAGTCATAAATTAAAAATCTGATGTCAGAAGTCAGAAATGAGAAGTCAGACGTCAGAAGTCAGATGTCAGACGTAAGAAGTCATAAATCAAAAGTTTGAAGACAAAATCTAAAGTCAGAAGTCAGAATATGGAAAACCGAAAATATGAAATCAAAAATTTGATGTCAGAAGTCAGAAGTATGAAGTCAGAAGTTGGAAGTCAGACGTCAGACGTCAAACGTTAGAAGTCAGAAATCAGAAGTTTGAAGACATAATCTAATGTCAGATGTCAGAAGTTAGAAGCCTTGAAGTATGAATTCTGAAAATTGATATCAGAAGTCAGAATTCTGAAGTCAGAAGTCAGACGTCAGACGTCAGAAGTCAGAAGTTTAAAATCAGAAGTCAGTAGTCTTAAATCAGAAATTAGAAGTCAGAAATTAGAAATCCGATGTCAGAAGTCAAAAATTAAAAGTCAGAAATCAAAATTCAGAAGTCAGACGTAAGAAATCAGAATTAAGAAGTCAGATGTCAGACATCAGACGTCAGAAATCAGAAGTTTGGAGGCAAAATCTTATGTCAGAAATCAGAAGTTAGAAGCCCGGAAGTATGAATTCTTAAATTTGATATCAGAAATCAGAAGTCTGAAGTCAGAAGTCAGACGCCAGACGTCAGAAGTCAGAAGTCAAGAATTTGAAATCAGAAGTCAGTAGTCTGAAGTCAGAAGTCAGAAATAAGAAATTCGAGGTCAGAAGTCAGAAATCAGATGTCAGAAGTCAGATATTAAAAGTCAGAAGTCAAAATTCAGAAGTCAGACGTCAGAAATCAGAATTCAGAAGTCAGATGTCAGACGTCAGAAGTCATAAATCAGAAGTGAGAAGACCACATCTAAAGCCAGAAGTCAGAATTTAGAAGACCGGAAGTAAGAATTCTGAAATTTGATATCAGAAGTCAGAAGTCAGAATTTAGACATCAGACGTCAGAAGTCAGAAGATTGAGATCAGAATTCAGTAGCCTGATGTCAGAAGTCAGAAATTAGAAATCCGAAATCAGAAGTCGGAAATCAGGATTCAGAAGTCAAAAGTCAGAAGTCAGACGTCAGAAGTCAGACGTCAGAAGTCAGACGTCAGTAGTCAGACGTCAGAAGTCAGACGTCAGATGTCAGACGTCAGATGTCAGACGTCAGATGTCAGAAATCAGAAGTTTGAAGACAAAATTTAATGTCAGAAGTCAGAAGTAAGAAGCCCGGAAGTATGATTTCTAAAATTTGATGTCAGAAGTCAGAAGTCTGAAGTCACAAGTTAGAAGTCAGGCATCAGACGTCAGACGTAAGAAGTCAGAAATCAGAAGTTTGAAGACATAATCTTATGTCAGAAGTCAGAAATTAGGAGCCCGGAAGTATGAATTCTGAAATTTGATATCAGAAGTCAGAATTCTGAAGTCAGACGTCAGAAGTCAGATGTCAGAAGTCAAAAGTTTTATATCAGAAGTCAGTAGTCTGAAGTCAGAAGTCAGAAATAAGAAATCCGTGGTCAGAAGTCAGAAATCAGAAGTCAGGAGTCAAAAGTCATAAGTCAGATGTCAGACGTCAGAAACCAGAAATTAGTATTCATAAGTTTGAAATCAGAAGTCAGTTGTCTGAAATCCGAAGTCCGAAATCAGAAATCAGAAGTCAGGAGTCAAAAGTCAAAAATCAGAAATCAGAACTCAGAAGACAGAAGTCGAAAGTCAGTATTCAGAAATCAGAGATCAGGAATCAGAATTCTGAAGTCAGAAGTCAGAAATCAGAAATCAGTCGTCAGAAGTCAGAAGTCTGAAAATAAAATCTGAAGTCTGATGTCTGTAGTCAGAAGTCAAAACTCCGAAGCCAGAAGTCTGATGTCTGAAGTCGGAAGTCAAAAGTTTTAAGACAAAATCTAATGTCAGAAATAAGAAGTGAAAAGCCAGAAGTATGATTTCTGCAATTTGATGTCAGATTTTCGAAGTCTGAAGGCTGAAATCGTCTAGAGTTTTAAGTCGGAAGTCTGACGTCTGACGTCTCTCATTTGAATTTGATATCTGAAGTTAGAATTCTGAAGTCAGAAGTCTTGATAAAGAAGTCTAAAATCGAAGGTATAATTTCTGATGTTTGTTTTTTTAAAAGATTTCGGGCCTTCCAGCTCTACATCCTTTTCAAATGTTGGAAACCCCCAGAAAGGAAAATCATAATCAAAACCTTTATTGGAATGGCACCGTTAAAAATTCCTGCAATCTGGTCGGTGTAGTGTTATGTGTCCATTTTATTTCTTGCATAAGAGGAAGAAAATGTTCCCCCTTTTTTCGAAGAAAAGGAAAAACGGCTTTCGCTTTTAAAGGCTTTTATCATTAAACCAGATTAGGTCCTTCATTCGTTTCGAGGCCGCTTGAAGTTTGTCAATGGTCAGTTTCGGATGGGTTTCAAGAAGTGACCCAAATTCGCCCAAGGTTCACTGGAACGGAAATCTATTGTGAGTTAAAAGCACTGTGGAAAAGTTTTCAACTTTTCTTTTTCACCGGTGATGATCTTGAAACACTTTGGATCGTCTTTGATGAATTAAATTCCATTTTGGGTCAAGAATGATGGAACAATTAATACTTTTGACCTGAATCCATGACCTGCCTTCAGGCTTTGGAAGCGATGATAACATAAAATAATCAAGCTGAGGAGTCATCAATTAATAGGATTCAGATTAATTCAGAAAAAGTGTTCTAAGGTTCTAGATCAAATTATCTGTTCAGATTGAATCTCGTTAACCCACTTCATGTGACGACGTCAAACAGAATTGTACCCTCAGATTTCAAGGTTATTATCACTGATTGACTACACCTAATCGTGACCCCTCTAATTTTCCACTCCATCCAAAAAAACAAACCTTAACCCATCAATTTGCTAACCAAAACCTCCCCTTCACTTGGAAAGGGAGTAAAGATATCGTAAACAAACATAAATAAACAAAAACGGATCTTATCATTTCTTTCCGGTGCCCTAGCCTTAGCTTTTATTTGGCCCGCGCAAATAGTGGTTACAAAACGCCCGGAAATAATTGGTTGGCGTAAAAATTACACATTCACACGACACCCCTCTGTGGAAGAAATTTCAGTTGATGGTTTTGGAACGTTGTTTGCTTTTTGACGAATCCTCTTGAACATTTCTCGGAACTTGAGTGTTCTTCAGGAATGTGAAGCTTTTTTAAGTTTGAATAAAATAATTTGTGTCCAAAGAATTTTTAAAATACAAAGATGCCATAATTTTTTTTCTTAAAATAATACAAATTTTGCTCAAGCCTGACTGTACCCTAAGATTTGTTATCATAGTAGGTATCTGGCGTAGAAGCACAGTAGGCTGTGTAACTCCTGAGAGAGAAATCGGTGTCACCGGAAAATGGTCCGGCACGAACGGAAAACACCTTCTTTCCAAATCCTCCCTCAAAACTTCATCTTCTGGTGGCCTCCCTCGATAGAAACTCTCAAACTCTGAAACAAGTTTCAATCAGCCGCCTACTTTTTCAGCCGCCGAGAAATCCGAACCCTCCAAAAAACCATGGCAACGGAAGTGACCAAAACTGATCATCGGCGAGCCTCACTTCGGCCAATCGTCACGCCGGCGCGTAACTTCCGCCGAACGTTGTTGTGATTTCCAACAAATCATTCCGAGGGGTTTCGAGACCAGCAATGCTTGACATGTGTCAAAAATGCCGTCACCCTTTTCCGGAACCCCAGACAAAATGCATCGGAATTTCTTTGCCCTCCGGGGCAGCAAAAGCTTAACCGGCCTTCTTTTTTTAATTTTCCGATTCTCTCTTGGTGGCCCCAAGCACTACTGTCCAGCGTTTCGGAAAAGGGAGGATAAAGTTTCGAAAAAAACCCAAATTATCACGTGCCATCTTCATCGCCATTCGCCGAAGCGCCCTCTGCTTCAATGCGAGAAATAGTCAGTGAGTGACCGTTCATCACTCGGAAATGATGACGGTTATGATGTGTTCAATTTCGAAGTAAGCGACGGTGTTTAGGTTGAATAAAACAAAAAGAAACATGGTCCAAGTAGCCGGGTCCCAAGATAAAAATTAAAGCAAATAAAAAAAGCAAAATCCCCACAATCTGCAATCAAAGGAGCCCGCCCTTCTTGTCGGGGAGCTAGAGCTAACAAACATTAAAAGGCACAGAAGGAAAAACGTAAACATCGAGCGATTAAAAACGAAGAAGCCTTACAGCATTATAAGGCCGAAATCACAGGGTGTGCGATCAAGGCTGTAAAAGATAATAAAAGTAAATAATAAAAGTTATAAGCATCTGTTTTTCTTTTTCCTCTCTCCTTCAACTGCTTGAATTGCCTGTGTAAGCTCGGAGAGATTTTCGAGTGCAGGTTCTTATTTGTTTCTTATTTGGAAGCACTTCAAATTAGTGGCGATTTTACTGATTTTTATTTCTGCTCCCACATTTGGCGATCCTGCCACACTGAGAAAAGTTTACGCCCATGTTTCTTAAAAAAAAAACTTTTAAGTTTTTTTTAAATTTTATTTGTCATAAAAATTGTATTTTCTTGCTTATGAACTGATTTGTTATCAATTACATTATGTTTATTTTATATGTAAATTAAAACAAATTAGTTCCGCAGTGTTTCAACTCATTTTAGAAGCAAAATTCATTCACTGGATTCAAGCGGGGAACAAGCCATCTAGAGAAAAGATAACTGATAAAATTATTCTGGGATGGAAGGAAAGATCCCCCAAAAACTAAACTGAAAGAGTAAATATAAGAGGCCACAGAAAGCAAAACTGAACAATTTGATGTTTTGACCGTTGTTGTAGTTCACACGCAACTTTACCTCCTCCTAAGAAAAAAAAGCAACAAATGTTTTGATTGGTACCTTCCTCCTTTTCTTGCTTCTAATTCGATTTGAAGACTGTGGTCGAGGATTACGTGTTCACTAGGCACTAATTACATTTTAATCCGGGCATGTTTTCTGGGTTTGGTTCGGAATAAATCATCATTATAAAAAATAGCTACTGTCATTTGGGATGTCAGTTTTAGCAAGAGTTCAACTGACTAGGAACAGACTTGCAAATTACAGATTGCAAAAAAATACATAATGAAAATCCGTGAGTGCATGCATTAAAACGTTATTAAATGTTAAATTTTTTCAAACGTTCTCAATAACACTCTTATCATAAGATAAACAATAATTTAAAAAAGGGAAAATAAAAAAAGTGGAAAACTCCAACGGATGCATTGTATGGATAAATTGATGGATACTAAACTGCCGTTGAAAGCATAACCGTAACATGTTACATTTTGACATATGTGATATTTAGGGTAGTATCTCCAGTTTGATACTTATTTCAAATTTTTTTTTTTCATTAAATTGTGTTTTAAGAGCAAAGCTTATCTTTCTGTTGAATAGGAACAGACATTTTGTTTATCAAATATGTCAGCCTGACTCCAAAATTGAATTCTGAGAAATTGATAAAAATGAAAATTAGACATGTAATTGAAAACATTTTGAGAAAAATCAATGAATATTACCAATCAAAACAAAATTTACTTTTGAAAAAAGGAAATCTAAATTTTCTTGGACATAAAAATAAAATTTTTAGATCAACGTTAAAAATTTAAATTTTTGAAATCTGTAAATCATTTGTCATGTTCAGTGACGCAGATTCTGTAACGAAACTTTGTTAAAAAACATGAAACTTTTCGACAATCTTGTTCGTTACCTATCAAAGTTTTAAACTTGAGCAGATTTGATTCAGAACGTAGAATTTTCGATTTTTCAAGATGTTTTCAAAAACATTGATTTTGAACGGTTTAAGTTAAACGAAGCTGGAATTACCATGTTAAATTATTATTATTTTCGTTAAGAACACGTAGGTACTTTTTTCATTTATACGTTCAAAAAATAATCATTAAATTTTTTTTGAAAGCCTTAAAAAAATGACGAAAAAATTTTTTTTGAAAGTTTTTTTTCTTGACTTGTGTTGAGCAATTCCTGAATTTTGACCAAATTAGCCCAGACCTTGCCGGACTTTTGGTCGACATTTTGGAATCAAATGCCCTTATTTTGCTAGGTTTTTAGTTCAAATAGCCTGGTTCTATCCAGCCCGGGTACACGCAGAAAAATATCGGCAACCTTATTCTATTTTTTTTATTTAATTTGGAAAACAGCTGCCAAGATCTTTAACACTATAGCCTGTTTTTTCAATTATTGGATTTTTTTTTATTTTTGTAAAGCAAAAAAATTGAAAAATTTAAATTATCTTGTTTAAAAACAAATTTATTTCATGACAATACAGAGTTTTGTTTTATTTTATAAATTGACTCAGATTCAGCTATAACACTTCAAATTTCCGTTATGCAAAGTCTCAGAAAATATTCCTTATGTCATAGTTGTGAAAATTATTGCAGCGCTCATGTAATTACACCACTAGAATTGGTATGAAATTGCCTTTCTGGTGAATATTACCTTATTGCGGAAATTTTTCGTTAATATACTCTAACTCGAGTGCAAAATTCAATTTAGGTGTGAAAATCTTAGAAATTGGAACTTGACAAAAAGTTCGAAAAACAGCTACTTTTGAAAATCCGTCAAAAATTCTGTGTTTCGTATTTTGAAAACTTAAAGATGCGAAAATGTGCCAAATATCGTCAACTTTTCAATCCTCTAGCTCTAGCTGAATAGATTATATTCTTTCTTTCTTTGATATCTCATGTACCTCTAATACTTCCCATCAACTTTGAAAATGTGATAATTTTTAATTATAAAGTTCGATTTGCAATTAGATAAAACTTCTGAATTGATACTCTAAACTTGACATACAAAAACCCTTCCTTGTCTTAAGAATGGGTTTTTTTTTATGAAGAAGAGTAACCAAACTAGTTCAGAGTTTGAAACCAACTAACTACTATTTTTAATTGTAAAAATCGATTTGCAATTAGATAAAACTTCTGAATTGATACTCTAAACTTGACCTTCAAAAACCCTCCCTTGTCTTAAGAATGGGTTTTTTTCATTAAGAAGAGTAACCAAACTAGTTCAGAGTTTGAAACCAACTATTTCTTCAAAATTGATTCATCTAACACTGAATTTATACGTCAACAAATTGGAGGCCATGTAACAGGTGTTTACCACTAACAATGGTCATCAGAATTAACAAAACAAAAATCTTGAACTCAGTATCTACTGCATTATTACTAGAAAGTTTAATTTACTTAAAACCGTTTTAATCATTACAAATATTTTGTTGATAAAATTTTTTTCAAGAAACCAATTTCAGTATCAAATTTATTTTGTGTTTCTTGTTTTTTAAGTGCTCAACATCACATTCAAAAAGGATTTAATAAATTACACAAGGCCACTAAATTGACATTCTTCCGAAGTACAAACAATTAAAAGCTTATTTTGACTAATTTGGATACCCTGAATATTATTATGATGTTTTTCTATTAGGTTAAAATCATTGAACAAATTCATGACCCTATTTGATAAAACTTTAAAACAAAAACTTGAAACTTAAAAATAAAAGTTTTAATTCAAGTATAAGCTTTCCTCAAGACTTCAAGTAATTTTGAGTTCTGAATTTTGAGTTTTAGAAGTTTTCTATTTGTTTACTTTTCTCCATTTAACGAAGTTTTGAAGAAATTTTTTAACGCAATTGAATCTTAGATAATTTTAATGGTTTCAACAAATTTATTAAGTGAAATCAATTTTTTTAAGTTTCTGCAGTTATGTCAGAAATATATGTATGTAATAATATCTTTCCAAATTTGTTTAAACAGTAGAATTTTTCTTTTTGAATCATGAATCATCATTATCAATTATATTATTCCCTTATTTCATGAAGTATAATAAACTATTTGCGAATCAGATTTTTCATAAATGTAGATTTGTTGGTTAATCAGTTACCAATGATTGATTTCACCTAAAACTTATACATTTTAGAACTTATATACTTCATATCACCAAAACTAAAGATGATAGACCCAATTTGACAAAAGATTCGAGTTCTACCAAATCAATCATTAAAACATTGACGTTTCACTTGTTTATTGGAGAAAAAAACCTTTTTAATGTTAAAATACTTAAAATAAAATCATAATTGCTACCTTCTGTTTTTTCCTGGGCCCAATATTTCAATTGATAGTGACAAAACCTTCAGAGGTTAAAATTTCAAACTTCAAAATCTGTGATTGAGTTTTTTTTAAACATTTCTTTAATTTTTATCTTATTAAATCATGATTTTTGAATTGTTTATGGTTTTTGAATTAATTTTTATAAAGGTTCAAAAATTGATTCGAAGTAGCAACTTTTAAGCTAGATTTTAATGCGTAAAGTAAGCTAAATTTATATTTGCTGTGTTCCTTCAATTTATACAACAAAACTTGGAATTCCTTATTTTTATTTTTTCATCAGTTTCTTATTGGTCATTCGCGACATAACATGCTTTTTGTCAGTATAATTGAACATGATGTATTCTAAACATATAAAGTTACTATTTTGAACTTCAAAAATGAACTTTTTTGCCTTTTATTTTGATAACTGGAAGAATTTTGCTGTAGAACAAGGTTTTATCTTTCACTGTGATCACTGGCAGTTTGAAAGAATATTAAATATTTTCCTTTTTTTATCAAATAAATTTCTATCATCAACTACATCATCATCAATACATTTAAAATCGTGATTATTATTTTTCGTTCAAATATAAAATACTACTTTAAGAGGAAAAATCACCGTGAATTTGTTTTATGAAATGGTGATTTTTCCTCTTAAAATAATAAAAATAATTCGGCTATAAAAATCAATTTCTTTGGAATATAAAGGGACAAAAGGTTGTTAATTGATCCCATAAAATATCCTACTTACAATCCTTCCTTCATTCCTCTTTGACTACTAGGACGTGGCCGGCGCTGTTATTGATCATTTTCAAAGGGAGAGCATGAGTTTTGTGCATTGTGAATGAACTGCTAGTCCCAAGCACCATTCTTTTGGTTCTTGCACAAAATTGATGGCCTCGATCAATCACGGAGTAGCAACCATTGGCGAGGTAGAACTTGTTCTGCTTAGCCACGCCAGCGATCATGGAATTCGAAGTGCGTAAGTTGAACAAAGTCTAATCAAATATGTTAACTGAAGCTCTCTGAAGCTCATAATGAATGGTCATGTCTAAGCACTTCAAGTTCAATGATTTAAGGTGGATATGAGTAGTCAACCAAGCTTAGCTAAAATATCATGATTTTTGCAAAGGTTTTGCTTCTGTGGTAACACTAAAAGATCAATACATATTTTAACATTAAATGTCATATTGACACCTTCATTTCTTCCATATAAAGTTTTCCGATCAAATCAATAGTTTTTGAAATACACACGTTTGTAACTGCCCGGATACTAAATGATCATAGCCTTAGATTTTTGTAATTGCTATTATTTTAACCTAAATTTTAGTTTGGATATAATTCCCTTTCCCCCCTCACATGGACGGGTCCTTCGTACGGGCCTGCTATGTAGTTCAATTGCTACTTTTTATGATAAATCTGATGTTTTTTTTTTCTAACACCAACATTTCCAAGGACTTATGGGAGTCAATGTGATTGAAAATTAGGTTCAGTGGATAAAAACTGTTGTTCGTCTTAAGGGAAATCAATCGAAGTGACCCATGGTCAACCATCGATCGCCTTGACATCGTTTTCCCTACGATCCGAATCCATCCCAAAAAGGATCCTTATTAAACGTTCCCATGACTGATTTACGCCACATCATCGAACGGCCGGAACACATCCGGTATTTCCTCCTATCAATCGAATTGAATCAACCGGTAACTCGGTTGGGGGAAAGCAAAATATAGACCTCGATTTCCGTCTGGAACTGCGTGAGCCTAGTAGGCCACTCAGTTAAAAACCCATCAAAAGAGCCAGATTCTCTATCAATTTGGATCAAGTACAACTACCTACCCTCTGTTTTTAAGGGTTGGCTTGCTTGGATGTTCGTTTTTCGAATTTGAAAAACCATCCGTTCAAGGGAAAGACGCACGTTTTCCCACCCTCTTCGGTGAAAACCAAACAACAGCAACACTTGTTGAGAGGGTGGTACTAGAATCGTTCTAATAAGGGCTAACTTGGCGCTCCCAACGGTTGGTCACTTCGTTTTTTCCCAACATCTTTTTCTCAATTGAGGAGGCCGCCGACGGCCTCCAATGTCCGGCAACAAAACTCGGTATCCTGCGCTGACCGCTGGTCAGAAGTTCCGTGGCTTCCGAGCGGTTCGGGTTCTCGGATTGATTTCAGCCTCTCTCTCTAGGAATCCACGTGTCCTGGAGTAGAGGTATTTCGGTGTGGAAAAGCGCGCGCTTCGGGACGTTTGACACGGTTGCTGCTGGTTGTTTAAAGGATAAAATTCTCGCTCTCGCTTTCACTTGTCTCGGGGAGGGTCGGTGAAATTGTGTTACAGAGTGCTTCAGGGAAGTGTTCTCAACCGTTGAGGTTCCCAAACGTTGAGCGTGTGTGTTGACTAACTTCAGGCTGCTCTTTAGCGGAGCCGTTTGGTTGTCTCAAACGAGGTTAATTGGATTATTCGGCAGTCGGTGGAGTCGTCTTCTGGCTGGCTGAGGCGTATGGAGCGCTTGGAGTCAAGCATTAGGCGCATGGAGGTGCCTGCACCACCCAATTTCTACTGATGGATTTGTACCGAAGAAGGTTTTTTCGGGCTGACTGACATCTTGCTGCCGCGCCACCGTGTTGAATTTTAATGTGCTGCCTGCAAGATAGGGTGAACTGATTTGGATTAACGTTCTGTTTGTTTGGAAGACTAAGAGGAAATCAAAACCGTTGGAAAAGTGTTCTTGGAGGTGTTACGTCTGGGAAAATCGTGTTGTGTCAAAAAATCGATCCTAATGTTCGAAGGAGTTTAAAAAAAATTGAAAAAGCACCCAGTATTTTCAAGGGATGAAATAAGGTTTAGTGAATCAGAAAACAAGTGAACCCCAGAAAGGTTAAACTCCTTCGGAGTGAGTTAAAGTGCTTCCGGTTGGAATCTATGTGCTACTAAACTGCCGTCCAACAGGCCCGGCTGGACTTGGCGACTTCAAACAAAACCTGCAAACGGTATGGAGCCCACCAATCAACTAGCATTAGCTAGTTGAGCTGGAAATAAATAAAATTGATTAGTCACCGTTTTAAAATAACATTTGCACCACATTTAGCCCCCACGACGTCTACTACTGGCGATGGTGACGTAGACATAAGACGCCCATGAGAAGGCGAAACTTTGGGACAGTTTTGTATTGTTATGGTTCTGTTTCTCGATAGAAGAATTTTTTTTAATGTCATGGAAAGGTTAGTTTTGAAAGCTTTATTTTTGTTTCTGTTGAATTGAAATTTAAATCTGCTATTTGAGACCGGCAGAAAGTTCAACTTGTATGTGTTGAAAATATCTACTGCATGCTATCGCTCAGACATTTTATGGAACTTTTCGGGTCTACTTGAGGAAGTCTAAAATAACCTGATTTTGTTTTGTTTTGATTATTATTGTTTTAACATCTTTATGTGATTTGCGACTTATATCAACGATGCAGTTGGCGGATAGTCATTGAAAAATTGTTCCGGTACAACTGTGATCGATGTTTACTCTTGGGCTCGAACTCAGGGACATCGGCTCAGGAAGCAACTGACTTGCCAACTGAGCTATATCACAAGCCAACCTGATGTTTAAGATTATGCCCCTTTTGGAACCTACATAGTTCATTCAGGTTGGCCAATGAACCCGGGAAAACCGGGACTTGAAAATGGCATCAGGAAAAAAAACCTCGAATTACGAATCAAAACCGGGAAAATTCTTTATAGCTTGTTTTTCGGATACAAAAACCTATAGAATCCAAGTTCATTCATTTTATCATGATGAAAAATTTCTTCAATTTTTTTTATTCCGTAGTCGTTTATTTCGAGACGGGAAATCTTCCGGGAATAATGAGAAAAAACCGGAACTTTAATTTCATGAGTTTAATGCTGGAAAAAAAGTTGGGAATTTCTTAAAAATCGGGATTTTTGAGCTCAGCGCATACATTTCAGAGCTCTTAGCTGTTCCAGTTCCTGTTTAAATATATTTTAAATGTATGTGTATTAATTTAACGAAATGTCGTAGAAAAATATCTCGAGCTCAAAGATATTTTTCAATATTAAAAAAAAAAATTATCGAAACTAATTAACTTTTTATTTCTGCGAAGCTAAATTTGCGACCTTAAATAACGCATCAAGTTTTTTGAGCCGATTATTCACTTCACTTGTGTTGTTAAGTAAGAAAGGGAGCAGCAATCTTCGCGGTGATTCAACGATTATAAGAAACGAGTGAACACAATTAAAATTCATACGTTAAAATCTGATAGTTTTTTTTACTTAATTCACATCTTGATAACTATAATGATCGAAACATCATCAGGAGCTCATTTTTATTTTTTTAAAGGTTGTGCTAAATCGAAACTGTAAAAACTGAACAGCCGTGTAACAAGCGTAGATGAAATGGGAGAACAATTTTGAAGAGTCCGACCATAAAATCGAATGAACTCGTTTGAACAAATAAAGATGAAATGTGATTATAACGGAAAAGGAGTGATATGGATAGTATTCATTCAGTCCTTACTCACCTGTAACATTTTTTTTTTAATTTTAACTACGAAGGTTTAATTATTAAATTTTGTATTTAAATAATTTTAATAATGAGAATTTTTTTTACATTACTTTACTAGTGTTTGGCAGTTTGGCTGTTTAGGCAAGGAATCGAATCAAAATTTTACAAAGTTTAGTAACAATAAGATTAAACGGAATCTGTTTTCAGAATTGCAGAAGAATAATTAAAATTCTAATCAGTAGCAATTAACATCAAACTTGATATGTGACTCCGTAGCTAAGCATTAGAAATGAAAATCAAAATTCGAATTTGGAACCCAAACTTAAGTTAAAGTTTTGATTTGTACATCAGTTACTCAATCCGAAATTCTTCAAATCTATTAAAAATTCCAGAATTCAGAAGCCAGAGCTCAAAAAGAAATTCCCCTTATAAAATGCATAGTTTGTGTGAAAGACTTAAAAGAAGGCAACAATTTTTTAAAAGATTTCGCAGGATAAAGTTCCGGTTATGATAACTAGTATTATTTGCTTATCCTTTTTTACTTCATCCTGCGAATACGGCAATTTTTTGTAGGAATCCCAACAAATATCACTGAAATCTGAACTTATTTTTCAACTTTAAAATTCAATTACTGAAAATTTACGTTCAACTATTCAAGAAATGTTTACTTTTTTGGTTGATAAAAAAAACCGGATAAACAAATTCATTTATGTATTTTAAAACTGGAAAATTAGATCTAAATGTAGCATTAAATCTCAATCTGGAAGACCGGGAATTAAAAAATGAAAACTCGCTGGCCATCCTGCAAATTTTGGATGTAAAGCTTAGTTTCTTAAATTAGTGTATAAGTTTAAATGTATCACATATTTACTTAAAAATAGATTTTCGGAATATTCCCCTTATTTTAGAGCTGGCTTGTGAGAAACTTGATAAATTTCCTTTTTTTATAATTTTTTTTTCTAAATTTTCCTGAGGCCAATTGCAAGCTCTAGCTATTTTTTGTTTGTTAATCAATGGTTTTATGTTCATAACCGAACTGTTTATCTAATGAACTTTCCTTTTTAATCATTCAAGGTTCCGAAATTTTTATCATCCTTGTTTTTTTCTAACCAAATACTAAGATCTCAGTAAATTTCACATGGTCACAAATTTTACATTTTCTCGAGATTGCGCTAAAACCAAATATTCAACTAGTTTTTTTTAATCAGTAATCGTTTTCAAAATTACAGGGATAAGTTATGAAAATACCTAAAAATTTACTTAAAAATTAGTTACAAATTTTTAGAAAACCTGTAAAATATTGAAAGATTTTGAAAATAAAGGTTTTAAACTTCAGTTTTTTTTCTTCTTTTTGACATCTATAGCTTATTATTTTCACTTTTCAATTTACACGTTTTACTAGATTTAACATTCATTTTATAAAAAAAAATCTCCATGTTTTTTTATAGAATTATACGTACGAATTGATATTGAAAAGCCGTGCCTTCCTGATTTAAATCTAAAGTTTTTTTTTTCATACTGGCTTAAAACCTTATCGGTTTCTGTTTTCATTAACAAATGAATTAATAAATAATTCAAAAAAAACTAATAAATGAGAATAAATTGCATGAAACTTTGCAGGCAATAAAATTGCATACTATATTATTGCACAAAATCCAAGTATTTTTTTTATCGAAAAATTCAATAAAATGAAGCATTTGAAAAATAATAAAACTCTCATCTTTTTCAATATATTTTTTGCTTTGTAATTTTTAGGATATTTGATAATTTTTTTTTGAAATTTCCATAAAATACTTCCAACTTTATTATTTTTCCCCTCCGGGGTTTTAGGAAATTTCGAAGAGAGGGGTGACAAAATGAGAAATTAATATTTGCTCCGGCCTTACTTTTGATTTTTATTGGAAAATTGCTATACTTTTTCACGCCCCTTTTTTTAATTTTAATTTTATTGGGTTGAACAAACACAAGCACTTAAAAACTGAGAAAACTGAATAAATTCCCGTTGTAAATTTTCATTGGTCAAAAATGTTACATAAATTGATTGAGAAAATTATTTTTTGGAAGTTGGTTCTGTAATTTCTAAAAATCGAAGCTGTATTTTCATTCTCTTTTTTGCATGTTTTTATTTTTTTTCCTTTAACATTCAATCTATTTGCATTGCATCCAATTTAGATATCTGTTATTTTCCAATCAATATTGTTTTGAAAATGCAAAAATTTAAGATTTAAATATTGATTTCCATTTTCGATGTTTTGAGAAAAGAAAAAGTAATGAAAAAAATTTCTAAATCATTTTTCCCTTAGGTACTCGAATTTTGTTTTATCAGTTTAACTGTTTGCAACTTTTAATTTTATAACTTCAACTGATATTCAATGTCCAAAAAGCTAACTTTCGTGTCTGCAAATTAGGAGTGCGATTGTAATTTCCTTAACGTAGATCTATAATTTTTTGGTTTTTAAAATTTGATTCAGAAATAATGATCGAGAGTCAAGTTCACATTTTTATATTTAGAGGAAATTCTCAAATTTTTAAACTTCACCTACTGAAATACTAGTTTGTATAAATTCATTTTAAATTTTTTACATTTTCAAAACAAAATACCTAAAATGTGGCGCGTTGTGTCATCTTAAACTCAATAATTCACATATCAATTAGAATTTCACCAAGAAAAAAACTTTTTATAACAAAATGAGAAGCGAGCAATCCATCGCATATTTTATAAACGAATCACATAAAAATGCTCTGAAAATGTCTACTTAGAATGGGTCTACAGTATTTTTGCTATGAAAACTGAAAGTTGAAATCGTTATAATTTTTTTTTATGAAGTCTTTTGAACGCTTATGGTTTTTTGCAGTTTTTGAACAAACTAGTCAATTTTTTTCTATAAATCATTTTTTTCTATAAGTCAAATTCTAGATCCACAAAAACTCGCACAGTTATTGGTCCCGAAAGGAATCCAATTAAACTGGAGAAATACATTACATTCAATAGAACTTTTTAGTACCAGTGCTTGTGCTTTAAAACCTTTCAACCCCTGTTTTTGATTTGAAAAAATCAACCCCAATCAATTCGTACAGGGGTTATTCACACTGATTCACACCCGTAGGAGCGAAAAAAAGCCAAACTCACTCGAATAACTTTATTCGATTGGAGCAAATTGGGCTTCAATCAACATCGGTGGTGAGCCTACCGAATCGAAAGGTTAAGAACAAGGTGCTTGCGTAGTAAGGGGGGATGAATTTTTGCGTGCCGAGCTGCAATTCACATTGTCACCAAGTTGCTGGGCTTTCTTTTCCCTTTTTGAGTGGTTTGATTTACTGGCAGAAAGGAGCTGCCACCTACATTGTTCCTCGTTTATCAATGGTAATCTTTATAGTTTTTCTTCCTTTCTGCATGAGTTGTACCGTTCCAATGAGTTGGTTATTTCGGTTTTTCTTCCACCTTTTTCCAAAACGCGAAGAACGTTTTCCTTCCGATTACGTTTGATTTCTAGCCGGAGGGGATTGAACTCTTTGTTGGTTCCTTTTGCAATTTCCCTTTTTCCCCCAAAAAAAAAAATCAATCCTCGCATCCCTCTATGTTTTATTGCCGCCGCGACGCTGACCGATCAATTGAGCGTTTACATAATATTCAAATTTGACCGGTAGCGCAAATGAAAGAAAATAAACGAAAACGACGACGACGACGCCGCGTCAAGATTTGACCCACTTTTGGGTCACATTTACGCCACCATGTACATAACTATTTTACTTCGAGTAGTAGTAGGTTCACCGGTCAAAACCGGCAAGAAGGAATCGTAAATTATATTTCAGGTTTTCTGCTTTAGTCGAATCGGTCGGCATTTGAAAGGTTGGAAAGAGGAAAGACGAAGGGTGAAAATTGAAACAGGAACCGGCCGGCCAGCCGGAAAATGTTGTTTTCCTTTTTGAGGTGTTCGAAAATTGGAAATTGCGGTTTCACGGGGTAATTTTCAGCATTCAGCAACACACTGTGGCGTGGAAGCGTTTCTGCTGATCGTAATTTAGTGCAAAAGGGTTGAAATTTTCTTCAATGACGGATGAAAATTCTATCAGATTAAATTTTCTAACAAATATTTGGATAAGTTAGGTTGTGATTTAGGTGTTTCGTGCTTATTCCAACTAATATTAGGAAAATCGAACTTCAATCCTGAGTTAAAAAATTTGATTTATAGAGAACTGAATTCTGCTTCTTGTTTTGAAATGTTGCTTATGATTTTATGTTACACTATGAGTTTTGAACTCTGAGGTAGTATTCCGTTTTTAAGGCACTCCTGATGCTGTATTCTGAGCTGTGATTTTAAATCTCCTCCAGCTTGAGCTGAATCCTGATTTGGAGTTTCTATCTGATCTTAACACATAAAAGACCTCGGAGAATATCTAAGCCAGGAAACTAAAAATATCAGCATTCTTCACGTAAGAAAGTACTGAAAAAATTCAAAAAATATCTTTGATTTACCAAGAATGTTGTTATTAATTTTGTAGAATAACATTCCGTGCTTAAATTCATATCATTTGAGTTAATCTTCTTAGAGTATCACACTTTCGGCAAGCGAAAAACTGAAAAGCTTCGTAGTTGATCCGAAAGGTATAAATTGTAATTCCCTATGATGTTCTGACATAAGCAAGCTATTCTGAATTTTGAAATTTTTATTGTATGGATGGTTCTCAAATCGGTAGCAAGTTCCATCCCATGTATGTGTGTCATTGCCGTCGAATTGCTTCTAGGGTAAGGTTGCCAGAATTTTTTCTGCACCCATACAGGCCGGACAGGCCTGGAAATTTTATCTAAAAATCTGGCAAAATCCGGGTATATGTTTCAAAATTTTCGACCAAAAATCCGGGCAAGATCCGGACAAAATCCGGACAGATTTGTACAAAACTCAAGAATTACTCAAAAAAAAAAAAAAAATAGAGAAAAAAAACTTGGATTTTTTTTTCATTAAAACTCATCAGTTTAATTAATATCGAATTTTAGGCTTCCAAAAAATTTTTCCAAAATCTTTTTTTTTAAATTGCTCAAAAATTTTAGCTTTTAACGCACAAATAAAAAAAGTGCAACACAATGTGTTTTTTTTTGTTTGATTTGGCAAATAAAGTGAATAAATCCGGGCAAAATCCGGGCTGTTTTCAATGAAATCAGGGCAACGGGGCTGGACTGGACTTTTCCTAAATTTTGTATTAAATATTCGAACAAACCCGGAGAAAACCGGGCAATCTGACAACCTTATTCTAGGGCTTCCACGGCCGCTTACCAGCCTATCTGCTGGACCATCTTAGCGCTTATTCTGAATTTTGAAATTTTTATTAAAACAAATCACATGAGAAGTCCCAATATTACTGGGCATTTCACAGAAATTTGAGGAAATTTTTTTACATCTTAACACATTGCGGACCAAATACGAGATATCTCACTGTTCGCTTTTTTTTTTTCAATCGGCTTTAACGTCAATTTTTGAGAACGAATTACAAAATACAGCTGGAAGAATGCTTGTGAGTAATTAAACACTTATTTGGTAATGAACATTCGAAGTTTTTTGAAGAAGATCACTATTATAAGCAATATCGTTAAAGTAAGGTTGCCACACTGCCCTGTATTATCCGGTTTGACCCTGATATTGAATATAAAATTTTAGTACAGTTTGGCCCGGTCTGGTTGCCCGAATTTCATTGAAAAATGCCCGGATTTTGCCCGGATCTATTCACTTTGTTTGGCAAATTTAACATACAAATTGTGTTATAATTTTTTTTTTCATTCATGCGTCCAAAATGAAGTTTTATAAAAACAATTATGAAAGGAAGGCTTAAAAACGATTTTAAATCTGATAAACAAAAATTTTCTTGATTTTCGTTGAGTAATATCTGGGTTTTGACCAAATTTGCCAGGATATTGCCCAGGTTTTTGGTCGCCTTTACTAAAACCAAATGCCCAGATTTATCCACGTTTTAATATTAAAACCTGAATAAATTCTGGCAACTTAACGTTAAGTTTCTTAATTCTAACGGTTGCCATGCTAAACAAAATAATTGAACTCCACACTCATTACTTCTTCTATCGATCCAGAATAAATTTGCCCTTCAAATATTTCACAATTTAGATTTATTTTTTATAGTTTTAAGTGATTCCAAAGTTTTTTTTTCGCAAAAATAGAAAAACTTAAGAGATAAATTCTTATTTTGGAATTTTCATATTTTTTTACTCAAATTGTGCTGCTCTTGTTTTACCTTACCGATTTTCGTTCACGAGGATTCCCATGGTAAACATTCTGAGATTAGTGGCAATTCTTTCTAGCTGTATACTACCGTTTAGTTACAAAATTATCGTTGTATTCGTGTATACAAACGTAGACGTGCGTCTGTGTTAACACATGGCTCCAGCAGAATACCGGCGAAGAAATCACCGTTCGTAGTCCACCCCAAGAAGTCGCATGCAAACGAGAAAAAGTCACGAACCTTTTCTTCGCCTGGACAGGATCCACCCATGAAAAGGGGTCTTTCAAAAATTACGTGAAAAAAATCCACTGTGAACATGTTCCAATAGAGTTTTGGATTAAAATTTTAAAGTGAGCCATTAATCAAACTTAATCAAAAATAATTTTTTTGCAAATTTTTACGTTATTTTAGGGAAAACAGCTACTGGTCAGTCTGGACGGAATCTTTTCTTGGGAAAGGGGCACCCGGGAGCCTTTTTCCAAAAAGGAAGTCAAGAATAGCAAGAGTAGTAGCAGTAAAAAGTGAAAATGTTACCAAGTGGCTACCTCAGCAGGGGAAAATCTGTGTGTTTTTTCTGCCTTCATTTTCCTAAACTAAATCAAACGAATGTGTAAGCGTGTTGCCGGTAAGCAGGTCAAAGTTGAATGAAATCCGATGAGGCTCTTTCGTCGTGCTGGCTTACACCTAAGAAGTATACAAAGTAGAGAGTCTAACAGGGATTGTCCCCTTCAATGGAGCGAATCGAAGAAAGAGAAAAAAAAATATGAGAGGGAAGGTGTGGTGACGCCTTTCTCGATTTCTTGTTCCTATTCCCCTGGAGCCAAAGGTGCCAATTTTCTTCGAGGAAAGGCAAAACAGGAGACTCGCTATTGACAGCTTATGACAGGGCATGTTTGTTTACGCCCCCACCTCCTTCTTTCACCGATTGTGGTTGGTGCTGTTTTTGCATTAGGCTTGTTTTTAACGTTGCTGCCCCCTTGTTGAACTTTTTCTTTCGTTTGATTTTGAAATGTTGAATACCAGCAACAACGATTTGATTCTATTACCCAAATATCGCTGGGATCGCGCTTTCCGGTGAAAGTGAAAACTATTATTCGGTTCAGTCACAATAACAAGGGGTGACCTATCGACACGGGATCACACTTTTACTTTTTTTTCTCCCTCAGATTATTTAGTTTGTCTAAGGCAGTTGAAAGTGTTAAAACTCCTAAATATGGGGTTATGTTATGTACCTATTTTGAATTAAAATCGGATTTTATTCAAAAATTTTCATTGAGAAATTATTTTTTGGTTGAATTTAATTTTCAATTTTTTGTTCGAAATTTTGCAAGAACTTTTTATTTTAGGTTCATTTTGTATTTTTTTTTTAAATAAAAATAAACTTCTTTCCCCCTTAATGGAAATTCGACGTTAAAAAAAATATGCCAAAAATTCCATTACGTCAGATTTTTTCCAGACCAACAGACTGACTGGACGTCCCTCCAGCCGGATCGAAATTGAGCTGTCGTGAGTAATTACTTTCGAGACTGGTGATCATTCATCGAGCAAGCGGGGGGAAGCCAATCTGATTCGATTCGATTCGATCAGCTTCGATCCGGTACATAACCTGTCAAAACATTTTCCGCCCGTTTCGTTGATGGGGTCATTTTTCTTAAAAAAGTGTTTCACCATTTCGCGGCAAAATCGCCGCCGTTTCGCAGTTGACAAAAGTAGAAACAGCCAGAAACGTTGCCGATAATAATAAATTGCTGGTAATTACCCACACTGTTATGTTTGAGAAAAGAAAGATCGGGTTCGTTGCTTACGTTGTTGGTCGAGTCTTTAGGGTCTTTGGTAGGGTTGCAAATAAGTTGGCATTTTTGACAGCTTTCTGGGTGTAGGTCATCCACGCGACACAACATTCACCCAAGTACTGATTGCAGGTCATGCTTCACGATTTTTTATTTTTTTTTTCTTCCTGGATTGTCTTTAATTAGGGAAGTCGGGTGAAAGGTGCACGACTTGGTTTAGGTAACTCGGAAACCGGTAGGACTGGTTCCCTTAAAAGGATACCCGAACAATGTGCTCCGGAATTCAGTTGGGCTCCTCTCGGGATGTTCCTTTTTTGGGTTTGTCGATCAGTGTTGAACTTACGAAAAACATGCAAAAAATATCCCATGGTAAGGGGGGATGAACGTGAGAAACATTATCAGGTTATGTCCGTGAAGTGAACCCAGACTCGATCAATTTTATATTGACGTGGACGTGAGTATGATATTGAATTATGATCCTATCATCAAAAATATATTAAAAAAAGGAATCTTTAATGATGACTAGATTTGCAGTCCATAGGAGTCTCCTGTAAGTTCTTACTTATTAAGAACACCGTACCAAGATCAAATTTGCTTGAAATTATTCTATGAGTGATATCAATCACTGTTGCTGAGGCATATCAATTTTCATTTTGTATTCTTGACGGTTTGCCAACTCACTTATAGAATAGTTATCGACAAAAAATGAAATGGCCTCTGAAAACCAGAACACGCTTTTTACAATTGTTATCCCAAATTAAGCTTAGAATGCCGAAAAAAACGCTTCTCAAGGCCAGAAAACACATTTGTAAGTTGTGATCCCAATTAATGCCGAAAAAATCGTTTCTAAAGTCCCGAAAACGCACTTCTAAGTTGTGATTCCAAATTAAGCTAAGAATCGCCAAGAAACAAAACGCTTCTAAAGGCCAAAAAAGGCATTTTCAAGTTGTGATCCCGAATTAAGCTAAGAATCGCAAAAAAAAGCTTCTTAAGGCCAAAGACGCATTTTAAAGTTGTAATCCCAAATTTAGCCAAATTGAGGCAAAAAAACGTCTTTCAAGTTAAGCTGAGAATCGCCAAAAAACGCTTCTTAATGCCAAAAATCGCATTTTGAAGTTGTGATCTCAAATTAAGCTCAGAATCGCCTAAAAATGCTTCTAAAGGCCAAAAACCGCATTTTAAAGTTGTTATCTCAAATTAAGTTCAGAATGCCGTAAAAAACACGCTTCTTAAGGCCAGAAAACTCATTTTAAAGTTGTGATATCAAATTAAGCTGAGAATGCTGAAAAAAGAAACGCTTCTAAAGGCCAAAAACGCAATTTAAATATGTGATTCAAAATTAAGCTTAGAATCACCAAAAAACGCTTCTAAAGTCCTGAAAACGCACTTTTAAGTCGTGATGCCTAGTTAAGCTCAGAATCGACAAAAAACGCTTCTAAAAGCCCAAAAACACATTTTAAAGTTGTGGTCCCAAATTAAGCTCAGAATCGCCTGAAAACGCTTCTGAAAGCCAAATAACGCATTTTAAAGTTGTGATCCCCAATTTAAGCTCAGAATGCCGAAAAAAACGCTTTTAAATGCCAGAAAACGCATTTTAAAGTTGTGAACCCATATTAAGCTCAGAATCACCAAAAAACGCTTCAAAAGGCCAGAAAACGCATTTTAAAGTTGTGATCTCAAGTTGAGCTTAGAATCGCCAAAAACGCTTCTGAAGGCCAAAAAAAGCATTTCAAAGTCATAAGCTTAAATTAAGCTCAGAATCGTCAAAAAAATGCTTATAAAGACCAGAAAACGCATTTCAAAGTTGTGATCCTAAATTAAGCTCAGAATGCCAAAAAACGCTTCTAAAGGCCAAAAAACGCATGTTAAAGTTGTGATCCCGAATTAAGCTTAGAACCGCCAAAAAACGCTTTTGAATGCCAGAAAACGCATTTTCAAGTTGTGATCCCAAATTAAGCTTAGATTTGCCAAAAACGCTTCTAAAGGCAATCAAAACGCATTCGCATCAAAATTAATCCCCAATTAAGCTCAAAATCGCTAAAAAACGCTTCTATAAGCAAAAATACGCATTTTAAAATTGTGATCTCAAATAAAGCTCAGAATGTTGAAAAAACGCCTTTAAAAGCCAGAAAACGCATTTTGAAGTTGTGATCCCAAATTAAGCTCAGAATCGCAAAAAAAAACATATTTAAAAAAATGACAAAAACTGCCCAAAAATTCACTGCAGTTAATGGTGAATTTTTGGGCAGTTTTTGTCATTTTTTTAAATATGTTTTTTTTGCGATTCTGAGCTTAATTTGGGATGACAACTTTCAAATGCGTTTTCTGGCCTATGAAAGCTTTTTTTTCGTTATCTATATCTATATATCTAGAATAAAATCTAAAATTTTACATCATTTTGAATTTTAACACGACAATAAGCCGTTGTTTTTCGTGCATCGCTTTTGATCTTAATTTTCTACGTTGCGATGGAAATTGAGATAAAAATCGATGTTCAGTTTTCGTACATAGTTTCCTATCTAAAATTATACGAATTATTTTTACTGTCTAAAGCAAACCTCAAACGCAATGAAATATTTTTTTAATGTTAAAATTTTCATGAAAAATACTAAATTGATTCTTAGAGCACTTTAAAAGTCTTTATACTAAAATGAAGCGAAGACTTAAAGGCTAGAAAAAACTTTTCAGAAGTCATCAAGATGTTTTAGACTAAGCAAAAAAAAGTTCTAGACATTTCCCTTACATTTGAGGCCCTCAAAGCCAAAGGGATAGAAAGGAATTGTAAAATGGTCAATTTCGAGTTGTTGATTTTAAACGATTTTTCATATTCCATACTACATTCGATGATTTTTTTCGAGATTTTTAGAAATTTTTTTACATACTTCTACGTTTCAAAGCAAAATACAAACTATCGAAAAGCATTTCCAAACACAACAATCTAAAAGCGTATTTTTTCGGAATCAGCTTTCATCCAGAAGGTTACCAAATCCGAATAATTTAAGTTTATTTATTTAAAAACCTGGCAAAATGCGGGCATTTGATTTCAAAATTGATGACAAAAAAATCGGGCAAATTGGGTCAAAGCCCAGAAATTCTTCAACAAAAATCAAGAAAAATTTTTTTAAGAAAATGTTTCGTCAAAACTTATCGACAGATTTTAAATTGGTTTTTTCAGCATCCAAAAAACGTTTTATGATTATTTAAATAATACTTGCTCTAAAAATTTTGTTTAAGAGGCATAAATTAAAAAAAAAATTGCAACACAATTTGTTTTTGTTTGATTTGCTAAATAAAGTAATTTATTTTCAATGGAATCCGGGCAATCAGACAGGGCTGAACCTTTCCCAAATTTTCCATTCAATATCCGAGCAAACCCAGATAAAATTGGGCAATCTGGCAACCCAATTCAAACACTTATACTTCTTTGGCTTCAAGGGCTTCATTTAGTACGGGAATAGGCATGAGAAATCATAATTTGAACAACCTTGTACTGAACTCAAAGTCTTGAAAATGAAACATTAAGAAATGTTTCAAAGCGTTTCTAAGAATGTTAAGGTTATTCTAGTATGACTTACTACCGGTTTGAAAATTTCAACAAATTCGGTTCCATTTATATAATTTAAAAGTTCAAGTTAAATTCTTTCAAAAATACTCGATGTTTTTACAACGATCTTCTTTACCGAAAATTCTCTTCATAAAAATTTCTTAACTTTTTTCAATTTTGGAATTTCAAATTTAAACTTTGTTCATTTGTGTTTCTGAAAAAAATTTTAGGAAAAATCTTACTTATTCCAATGACAAACTTTGGAAGTGCAGTTTTGGTTTTTCTTTCTAAATGAAATTTGAACTTCCTGGTATTTTATCCAAAAAATTTAAAGTAGAGATCAAAGTTTGTCAACTCGGGGCAAATTAAAGAACGTTCCCTCACGAAAACAGAAAAAATAAAAAATAATTTTTAAAGTTGTTAATTCAAAAAATACAGTACCGTTCATAATTGTATAGAAATTGGAAGCACGCGCACTGTCACTGCGACTTTGAACTTCCATAACTTTTTACTCTGATGATATTTTTTGATCATTGCATTTTTTGCGTTAGATAGATCAACTATCGCACTATTATATCACAAAATGCTTTCTGGAGTTTGTGTGGCCTGAGATACAGTAATTCTACGAAAATCGGACTTTTTGGACTTTTCTCATTTAAACTGCAATATCTCTGAAACTACGATACATTTTTTATTGAAATTTTTCAGAGTGATTGTTGAAATATAAAGCTAGCATGTCTGAAGTTTTCGAAAAGTTCTATCGATGAGATCAAAAGTTACGCGAGGTGCAATATTTCAGGCATGAACCTAGAAATGCGATTTCTATAGAACTTATTTCGAGAATCGATTCCTTTTGAATGTTTTTTTCGTTTTTTTTTTCAATTTACTTAGTCAAAATGTGAAGGAAAAAAAGACAATTCCACATGATTTGAGTTTTTTTTTTGCTTAATCAAGGCATCTTGTAACTCTTAATTTCTGAAAACCCTTATTTTACGACAAAATGATACAGAATCAAATAAAGATAATTTTATCAGCACTTTTCAATGCTCTAAAATCAATAACTTTCTTGTTGACTCAAAATCTCTGGAAATTGGACGGCAAATTTGTCAGTGTTGCTAGTACACTCAGTTTAAATATTTATACTCTGTTTTGGGCGTTATAAATATTTTCTCGCTTCTCCTATCGCTTTTCCGTCTTCGGCGAAGTTGTAGCCTGAAGATTTTCCAGTAAACTCCATATATTTTAATTTCATTTGTATTGCGTGAGGATAAAATATTCAAGAAAAACCAAAAAAGTGACATTCTCTGAACAAATATTCGCGTTTTTTTTTACACACAATCTTTCGAATCAAAATCCGGGTCTCTAAATCTCTTTGTAAAAATTAGCAAAAAATATGCCGTTTTTTTTATCAAACAGAAAACTTTTTTGATTGCAGGATTTTTGAAACTCGAAAAAAGTTTCGAAACGACTCACCCACACCCAGTCAGTTGTATTTTTGTTGGAAAATGTCCATAAAAGTGATTAGAAATTTAAAGAAATTAAATAAAAAGGTTTGCCTGCCTCCTTGAATTGTTTTCGTTTTGCTGACATTACCTGCATTATTTTAAATGTTTCATAGCTCTTTATTCTGTTTATTTTACCTTTGAAACCTTTGGTAACCGATTTTTTTCTATGACTTTTTTCTCAAACAATGTATGAACTAAAAATTATTTTTAAATACTATTTGATTATTAATGTTTAAGTTCTTTATCAAAAATAGTTTTTAGTGTTAAATATAAACTTTTGAAAATCCATCCCTAAATCTTTCAAATGATGATTAGGATTTGTATAAAGAATCTTTTAGTAACAAAATAGGAAACTTAGGTTAAAATCTTAAAATTTGCTTAAAAACCTGGAGAGCTTAGCTTAAGATTGCAAAAGTTCTCCCTCAAGTATCCGGGCCGAGTAAATCTGGGCAATTTTATTTAAAACCTGGCAAAAATCGGGCATTCTATTTCCAAATTTTTAAACCAAATCCGGACACTGCCCAGGAAAATTTGATCAAAATCCAAGAACGTTTCATAAAAAAAATGAAAAAATGTATCATTTTTGCATCGAAAACCATTACCACATGTTGAATTGTATTTCGAACTCCCAAAAAAAATCGTTCATTCTATTTTTTTAATAGCTTGAAAAATTTCATTTTCGGGCGACAAAATTCATAATTATAATGATGCAATTCGAATTTTTTATTTGATTTCCCAAAATCTGAATGTATCCGGACAAAATCAGAATATTTTTCAACAAAATTTGTGCAACTGGGCCGGGGTAATCTGGCCAGCTTAATTTAGCTTATTTGATTTGAAATTACAATAAGTTTTTTTTAAGAAAGCACTCAATTTCGAAAAAAATCTAAGAAGAAATCCAATTTCCCACATTAAAACTTATAATTATTTTCTTTTTACACATTAAAATTTAAAGATTCTAATTTTGCAGTTCGAATAGGATTTATGCAAACGCTATTCTAGTTGAAAATTTTAGTCTAAAATTTGGTTCTTGAAAAAATTGCAATATTAATAATGTGGAACAATAAGCCAAACCATATGGAATTTCCTGCAATTTCTTCAAGAGAAGATACATGTGTCATCATCAATTTGTTTCTATTAAAAATCGATTTTGTGAATTTATTTGTGGTTTATTTGAAAAAGTTTTTCATAAGTGAAAACTTGCAAAATGAATTCAAATTCTACTTAATTTTTGTCATTTTTGGTTGAATTGTACCAACGAACTGATTTTGATTAAATTTTAAAATCGAACAACATTCAGAATTATAAGCCTGCGATCACTTGCAATTTAAATTCTTGACCGAAATAGTCATCTTGATAATTTTATTTTGATTGTGGAACTCATTTACGAACTTAATCTGAATCTGAATTTAGAACCAGAATTCAAAATTTGAATATTTAATCTGTTTCGGAATTTCAATATGTTTTCTTGAATATGTACAAGTACTACGGTTTCTCAATTAAGAAATATGGCGCAAGAATTGAAATAAATGTCATGGCCCTCAATCATGAATCCATAATTATAGTTCGGATGTTTTGGGTTTTATAGATTATTCTTCATTCCAATTATGTATTTCTTATCCGACTTCCGGCAAATCTAAATAAAAAAAAATCGAATGATGAATCTATATAGCCATTGTGAAGCTTTGTTATTTTTTAACTTTGCATATGATTTTAAAGTTTTTTTTTATCATATTAGGAAAAATATTAACTATATAATGCGTATGAGTTTCGAAAATCATAAGTCAATTTTTTGTAAAAATGATTTTTGTAGAAAAAATTATTTTGTAAAAAACCAAACTAAATTAAAACGACATTTTCAAACACAGCTTTTCATTTAAATTTTCAATCCAAAACCGGATACATGTTCCGAAATATGAAAACACAAATGCAATTTCGATTTTGATTATAAGGAACCAGAATCTCTGAAATGAGTTAAATCTTATTTAAAATTTAGCATTCAAAAAAGAAATACTATCAAAAAGTGAGAAAATTTTGAAAAACTGTAGCTGAATTCTGAAGCTGTTATTAGTTTTCGAGGTTTTTTTTCTGACAATAATAGATTGTGAAATGAGAACAATCATGACCAAAATAGTCAATTAACATTCTATCTTGGTGTTTTGTTGGATTTTTTCCATGGATTAGGGCTTCCTGAATGATCAAGTCTCCCTTAACTTCAAAAAATCGCCATTTTTTTACTCCCACGAAAATGCTTCTAGTTCATCTACGGGTTCAAGTATCGTTCTAATTTTAAAGAGCATAGAAACTTGAAGTTACACGCTGTCAGAAAATGTAAAAGAGTGCGAGTTGCTAAATTTCTCCAAAAAGATATGGTGAAAATAAGAAAAGGTGATCAAGTATCCCCACTCTCCCCTACTTGAATGGTTTTGGTATTGTCCAGCCCTTTCGGTTTTCTGATGAAACGCCATTCGGTGTTACCCAACCGGGATGTCCATCGATTCCTCCAGCAGCATCAATTCCTACGTTTGCAATTGAGTTGCTACGGCACCTGACGGGAGGAAACAATTTGGATGTATGTATTTATGAATTTATCCAAGTATCACACAGCCAATCATGAAAATCCAGTTGAATTTACTTTCTGGCCCGGATTCAATCACTTCATTCGCAATTTTAAAAAATAAACAAACAAATTATATTGTTTTTTTTTTTATTTTAACGTCCATAACGAAATTTTTTGAGCAACTTTTACAAAAATAATTTTGAAATGATTTTTGGAAGCCTTAAATACGATTTCAAATCTGCTGATAAATTTCCATAAAAAGAAATTTTAAAAGTATTTTTTCTCGATTTTTGTTGAGTATGTGCTGGGTTTTTACCAAATTTGCTCGGACTCTTAGTCAAAAATTTTGGAATCAAATGCCCGGATAATGCCAGGTTTCTCGATGAAATATCCCTGATTTGCCCGGCCCAGATAGGTGCTGAAAAAATTCTGGCAATCTTAATCTATAATATCTGACATTGAATCAATTACACCATTTCAGTTGAATTTATTATATTCATAATTTATTGCTTAAGGTCCATCAGCAGTTTGTAGTCGAATCTGTTACCCATATTTCAAAGAATTGGAACAACAATTGTCTTTTTACTGCGTGTGAATGTGGACCTGTTCTTAGTACTTTTATTTAATGGTTTAGCCAAAATTTCTACAATATCGCAGAGCATTTTCGAAGATTTTTGACCTATATTTTAGTCTATAAAAAGCTTTTGGGGAAAAGTACGTATGCTTTAACAAAAAGACCCGAAAAACCCATCATAGTTATTTTTTGATACTATCCTTATAAACTTTGAAACATCATAAAAATGATATCAATAACATATCATTATAAAAAAAAATCGTTTTACTTGTAAAAAAAACCGGATCTGATCTTTGAAAACCGTATTTATAATATGGTTTGGAGAATCAGATTTAGAAATTCAGCCTCTGTTAAAACTTTGAAAGTTTGGGAACTGTGGAAATTTTGTGATTAAAAATCTGTGAAATTATAGATTTTTATGTGTTTTTGACAGGCTTGGGTTTATGTTCGTCAAGTTATGTCGTGAGACGGAATACCATGTAAAGGGTTTAAAAATGTGTGTAATTTAGATTTGCCTGAAATAAATTCAAAATATTTCTTTAGTGGACATGATAGAATGGCAGTAGTATGCTTTGACTTCAAATGAACTTAAAATATGAATAAACACACAAAAAAGATAAAAAATTTCACAAAAAAATTTTTTTTATTACAATTGTGAAATGACTTTACAAAGTGAAATATTTTGAAGTGAATGAACTTTATTTATAATAGAACTTGATTCCATGTTTTTATCTTCAATCGAATAAATTCGAAATTGTGGTCAAGTATTTTCACTCTGTCAAAAATTGTAAGAAATCATCGATTACAAAAAAAAAATCGAAAGCAATTTATTTAGAAAAGCTCCTACTGACAACAATGGCAAATCCCATTTTCTCGCTTCAACAATTTCAGCCGGCCTAACAAGCCGATACCACCAGCTTAATCCCAGACGACAGACGCTATCCAATCAACCGAATTACCGGAGGAAACCCTACACTCTCACAGAAGCTAGTCAATTTCCACCTTCCATTCCATTGCATTGTCGTACTTAGTCATTTGGCGTAAATTCACGCATTTAATCGGCTCCAGCATTTCTTGTAAATCGTCGATGCCGCCAAACAAACTGGATCAAGTTGTCGAACCGTGATCAATTTGTCGCAAATAAGTTGGCTTTTTTGAATCCGCTTTTCCGCTAAGCCGCCGCGCGACTCGCGAGTCGAATCACGCGTGATGGATTATTTACAATTATTTAGCTGTCACAGTCTAATTACCGAACACGTGCCAAACGTTTGGAAAAGCGAAAGTGACACGGTCCGCCATTTTTGTCGCGTCGTCCCTTCTTTGACGGATTTGACAGTTTGTAGCATGCAGACTGTGTTGCCAGATTTGCAATTCAAATCCGGTGCCGTGACCAATCCGGCTAAATCACGAAACAGCTCCCCCGATAATTGGATAGCCCAGCATCGTCGTCGTCGTCAAATGAGAACCGAAATGAAGTGAAAGCTATTATGCATAAATTGATTCGGTAACGCGCAAACACCCCCACATCTCCCCTAGCTTCGCGGTTTGGTTCGATTCGATTTGTTCGGCTTTTTTTTCCCCGGGAAATCTGTCATAAAACACAAACACACACACGAATGGGAATAATTTTGATCGGTACATCGCAAGCCGGAAAACCGCACGCAAAAATGAGTGGCTTCGAGGCGACCTCCCTTTGAGAGCTCAGTCCTGCAGTTATGGTTGATTGGCCGCGTGCGGTTTCGTGCTCAATTAGGGTTAAACCTCGGGCCTTCCCTCCTGGCTTTTTACTTCTGAAGGTAGGAGCGTAGATTTCTTGTCGCATTTTTGCATACAACCGCCCCCTTGCTGCATGCATGCAATCTGTCGATGATGCAAGACTAGGTTTTTGCATCTTACGACAGCGTCTCTGGACGAGATTTGCATCTGGTAGAATCTCAGAAATGGCACACCCTCGTACTTTGTGCGTAGTGAAATAAAAAATAAACTAACGTTGGCGCCTGTTGGGTCCCTCGAGTCAGAAGAATTGGGTAATCGAGGTTTGAAAATGACAAATTGCATCCTTAATTGACATAAAAATTGTGAAACTTATCGAAAAAATGACAGAAAACGTCACAAAACTAACACAAAAATGATACAAACAAGACAAAAAAAAAACGACAAAGTAACACAAAATTACCGATAAATGATAAAATAAAAAAAGTAACACAAAAGTGACACAAAAGATTCAAGAGTGACACAAATTGAGATAAAAATGGCTTAAGGATGACACATAAATGTCAAAAAATTGCAAATTAAAAACATTCGTATCATTTGAAAATACATAATTTTATTCGAAATGACACAAAAACACAGAAATCATACTGAAATGAGGGCAAATTTTGAAAATTTTGACAATTTTGACAATTTGGATAAGTTTGACAATTTTGACAATTTTGACAATTTTGACAATTTTGACAATTTTGACAATTTTGACAATTTTGACAATTTTGACAATTTTGACAATTTTGACAATTTTGACAATTTTGACAGTTTTGACAATTTTGACAATTTTGACAAATTTGACAATTTGACAATTTTGACAATTTTGACAATTTTGACAATTGGAAAATTTTGACAATTTTGACAATTTTGACAATTTTGACAATTTTGATAATTTTAACAATTTTGATGATTTTCTCAATTCTGTCAATTTTTAAAAATTTTGACAATTTCGATAATTTTGACAATTTCGACAATTTTGATAATTTGGACAATCATGGCAATTTTGAGAATTTTGAGAATTTTGAGAATTTTGACAATTCTGTCAATTTTCACAATTTTGATCATTTTGACAATTTTGGCAATTTTGAAAATTTTGACAAATTTGTGAATTTTGTCGATTTTGACAATTTTGACAATTTTGTCGATTTTGTCGATTTTGACAATTTTGACAATTTTGGCAATTTTGATTATTTTAAATTTTTTTTCCATTTTGACAATATTGACAATTTAGACCATTTTGACAATTTTGACAATTTAGACAATTAAGACAATTTTGAAATTTTTGACAATTTTGAAATTTTTGACAATTTTGATTGTTTTAAAAAATCGGACGGTTCTGGAAATTGACAAAATTGACGATATTTTCAAAATTGACAAAATTGACAAAAAAATGTCAAAATTGTCAAAATTGTCAGGATTGTCAAAATTGTTAAAATTGTCAAAATTGTCAAAATTGTCAAAATTGTCAAAATTGTAAAAATTGTAAAAATTGCTAAATTTGTCAAAATTGACAAAATTGCTAAAATTGTCAAAGTTGTCAAAATTGTCAAAATGGCCAAAATTGTCAAAATTGTCAATATTGTCAAAATTGACAAAATTGAAAAAAAATGATAAAAATGACAAAATTGACAAAATTGACAAAATTGACCAAATTGACAAAATTGACAAAACTGACAAAATTGACAAAATTGACAAAATTGACAAAATTGTCAAAATTGACAAAATTGACAAAATTGACAAAATTGACAAAATTGACAAAATTGCCAAAATTGACAAAACTCAAAAAATTCTAAGAATTTTCTTCTTTTTATACTCCCAAATTTGTCAAAATTGTTAAAATTGTAAAATTTTAAAAATTGTCAAAATTAACAAAAATAGCAAAATTATCCAAATTGTTTAAATTTTCAAAATTTTCCAAATTGCCAAAATCGTCAAAATTGTTTAAATTTGTCAAAATTTACGAAATTTTCAAATTGTCAAAATAATCAAGAATGTTGAAATTGACAGAATCGACAAAACTGACAAAATTGACAAAATTAACAAAATTAACAAAATTAACAAAATTGACAAAATTGTAAAAAATCACTAAATTGACAAAATTGAAAAAAAATTGACAAAATTAACAAAATTGACAAAACTGACAAAATCGACAAAATTGACCAAATTGACAAATTGACAAAATTCACAAAATTCACAAAATTGTCCAAACTGTCAAAGTTGTCAAAATTGTCGAAATTGTCAAAATTGACAAAATTGTCAAAATTGACAAAATTGTCAAAATTTTCAAAACTGTGAAAATTGTCAAAATTGTCGAAATTGACCAAATTTTCAAAATTGATGAAATTGTCAAAATTGTCAAAATTGTCAAAATTGTCAAAATAGTCAAAATAGTCAAAATTGTCAAAATTGTCAAAATTGTCAAAATTGTCAAAATTTTCAAAATTGTCAAAATTGTCAAAATTGTCAAAATTGTCAAAATTGTCAAAATTGTCAAAATTGTCAAAATTGCTAAAATTGTCAAAATTGTCAAAATTGCTAAAATTGTCAAAGTTGTCAAAATTGTCAAAAGGGCCAAAATTGTCAAAATTTTCAATATTGTCAAAATTGACAAAATTGAAAAAAAATGACAAAAATGACAAAATTGACCAAATTGACAAAATTGTCCAAATTGACAAAATTGACAAAACTGACAAAATTGACTAAATTGACAAAATTGTCCAAATTGACAAAATTGACAAAATTGACAAAATTGACAAAATTGACAAAATTGACAAAATTGACAAAATTGACAAAATTGACAAAATTGTCAAAATTTTCAGAATGGTCAAAATTGTCAAAATTGTCAAAATTGTCAAAATTGTCAAAATTGTCAAAATTGTCAAAATTGTCAAAATTGTCAAAATTGTCAAAATTGTCAAAATTGTCAAAATTGTCAAAATTGTAAAAATTGTTAAAATTGTCAATATTGTCAAAATTGACTAAATTGTCCAAATTGTCCAAATAGTCAAAATTGTCAAAATCTTCTGAATCCTCGAAATTGTCGAATTTTAAAAATTGTCAAAATTGTTAAAATCATCAAAATTGTTTAAATTGTCAAAATTGTCAAAATTTTCAAAATTGTCAAAATTGTCAAATTTGTCAAAATTGTCACGATTGTCAAAATTGTCCAAATTGTCAAAATTGTCAAAATTTTCAAAATTGTCCAAAATGTCAAAATTGTCAATATTGTCAAAATTGTCACGATGTCAAAATTGTCAAAATTGCCAAAATTGTCAAAATTGTCAAAATAGTCAAAAAAGTCAAAATTTTCAAAATTTTTAAAATTGTCAAAATTGTCAAAATTGTCAAAATTGTCAAAATTGTCAAAATTGTCAAAATTGTCAAAATTGTCAAAATTGTCAAAATTGTCAATATTGTCAAAATTGTCAAAATTGTCAAAATTGTCAAAATTGTCAAAATTGTCAAAATGGTCAAAATAGCCAAAAATGTCAAAATTTTCAAAAATGTCAAAATTTGTAAAATTGACAAAATTGTCAAGATTGTCAAAATTGTCAAAATTGTCTAATTTGTCAATATTAGCAAAATTGTTATAATTGACAAAATTTTCAGAACTACCAAAAATAAAGAAAATGTTAACATTTTGAAAACGATCAAAATTTTCAATAGTGTCATATTGTCAATTTTTTCAAATTATCAAATTTTGAAGTTGATAAAATTGTCATAAATGTGAAATCAAAATTTTATATATATGTTGGTAAAGGACTACGAAAAAAATTAAAAATGCTAGAAATGCTTCCAGTTCAGATATTTGAGAAAAATGAATGTAAGCGCATTATGAATGTTAGCGCATGCCGTTCGGTTAGAAATATATCCTAGCTAGTTTGCAGCTCACAGTACCAATCATTCCGTCAAACCAGTACCATCAAGGGCTTAATCCAGCTGCGAAAACCTTAACACATTCACGGAACTACCGCTACGCTACACGCCTGGGCGTGTGGCCTGCGCAAATCATTTGCGCAAAGTAAAAGTAAATTTCTCAATAAATCAATCATAAATAATAAAAGAAATAGCAAACCAGAGTGAACCACAGAATTGCAACATGGCGACGGCGTTGGCGATTCCTTCGGGGGCTTGAATTTTGTATTGCAGCTGCCCTGTTTTCCGTCTCACGGTCCTCACATTCCGTCGTCGTGATTGGAAATTGTGGCCAAATGTCGCTGTTGCTGCTGCCGTTTTGCGGCAGCATTGTTCCCGCGGAAAAAGATTTCCTTATTCAGCTGGTTTCGCGGCTGCCCAAGTCGCATTACGAAAGGGAAAAAGAGTGGCATGCTTCGATGTTATTCTTCCGGGTGTGACTTTTCTTTTCCGGACTTCAAAGATATGTAACCGGTGGTCGGCGGCCGATCGAAAGTGTTAATCTGTCAAATCCTGTCAACTTTCGGTTGGTATTGAAGAATTAATAATTAAACTTTTCCCACGGCTATTGGATTGTTTTTATATCTTGCTACCGGTTTTAGAGTCCGGACTTTGAATTCAGTAGTGATCGCTCCTCAAGAGTTAAATCCCTTCAATAACAGGTTCATTTGCCTTTGTGCAAATGACTTGCCGACTTGGTCCCAGAAGCCCGGGGAAGATGTAAAAAGGTAAAACGATCTGTCCGCACGTCCGGATCATCATCGCTCGTTGGGTTTTACGAGTGTTTCGGTCATCAACACAAGTAGCTGGACCGAGGATGATGATGATAGCCCATCAGAGACCGACAAATCCGCTGCAACAATATTTATTCTCTTCATTAGTGCTTCAATTATGATCGTTTCGGTCTGGTTCTGGCTGCGCCATTCTTGGCGGTGAAAAACATTCCAAACTTGGGGCTCTGAGCTTACTCTAGTAGGCGGCATTTTGCGAAACCGGATTAGCGTGGTCCATGTTGATTCGCCTATTTGCAACCCTTTAAGCCGAACTGAAAAATGGCAAAACAGTGACCAAATGTCACTTATTCAGCTGGCCGGCAGCCGTAAGCTGTTGAATAATAGCTTCTTAGCCGCAGGCCCGTTAATTGACAGCTGCCTATGACGCATGGCCTACTACTAGCAAAGCCAAAAGCCACCAACCACCCGGGGACTTGACTAGTTTGCGTGGCGGCAGAGTGGCGGCGCTGCTTTCGGGTGTTGCCAGATTAAAAGTGAGATTTATTGAAAATGAAAACCAATTCTCGGTTACGGGTTTTCCCTTTCGATGGTTTTCCATGCAAACCGCACCACGTCAAGAAATTTGCGCGGACCTTAACCAGAGCCTCCCAGAAATGTGGGGTGCGGAGATTACGTGTTCACGTCTTGAGACGACGACGGGTGTGAAGTTTTGTGGCTTTCCGAGTGAGAAAAACTGGTTCCCCGGCTGCAGCTGTTCGGTAGTTTGTTTTTCCTTCTGGCTTCAAAACGGCACAGACCTGAAACCTAATCAAAAGGGTATTAATGTGCACGCGGACATGACTTTGAGTCGAACCCTTTGCGGGCTCCCGCCTTGTTGAAGGGGTGTCGCGTGCGTTTGCCCTACTCCTGGGCCTAATGGGCTCCTAAAGTTACTGACGTCCAGTGAAATGAGCCGGACAGGACTGACGCCGTGTTAGCTAGGTGGAGGGCAGGGTGATTTTTGTTTGATTTATGATTGTGGTTTTCCCGTTTGTTGACTGGCCATGAGTTATAACATAACTGCATTTTAAAAACATTATTAAAATTTTTAGAATCAAAATCAGATAATTTTTCAACTTTAATTCAAGATCCAATTAAAGAATTGTTTACTAGTTACCGATCGGTGCGTGAAACGAAAAAAGTTAATTTCGGCAAATTGCGGGTGCTATTCGACGATCGTAATGAAGCCAATGATGCTGTTCAGAATCCGAAATTGACCCCACTTTACCGTGTCTACATACCCAGCGATCGAGTGGAAATAGCGGGAGTAGTCAAACAAGCTGATCTTAACTATGAGCAGTTAGTTTTGGAAGGAAAAGGGAAATTTAAGGATCCTCGAGTTTCACCAGTTGCTATATTGGAGTGTCAACAGCTCATGGAATCCAAATTAGTGAACGGATTGAAGCAGTTTACACCATCGCAATCAACTCGCATTACTTTCGCGGGAACCGTTCTGCCGGACTATCTAGAAATTGAACGAGTGTTGATTCCAGTGCGACTGTTTTCACCGAAACCCATGTTGTGTACCCGTTGCCAACGTTACGGACATTCGGCAAAATTTTGCAACAACCAGCCAAAGTGTAGCAAATGTGGCCTACTTCATGACCCTGATATGTGTACGTCCAAACTAAATACCTGTCTCCATTGTAAAGGAATCCATACCACTTTAGCTGAATGTTCGGAATACAAAAAACGAGCTCTGGAAGAAAAAGCAAAACTGTTAAGGAAATCTCAGAAAAGTTATGCAGAAATTGTGGAAAGCAATCTATCTGGAAAAGTACCAGCGAATATGTTCAGTATTCTAAGTGATTCATCTGATATGGACGAGAACATCCCGCATCACAGCCAACAAACAACTCCAACCAAACAGAAGGTCCGGAAACGAACAAAACCGATTTCTTCTCCTCCGAACAATGTTGCAGCCAAACGAACCAGGGAAACTCGTAATCCATCATCAAATTATTCTCCGATATTGGTAAACATGGGGGACAACAATGAGCAGAAACAAATACCACACGGTAAGCAAATATTGCCTTCAAATCCATCCACGACGCAGAAGCCGACCCTCAAGAAGATGCCTCCACCGAATCCGAAACCAACCGAGACCCACAAATCCGAGAAAAGTGTCGATAGTTTGATTGTGCTCCTTTCTATGGTCTTCAATCTAGGTGCTGATTGGATTGAAATGCTGCAGAAATTGAAACCCCTTTTGGTTGCAATAATCTCGAAGTTGATCGAAAATTGGCCCGTTTTGGCAAACATTTTGCCGTCATGAATGAATACTTCATTCAATTTAATTATATTTGTAAGTCAGAATAACGATTTAGTGATGATCGGCACATTTATGGTTGCTTTCCGAAAGTGCCTTCTAGTTTAAGATACGGTTTAATAAATGAGGATAAAAAAAAAAAAAAAGATCCATCTCTATAAAAGGTTTCATAGGGTATATTGTTTTAGTCACCGGTTCAAATCCAGAATTATTTTTGACGTAAAATAAAAAAAAAGAAACTGATTAAATGACTAAAAGACTGATTGACTGACTGACTGACTGACTGACTGACTGACTGACTGACTGATTGATTGACTGATTGACTGACTGACTGACTGACTGACTGCCTGACTGACAGATCGACTAACTTACTGACTGACTGACTGACTGATTGACTGACTGACGGACTGACTGACTGACTGACTGACTGACTGACTGACTGACTGACTGACTGACTGACTGACTGACTGACTGACTGACTGACTGACTGACTGACTGACTGACTGACTGACTGACTGACTGACTGACTGACTGACTGACTGACTGACTGACTGACTAACGTTTGGTTTCCAAAATGTCCCTGCTAGTTTCCTGCTCACAATAACGTAAGCTGGAAACTAGTTGGGACATTTTAGAAACCGAACGGCATGCGCATACATTCTTGATGTTTATCATGCCCGAAATTCTTATGGCTACAATAGTTTTCGATATGCATTCAAACGCTTAATGAATACTTCATCGACCCAACCGAAATTCGCTTTGAAAATTGTGTTTAGCTGTTTTGGGCTGTTTGAGCTAATTTTTCTGTATTTTTAGCAGTTGAAGCTTGCTGTTTCCAAGCTTTTTGTTTAAGTGTAAGAAATTTTTTTATAAATTATGTTTATCTGTTTTTAAGGTTGTTCAGTATTCTTTGAATTGTCAGATGGTTGTCCGGGGTTTCAGCTTTTTTTTGCTTTTGTTTTAGCTGTATTTGCTATCCAAAGCTCCGTTTGCGGTATCAAACTACTCTGAGGTGTGATTGTTCTCTTTAAAATCGTTGTATGTTTTGAAACAGTCTATTTTGCTCTGAATTTTTCTTATTGGATTTCAATTAAGAGCCAAGTTTAGCGGTTTTAAAAATGTGTAAATGATTTCAGTTAGCAAATAACAAATTGCTTATTCAGCATTTTGGCCTACACTCTAGAGGAGTTTTCAGCTTTTTTGATATGCTCATTGTAAGCTCTCAATACACGTTTAGAATATTTATTAAAAACTTCAAATAAAAGAAGGCTTCTTTTTCTTTTAGAAAAGCATAGTTTTTTTTAAAACAAATTAGAAAAAAAAATTGCATTTATGATAGATTTTTTTTATGTAATCGAAAATTTGCTCTGAGGCTGAGTTGCTAAAATGGATAATCTGGTTTGACTCACACTTAATGTGGACAATCCACCCAGTTATCGAACGAATCCAACGCAATCAGCATAATTGGTTTTATTCGATTTCCGGATGACCAAACAATTTCCACGCAAAAATGATTGCTATAATGTCGAGCAACCGGTGATAGATAACCGATTACCCGATCAGCTGGTTAGCTAACCAGACAAAAATAATGGTCCAATTTAACAGTTATCACTAGACGGCTAACCGTCTTAACAACCGTCAATCGATTATTACCTTTGGCTCAAGAAAACTATTTTGCATACACTCTCTGAGCTGCCTGGCTGGGGACCAGGAAAAAAACAAGTTTCCTACTGATCCCGTTTCACCGATCAACCGATGCAAACTTGTGGCTAGAATTCGATACCGTTTGCTCGCGAGATCTTCAATCAAACTAACCCACTTCTAAACGGTTTCCATAAGCTGATCCAGGCGCATCCAGGCGAAAAACGGCTCCAGTAACAGTACCATCTTCCTCTTCTTCATTGGGGAATCAAGTCCAGAAGACAAGATAATGATCGTTTTCCTCAAACCTTTCGCCAACTTCTTAGCCAACTTCAACTTAAGGGGAAGATCCTCCTCTCCGGATCGATGAAATCGAAGAACGACGACTGGTAACCCAGTTTACGCGTGTTCCATCATCGTCGTGGTCGTCGGAATATCCGAGGAATGGCAGTTGTCAGTTTTTTTTCTCTTCATTTTCCTTCCTTTCCCCCATCCTTGCATTAAAGGGTTCCGCAGTTTTGCTTTCGTTTGGGTCTGAGGACTATGGACCCCAACCTAACCCAACAATCCACGTTTGGCTGTGCCCTCATCCAGGAAGGGAAGTTATCCCGGGCATTCCCGGACAGACGAATGCTACTTGTGACATTTGAGAATCGAGAAATCGATTCCGCAGTCGGAACGGAATCGATTGGGCAGATGACTACTGGAAACATGTGTTCGTCTCATTTTTGTGTTCCCAGTTTACCATTAATTGCATTCCGCCCATTATTGAGGCTGGTGACGCAGTGGCATTTGCTCGCAGTTTCTTGATTTTCGAAATGTGGGTCAATTCTCACGTTCTCAATAAGTTTAATTTTCGCGTTAGAAACTTAAACTTTTGTACTAATTAGAAATATGGTAAAAATCTATTTGTTTCTGACATAGTAAATGAGTTATGAAAGCATTTCGTTATGATAAGTGGAAATTTCTATTTTCATTTAGAATCTTGGAATTGCCAGTTTATCATTTTTGTCAGCTCCATAAATTTAATTTAGGTTCTTTGGTGCATTTCGTTGACGCAAGGTTTTTTTCTTCAATGACAGCATACTGATTTGACGGTTTCTCATATTGTTCATTACAAATTTCAATTCAAAAATCTCTCTTTATCTTAATAAACTTTATCTGAAACCATCCACTCTCGAAAGATTTTATCAAACACGTTTTTATCTGGCCTGATTACATGATCAAACATTTTCGGACTTTCCGAAATTGTATAAAAATTAACTTACAAACGTAATTTTGAAGATGGTGTTCTGGAACAGTTTCGACATACTTATACCCTCTTGTATAACGCCTCATATATAAGATTGCCAGAAATTTTTAAGCACGTATTCGGACCGGAAAATCGGACAATTTTATTTTGGGCTTTTGATTTCGAAAGTGAAGACCATAAAGCCGGGCAATATCCTGGCAATTTTTTTTTAAACCTAGTCATTACTCAACAGAAATATAAAAAACTACAATAATTTTTTTCATTTAAACTCATCGACAGATTTTGAGTGGTACTTTAGGCTTTCAAAAAACCTTTCATGATTATTTTTATAAAACTTGCTCGTAAACTTCGTTTTGAAAGCGTTCGTTGTTTGTTTTTTTTTATTTGCCAAATAAAAATAATTCCGGACAAAAACTGGGCATTTTTCCGAGCCGGATTGTTCCGAAATTGTGTATAAAATATCCGGACAAACCCGGTTGAAACCCAGCAATCTGGCAACCTTACTCATATACGAAAGTGTTTTTATTTCAGAGTTACAAAACATCGTTGCAAATACTTCAAAAACACGTTTATCTTTTGAAATTTCAGTACTGAAAATGCACGGCATAAGAAAATATTTAATTATACTTGTTCTTCAGATGTCAATTTTATAAAAAAATGTACAAGTGTAGGTTATTTTCCCAAATATTTAAATTATGTTTTCAGAACATTCTTAGGCAACGAATCGATCCCTTTCAATCAAGCTGTAAATAAAAAATAACATGAAATGTACATTTTAGTTCGGCACTTATTAGGGCTTGCCACAAAGGTCATCGAAGTGGAACACGTTCATTTTATCCCCTTACTGAGAAAAATTACCAGAAACAAAACAAATAATAATCAAAATTTAAAAAAAAACTACCGCGCTATTAAGATACAATAATAACAAAAATAACTGGTTGAACAAACTTTGTCGTATTTCAGTCGTATAGTTGTCTTTGTAAAATTAGCAATTTTTTATACTTAAAAATTTTTAATTTTCAATAATTAACTGGATATTTTGTTTTAAGTCTTATAATTTCATTTCATTTTTAGTCATTAATTTTTAATATTCTTAGAACCACCCCAGTATAGTATCAATAAATATGCTTTTGAAACATTCAAATGGTGAAATGTGATTCAATTCAGAGGCAATTCTTAAACATAGACTGGCAACAATGAAAAAAATTACCAGAAACTCCAGAAATTACCAAACTTTGTCGTTTTAGTCATTTCAGTCGTTTATTGTTGTCTTTGCCAAATTTTAATTTTTCTTTTCATATTTTAAAATTTTTGATTTTTATTATTAACTGTACATTCGGTTATTTTTCATATTCATAATCTTTTTTTATTTTGTTTTTTTTTATTAAGTAATTTTTGTCTTTTGATTTTTATTTTTCTGAATTATTTATTTTACATTTCATCACTTTGTTTAATTTTTTGTTTGAAACTCTGAGTTACATTTGAAGACACTTGAAACACATTTGAAAATTCTTACTGATCATTCCGCGTTGTTTTCTTTTTAAATATTCTAAGGACCACCTCAGAAGAAAATTTAAAAAAATGTGCTTTATAAATATTAAAATAGTTATAAAGTGGATTGAAGCGAAATGTGATTAATTTCAGAGGCAATTCTTAAATATTTCGTTAAAACCAGCTGGAGCTGGAGGCGTTTTCCAACCAATTTTTTTTTTAAATATCACCAGATAACAAGATATTGACGTTTTTTGCATTTTCAATCATTTGGCATTAGAATAAAAAAAAATCTTTTTTTTTTATTTTTTGATGGTTTTTGGGGTTAAAACCTCAGCGCTTGAGGCAACCCAACAAACTGTTTGTGATCCGTTTTTTAAATTTGATGATATTTTTTTTACTATACATCCATCCCACAATAAGGGTATCTTCCGATAAAAAAAAAACTTAAAACAAGGCAGTGAGGCTCAACTCAAACCATTTTGTTCATTGATGATCTACTTTTAACTTGTCCCTAGATCATTTTCTTACCAATCCCATAATTCTTTCAACGTTGTGAATTTTTTTTTATAAATTTTGTAGGCACTCGTTTATGTCTTCCTCTAATCTTTCAGAGCAATATTATTGTATTGTGCAAGGTTGCCAAAATCAGTGAAACATCTTCAATGTCATAGAATTTTTAAGCTAATTTTTGTCACTGAGTCTGAAATTATAAACTTTAAGGGTGACTATTGACTTTAAGTTTTAAGACTCAAATTCAAATAATTCCTATAACATTGGTAATAATTATTGATTGTTGAAAAACTGCTTCGCGGAAAACCGTCACAGAGCTTTTGAGTAAAAATACAGCAATGACAACAGAAGTTTCCTTCGGCAACCTTCCTTGTAGGTTTCCAACGTTTTAAACTTTCAATTTTTCTTTATTTGGGAGAAAGTTGTTGAAGAGTTTAAACATGCTAGATCCATTCGAACTAATATTTACTCTGAATTGAAATTTATCCATGTCTTTCCATTTCATATACGAGAAACGATGCTTGGATGAAGGTTTTTATGGCAAATTTTCATTTATAAAGCAAAATTGAAAACTCAAAACTGGCTCGTAAAACCAGAACAAAAAAAAATGCAATAACAATCTCAAACTTAAAATTTCTTTTACAAAAAATAACTTAAAAAAATAACATTAAATTTTTTAAGCTAAGAAGCGACTCAACCTCTCAAATGCCTTAACTTGCCGCAACAATTGAAAAACTCGTAAGGTCATAAAAAGCTTAAATTGGTATAAAATTATAAAGAACTTAAAAAACAAAAAAGCTCTGAAAACTACCCGTTCATTTTCACCATCTTTTATTTATGCAAACTTTCTATCCATCTATAAAATTTCATAATCTTAAGATGTCCCTACTAAAAAGGATATCACTTTTCACCGATAAAGCCGATAAATTAAATAACACTGGTTTTTGCGTTCAAAGTTTTCAGTGTGTTTGAAGTTTTTCACCCATTACTTGTGTGTTATTTTTAGTTGTGTGTGTGTTTTTTTTAAATATAACTGAAGACGCTGTTGTATGTGTTAAACATGCTCAGAAACAAAAAAAAAACGCTTAAAAATGATGAATATAAAAACAAAAATTAAGAAATCATTTCCCAGAATTTTGGAAATGCTGTTAGTAACATGTTTTTTTCAAGCGAATAAATAGGTTTTTTTTCAGGTGTTTCAAAATGTGAACTTTAAAAATTCTTAAATGAATTATGACGTTTTCAGGTGTTATTTTTAACTGCTTAAAATATCTGGGTGTTCAAAGAAATATGAACTGATGAGCAAATATTTTCATCAAGAGAGCAAATCTTTTATGGTTAAGTTAGGCTTGCCAGATACATACATTGAGAAAAATGCGCGACATTTAAGAAACTTTAAAAAAGTTTAATTGCATAGCCAAACTTAAACAGATACGATCTGCTGAAGTTATCTATAGAAAGTTAGTTGAGGTTTTTTACGCGTACGAATTTTGCAAACTTTTTCATATATGGCTTCTTTTTACACGAAATTTTAATCTAGCTAGAAAAAATAACAATATCAAAAATTTCCAACAAATAAGCAAGTTTATTTGTTAAAAAATATTTTCTAACTCATGTATGACCATCACACATGCTTAAAATTATAAGAATTTTTACCGATATGATTCAAAATCAATCAGAATCAATGTATTTCAATATTGCAATTTTCTGGTAAGTCATTAAATAATAAATTATTCAAAATGGGTATCCTTATTCTGAACTAGAAATTGGTTGGAGAATGAATGTTAAGTCAATCTATTTTACAAATTCAAGTCAATATTTCAGAAACACCAGAAAAGGAATGCGAATTAAATTTGATGCTCAGTGAATATTAGAGTTAGTGCACAGAATTAGAATATATCAAATATAATACAAAATTTTAAAAGTAATCCAACCCGAACTGTGCAATAAATTTCAGAAATTAACCAAATAATAAAAATTTTTTAACAAAATAGTTGTGGATGTTGATCATCTAAATTATCATTTATTTTCCTCTTTGTAAATATAAAAATTTAGCTTTACAGCTGCTACTTCAAATCATTTTTCTTTTGGAAGAACTTTTGGAACTTTTTGATGAATTACTTAATTTTTTTTGAATGATTCGAGAAAGATGATTGAAAAAAAAAAAAAATTTGTGACACATTTTTTATTTTCAAAATTTTTAGCTTTGAATATTTTGTCGCCGTATTTTGGAATTTTGGATTCTGGAAAGAACAAAATGTAGAAACTATGTTTTTCTTATAAAAAAATTGGATTTAAAGGTTTCCAAGAAGATTATTTTTTGAAACGAATAAAATTCAGGATTAAAAAACAAACACGTACTTTAAATATGACCAAAAATTTGAAACGTTTGACTAAAAACTTCGGTAAATTTAAAAAAAAAATGTTTCTATAAAATTTTGTAAATTTATTTGAAAATTAAAACAAAATATGAAGAAGAAAAGGATAAGATTTTTGACAATTTAGAAGGAAACCTTTTTAAAAATTTTGTCAATTTAAAAACTTTTATAATAAATTTAATTGATTACTCAGCCTATGGAGACTATGTTATAAAAAAATTATAAATTTCGGCGTACTGGCTCTAATCTTTTGTCAGAGTTTGTCTGACACTAGAGTGTCCGTCCCGGGATTTTGAATATTTGGTTCAAAAATGAGGTTTTGATCTGATGATTTTGACCAATTTTATGTTATTCACGAAAATCGACACAGTTAGTCGTTGAATTTTGTTCAAGCATCGTTTAGGTAGTAGATTATTGAAAAAATATTGGAAAAAACATACTCAACAAAGCGTAGAGCAGAGAGATGGTAAATTATTCGAAATTTGTCTTATTAAACTTAATAATATGAAAAAAGCTCATTCTTCGGCGCTTGTTCATCCATAGAAACGGTAGATTTGATCAATAATAGATCTACTGAAAGAAAAAATACACAAGAGTTGCGTTTATTGATTCTTTAGTTGTTGTTTAGACTATAATTAACTTGGCTCTCTCAAATTTGTGTGCGTTTATGGTGTTATTTTTTTTTTTAGCTTAGCTGTACTTACTTAGATCTTTAATGAATTTCTATTTGAGGTTTTAAAATAAAAAAAATTATCACAATTGATTCGTATGAAAAATTTTAATGTGGAAGTTAAAAATATGATCCTTACATTGCGTAGTATAAATTAAGGTTGCCAGAATTTTTTCAGCACGTATCTGGGCTGGACAAATCCGGGCAATTTGATGTAAAAACCTGACAAAATCCGGAAAAATTAAGTCAAAACCCAGAAATTACTCAACAAAAATCAAGTGAAAACTTGTGTTTTTCATCAAATCTCATCGACAGATTTGAAATCTTATTCTAGGACTCCAAAAAAGCTTTCTTGATTATTTTGATAAAACTCGCTCAAAAAGTTTCGTTTTGAGGGCATAATTTTTTTTTGTTTATTTGTTCCGTTAATAAATCCGAGCAAAATCCAGGAATTTTTCAATAAAATCCGGGCAACTGGGACGGGCCGAATTTCCCAAATTTTGTATTAAATATATGAAATTTTGTATAAAACCGGGCCATCGAGGAACCTTAGTGTAAATGCATATTTTCCACATTTTTATGTACCGTAAAACCGAGGCATGTTTGATCACTTTTTTCAATATTTCTCGATTTTTTTTTCTGTTAAAGGGAATGTGGCATGTTTCATATTTTTAAAACCAGTACTGTACTCCTATGAACGTGAAACATGGTTGCAGAAATTTACTAGAGTACTTTAAATTTGATTTAAAAATCGATTTTGTCTTTGTTTAGAATCTGATGCTTTTGGGTAACATTGATCAGTCTCTATTTTGACGGTTTTAACGAGTTTTCTTGATCATAAAGGATACAAAATCCTTCATAATATTTACAAATGCTAGTAATTAATAAACTAGGCAGTTCATGTGTTAAGGTCGAACAACAATTGTAATCGAAAGATGGACAATGATGCTGCATAAATTAAGAGGCTAAACTTTTTAACATTACTTCTAAAATTTTAACTACGGAAAAAAAAATTAAATTTTGCCTTCATTCAATTCTTAAGGCCCTTGCACTATTCTCCTTTAATTTTTTCCTTCAAACTTTCCCATTTAATAGGGTTTTCAGTCGTTTATTTCCTAGACTGGTATGCTCTTAGAAAATGTCCCTTATTTTTAAATATCAAAAATTTACCTCAAAAAACAACAAAAACTACACCAACACTACTAATGTACTAAGGAAAAAAGTTGAAATCTCACATAAATAAACTTGCTGCTTCTAAACGCTTTGATTTCATCAGGAAGGCTGTTTGTTTGCGAGCCTTCGAAAAAATTGTTATTTCAAGATTTGGAAATAACATTTTTACTTACATTTGAAATTTTCAAAAACTAACCTTGTTTTTCTCAATTTGAGACTCAATATGTAAATCTTTTAACGTAGAAAAAAGTTTAAAGATATTTTAACTTTAGACTTAGTTATTGATGATTATGTGGAAAAATTTCATGTTGATCGAAGCTACCCCGGTGATCGATCAATGATGCTACCCTGTTTCACGGTACATTTTTTCACAATTTCTTATCGTTTTATTTTTTTCTTCCATTTCAGAACACTAAGTAAAGCTGACAACAGTGCTTGAGGAGATACTTTAAGGTAAGATACACAACATTCGGTAAGAAATTCAAAGAATCTACTGTTGCAGTATTAAAATGAAGATATTCGTCCACTTATTAAGTTAGAAAAATGGAAGATGCCTGAAAATTTCTCCTCGTCTCATAGATAAAATAATAAAATGTAAATATCGTGGGAAAACTTTCATCTCTTCAATTTCATAAGGTAGAGGCACCTCTAAGAGAGTTCAACGCTCTGCGTGCGTTCTAAGTGGTTGTTTGATTATAACTTATTTTCTCCCAGCATCCCAAATCGCCGTTTAAATGGCTGTCCAAATGGCTTAACTAAATCAAACGGCCCAACCAAGTCCGGATATCGTCAGCCTAGAGCCGTACCGTGTCCAGCATTGCCTAGTTCAAACAAGAACATGGAAGGGTTCCGGGGCGATAATCTTAATAATTTTCGCGCGCCCAGCTTGATATCCAACGTGAAACGTGGATCATCCGCTTCTTGGTCACCATCGATCATTCCGGCCAACGGCCGGCCAGCCACCAATCAAGAAAAACGGAGCCGATCGATCGATCTCACCAGTATTTTATGTGTTTTTTTTTTAAATAATATTTAAACCACGAGACGTGCGGGCTGATGATCTTGATTTACTTTTCTCCTTACGCGTGGATCTTCGCGAGGCGCACCAGACGCTCATTACCACGGAAATAGTGCTACGCTACGCGTTGCCAGAGTCTGTCTAGATTCCAGACAGACTGATCCTCAGATAAATCCTTCCAACGCTTGAATGATGCACCGGGGTAATTTCGAGTAACAACGTCTTGGTGCTTGCTCTCAAGCAATAAGAACAGGGCCATTTGCGAGATTTATTAGACAATCTACACCTTCGGATGGCCTTTTAATGATGCATTTCCTCCCGAGGAGAGATTTTTTCTTCATCTGCTTGAACGCAGCTTCCTCCTGAGTAAAGTGAACGATGGATTTCTTGAGTATTATTACCCCATCTGAAAAGTGCTTGATTCCATAAAATATTGAAATCATAATTTTATTCTTTCTTACATAAATTTCTTAGATGAATAGATCTCTATGATCCCAGTTGTGATTTTGAATTCCAGATTTGTGATCTTAGAACCTTAATTCTGATTCTAAATCATGACTTTTAGTCTGAATTGAAGTTCTGAACTGAGATTTTGACTTTTACCAAATACCCTAAGTAACACCTCTAATCTTTAAACGATCTCAGATGCTCTAACCTCACCACACCTTTTGTTGATAGCCAACGATTCCATTCTAGTTCTATTTCTTGAAGCTTCTCAGAACGAATAAAACAAAAGCTCTCAAGGGGGATGGAACGCTTCATGATTTATAAAAGATAAATGCTAGCTGTAACCATCTTTGAGTACTCGACGAGTACTCTATTGGGAAATCTCCTAACCTAGCTTAGTGAAGATCCCAAAAATGATGAGTGACGGGCAGCTTGCCGTAAGAAAAAATCGCAATCGCGCGCCTGCGCGCGTCAAAACGCAAAAACAACCAGAATAATTAACCGTAGAAAATTGAAACAAACTTCATCCAAAGAAGGAGAAGGAAGGGTTCAGGGGGAAATGATTTATTTTTCACCTGGTTTCCCAAAGTCTCAGCCAGAGGGCTGCAGGAAAAGGTTAACCGCCTGCAGGCTTTCGATTGGACTCGAATTCCTAAAGTTGGATCCTAGATAGACAGAGGCGCTTCTTGGCGCGAAGCGCCACAGGCTTTTCGCTGATGAGCATGGACGATCGAGTTTGTTCCAGTTGAGCGGGATTGCGCGCGATCGTTCAACGATTTATTTGACTATGCGAAATAAACAAGAAAAAAAAAACAATTGCAATACTAATTTACGAATCGGCCTTCATCGGGTTTGATAAATCTTGCAAATTAGGTAACGGTATTCATCTTCCCCGAGATGGTTGCGTAATATTATTCATGGGTTGTGTAATTTTTACTTAACTGTTGACCCCTTTTTTAAACCAAGTTTTTTTTTGATGAGAATAATTTAAGCTACTCAATTGCTACTGAATTGCATCAAATGTTAAAAAAAAAATTAGCCGAGAGATCTTTTCGAAGACAAGCCAAAAAGAAATTCTAAACATGCCAATTTTAAAAGACTTCTTCAATAAAATTTTGACGGTCGCCATGCAAGGAGAACGATCATCATGCGCGCATTACCCGTTTGCTTCTTTGATCTCAAGGGAACGTTTCACTGAATTCAGTACATATCCCAGGAATACAATAAAAAAAGGATTGTCTTCGATGATAACCTTTTTTTTTGGAACCATATGTGCTCCCAATAACAATGCTCTTGTTTAATTCGATTACAAAAACTTGATCATTTTGAACAACATGAGAGTTGGTTCATGCTATTAACAGCTTTTTTTTAATAGTGAAAACTATCGCAAAAAACTAGTTTGAAGGTTGTCTTTCTGAGTTCTCAAACAGAAACAAAAAAAATCTTCGCAGACTTATCAGGCTTTCTCGATACGCAGAATAAATAATCTATTTAAACACATTTAGTTATGCTAAGTATGTCTTATTTTCTTTTCATATGTGCAGCAAGTTAAAAGCCTAAATTTCAAACTCTTCGTTCTAAGTAAAGCATGGATCACTACAAATCGGGACGCATTAAAACGGGTCTATCTCGGAGCTATGTAAACGAAATCAAAATGTTTTGTACTTAAAATGTAGGGTTTTTATTGCACTTTAAAGGAAAAATAATATAAAAAATATTCCGCTGTTTTTTTTTTTGATGAATTATATAAACGCATTTTAACAATTTTAAAGTTTCGGTTTGCGATTAAATTTTTGATGCGATGAATTAAATGTTAGCTCGCAACAAACGCCAAACAATTTTTGTTTGATTATATTCATTACATAAATTGCATGTGGCCATTAATTCGGGAAGAACGGGAAATAAGGGAAAAAGTCGGGATTTTAATTCCTTCGGAAAAATGCGGGAAACAGTCGGGAATTCCTCCAAGATATTGTTGTTAATTTGTAAATAATTAAATTGGATCTCTTCAAAGGAATATTCATCCACTGAGTAAAATTCTTTTATGTTTTTTTCATTCTTCCTCGTAGTACATAAATAATATTTTTTACGTTCTCAGCATGATTAAAGTTTGTCCACGTTTTAGTTTTTATTGTTATTTTCTTGTTTGCTACCAGGCATGCTGAGAACAGTTAGCGTCCATTACCAGGGGGCTCAAATGAGCTTTTTTGTATGGGGGAGTGTGGCAGGAAGCAAAAAAATATCGGGAATAGTTGGCTCGGGTGCACAGTACATATAATACTGCTGCAAGCTTTGTATGAAATTATCAAATTCTTAAATTTTTATACCTCCCATAACTTTTTTTGATTATTTTTGCTGCCAGGAATTGCAATAAAAATTTTGAAAGCGAACCATCCAGTCCTTAATTAGCGCAAAGAGTTTTAATTTTGTATGGAAATTTGTATGGGGAACCAATTTTTTTCATTCAAGAATCGCCAAAGATGTTCTGAAAATTCCAAAAATTAAACTTTCAATGAAAAATATTCCTTGATTATTGCAGTATATTTCATGTGAACAAAGCACAAACCTAACTAGCACCTCAGAAAAGATATTCTATGTTATATAAAATTTTTGTTTTCTAAATTATTATAGACCAATTATAGACCAAGAAAAATGATTATGATCACATGGGAGAACTATTCCCTTCATTCCGATAGACATCGACACTCAACCAGTATAATATTCATACGCCAGGTTGGTCTCCTGTAGTAGAATGTTAATACATGGGCCCCGGAGAGGCGCAAGATGTGGGTTCAAGTCTCACCGGGAGACAAGGCTAATTTTTTTCGCATGTTTTTCAACATCGATTTTCTCTTATCTAGTCCCTGAAATTTCATCTAAGTTGGATTCATTTCTCTACAAAAAAAGTTTCGCTGACTGAATGTTTGAGTCAAAACCCATCTCTGGGTCGCAATTTAAAACTTTTTTTTAAATTTTTGCGTTTTTGACTACTTATTCGAAAGCTGTGAAACCGTAGGATGAGAATAAAAAAATCCTTAAAAATTTCTTTGCATAGCTATTGAACTTATTGATATGTAGAACTTTAGCAAAAAAAATTCCTGAAACTATTGAAAGCTCTAGAAAGCAAAGTCTGCATGTCATGTTAGCTAAAAATGAAGCTTAAGAAAAGTAAAAACCAAAAATGAAAGACCAATTTCATTTCAAATTTATTTGAATTTTATGGATGATTTAATGTGCAAAAGTTTCTTCTTCCATACAAATTTCCATACAAAATTGAAACGCGTTGCGCTAACTCAGGAATCAACCAAATCATCTCAAATTTTACACTGATGCTTGGTGTCTCAAAAGGCATCGAAAAAACATATGTAAGAAAAAACTCATTTTTGCAGCGGTCTAGTGCATATATTTCAGTGAATCCATTGCTTCAGGATAACTGAAAAATTTTGAAACTAACACAAAAACCGTGTTCTGAAAAATTACACTCGAAACTTCGAACAGCTCAAAGATGATAAAATTGTAAACTTCAGTTTCCAGTTGTTATCGAGAATAAGCTGATGAAAATATGATATTTTTCGGTTTGCCAAACCGCCTCAAAAAACCAATGAAAACCAAAGTAGGACCAATATTTACATAATTCAAGAAACAGTGTTGTGTACAGAGAATGGCGAATATAAATGCACTTACTTTATTTTTTTTTAACTTTTGAAATATCGGTGCAAAGAAATGAAATCATCGATTATTCGTCATTAAGTGTTAAAAAGGTTAAAAGTGTTAATATATGCGTCAACACTCGTTGAACTTGCTCTTCTTTTTTTTTTAAGTAATATAATGTCTTAGCCAAAATTTGGAACATCAACAAATTATGCACATAATTGAAACTACAAGTTATCCTGGTGTTATTGAAATTTCAATAGAAATTTGAACTTCGATTATGGGTCGATATTTGTTTATGAAGTGAAGTCAGAGATTCGTCGTTTACTTTAGGTAAGGTTGTCAGAGTTTTTCCAGCTCGTATCCGGGCCGTGCAAATCCTGGTTATTTTATCTTGAAACCTGGAAATATCCAGGTTTTTGTTTAAAAAATTTTCAACCCAAAATCCGGACAATTTCCGGCAAATTTGATTAAAATTTAGAAATTATTCCACATGAATCGAGAACAAAAAACACCTGACTTGGTATTTTTGTCGAACACTTCAACAGAGAAGTATCTAAGAAAATCGTTCATGATTATTTTGATGAAACTTACTCTGAAAAATTCGTTTTTGGACGCAAAAATAAAATAACTATAATAACTCAAATCGAGATTTTGTTTGGTTTTGTTTGAATTAATCTGAGCTTTATCTGGGCTTGTTTCAACGAAATTTGGACAACCGATTTCGGTTCAGAATAAAATAAGTACGTACACAAAACGAATAAACTTTTAATAAATGCCTAGCACAGCTACGAACTTTGGGGATTATATCATGAGTTATGTTAGGACTTACCATTTTGGACCTTTATTGCCCTTTTTAACGAATATTTGGTCGGGGTTGACCAACCCGAACTTAGCGATATAACGGATATCACGTTTATGATTGGCGGATGTTAGTAATTTGGAAATTTTTGGTTTGATTAAAAAAATATAATTTCGACACTTATTAAAGGTAGTTAAATAGTAAATTCGGCTTTTAGGACTGTTATTTTGTTTGTTGTCATGCGGGAAAAACTCGGGAAACGCGAGAAATCAAAAATTGAATTTGAGTGGCCACTCTGATAAATTATGATGAAAGTCAAGTGACTTACAATTTGATTGGCAAGTGAAAAGGTTGAAGTTTAATATTAACTATACATAGTTCATCGCTAGAATTTATTAATGTTTGTGAATTTTATCAATCTTAGAATTTGTAATTTTTCAATGATAATCTTACTTAACGCATTATTCGGAGGCTCTATAATAGCTTTTTTTTGTTTAAGTTGTGTGTTTAAAATATACGCTTTTCATTCTTATTAATAAAAATTATTTATCCATAAATAACATACTTTAACATTCTTATGCTTATTAAGATCTTTCTAAGGTAATCGAAACCTTTTTGTCATCACTCTTCTAGAACAGGAATGAGCAACTCGCGGCCCTCATTAAAATGGAAATAATGAATAAGTCGGTGGCTTGTTCGACAATTGACTTCACGTGTATTGATTTGAATTTATCTCACAATCATTCAGATCGGCGACATTTTTAAAGAATTTTAACATTTATTGTGTTCTTTTTAAGGAATAAGTGCAACACTAATTTAAAAAATGTTTTATTTGAGTTATTTTTTCAATAATTTTTTTTTTTGATTTTTCTGAAAGGCTTCCAACTTCAAAATCAATCACTAATAGCAAGTCAGCAAAAGCTTTTTAAAAAAACGGAGAACTACTGATGCCCACATGATATTGATTACTTTTTTCTCCTCTGGCAAAGGTGAAATTTAAGGAAAAAAAATACACAAATAGACAACAAATTGAATCTTTACACTTAGAAAACAGGAATTCTTATTAAAAATTGCATAAGATTTTCATAATTAGCTTTAGAAATCCTGTTCCAGTATTTTTTTTTTCCAATACCTAAACAAAAAATACTTAAACTCAAGCTCTTATTATCCAATCATTTTAAGACAGCCGCTTTTAAACATAATGAAAACTATCAATACATAATATAAAAATGAGATTATTTTCTTTTGCTTACATATGTTTTCAATCGGTTTTAAAATTTCCGTATTTTGTAGTTCCATTTTTCAACTATACAGTTTTTCAGTCTTGGATTTTGTATTTCTCAGTCCAATTTCCAAAGGGTTACGATTTAGTGATGAACCTCATTTGATAAACGATGCTGAAGGTTTTTATTACGTTTCCTTTTTAAATAATTTTCTCGCCAAAAATTTGTAGTTTTAGAATATTGACTTTCTTATGTTCTCAAGATTTAAAAAATATTAAGAACATTATTTCATGTGTAGCCCGCCGAAAAAATTGGAAAAAAACATTTCAAAACAAACAAATGAGTTGTCATGTGTACATTCTTTTGTTAAGTAAATTAATACCGATAAAAAATAGAAAAATTGAATAAAATTGTCAATTTTTGCGATTTTTTTTAAATCTTTTATCACTGAATCGAAATCAGATAATTAAATGAATATTTTATCATTAGATCATGTACTGTTTAATAAAAAAAAAAATCGAGAAAACCTCATTGCGTGCGCAAACTGAGACCCTCATTTGAATTCAGATGTTAAATTGTCAGATTAATGTTTGGAGATATTCATGCAAATAAAGGTCTTTATTAAATTTACCTTCAAATATTTTAAGAATTAATTTAGAAACCTATTTAATCGTATTACCTTGACAAAGGTATTTCAAAATTATTGTTGGTTTGCCCTTATGGGTTTTGTTCCATTCATTTTTTTTTATTTTAAATTACAAGAGAATCAAATAATGATGTCAAAGGAACTGAAATTCAGTTCAAATAATCTTCAATTAGGAATATAAAGTAGATAATCTCTCAAAAATTGCTGCTGGATTTGAGTTTCGACAATCGGCATTACAGTCCGGTGTGTAACAAAGAACTTCAGATAAAGTTTTCAATATGAAAGGAGCTTCTTCAAGTTGTTATTGATCTTATTTTGCTTCTAAATTTTACTTTTAAGTGAGTCTGTCATGACCAAAAAGGTCCCTTACATGCTGAAGAATAACACTTCTGCTCATTTCCAATATGCGTCTCATATTTTGAGTAAAAAGGACTTATAATAAGGTTGCCAGATTGCTCGGTTTTATCCGGGTTTGCTCGGATATTTAATTAAAAACTTGGGAAAAGTCCGATCCTTCCCGGTTGCCCGGATTTAATTGAAAAAGCCCGAATCTTAGCCTGTTTTTTCAGCAAATTTTCCAGATTTAAAGGAAAAAAATATTTATATTGTTAAAATTATTTGTTTATTTGTCCAAAACGAAATTTTTCGAGCAAGTTTAAAAAAAATCATGAAAGGTTTTTTGAAAGCTTGAAACGATTAAAAATCGGCTGGTGAGTTTTGATGAAAAAATTTTTTTGTCAAGCTTGATTTTTGTTGAGTTATTTGTGGGTGTTGACCAAATTTTCTCGGATATTGCAAGGACTTTGTTTGTCAATTTTGAAATCAAATCCCCGATTTTTAGATAAAATGAAAAGAATGAATTCTTTCCCATTAAATGATCTTTGATCGTCAAAACTGACTATAATCAACTCATATTGTGTGTCTTGGAAACTTCTAAAAATCGCCTAAAAATTTAAGGTTCTGATTTCAATCAAAGGGGGTTGAAAAACTTTATTTTTAGTAAACTCTGTGCCTTTGCTCCCTTATTTTCTTTTTCCAGGAATATTAGCTTTTTGAGTCCATAGTGTAAGCTTTCGGTCCATTTGATATAAACAAAGGTCTCCTCAAAAAAATCTTTCAAATTTCAAAAGTATCGATTTGACTTCCGGAAACGGACAAGAAAACGAGCAGCGGACTGTCTGATCTTGCCAATTAATTTGATTTCAATATTGACTGATATAATGTCACCGAATGTTGCCGATTTCCAGTCAGTTTAAGTGCTAAATTTTGCAACTCCAAATAAACGGCATCTCTTCCTACTTTCACTGTTTCACGAAATGGCTTAGTTACGTTTTACGTTATCCGAACCCATTAACGAGCACCGTAATTCGCAATCGTTTACGATGGAACTTTGCTACCTGAGCGATAATGTCATCACTTTTGATTGGCAATTTTGTCTTTTGGATACAGTTAAAGACAAAATCTTACCTTTTGCTACACTACGGGAAGTTGTCACCAATAGCAGCTTCGGTTGATTTCTACAGATTTTCACAGAGATCTGTAATACCTTTTAACGATCAGTGACTAAATCCATCAAATCAACCAGTAGTGGACTAGTTGATTGTTTTAGGTTTATTTTTGTAATTAAATTTGTTTCTTTCTTTAAAAAAATTAAATTCGAAACCACCTAAAAATTATTAAAATATTGAATTGTCATCTCGTTTGTTTTTTCGTGTACTGGAAGGTAAGCTTCAAAGTTTTAAGGTTTTAAATTCACCGTAAAATGTGGTCCAAGACCAATCCCGATGATCACCGCTATCTTAGACAAGCTTTCAAGGTTAGAAGCTTCCATTAGATAACGGCTAAACCATTTGAACTAATCCACCCATTAACGAAGACGACTTTTCGATAAACGATGCATCATTAAACCTACTACCTCTAAGCTACCTCTAAGCTAGGAGCAATTTGGTTGAAAATAAGCATAGGTATTTTAGGTGGTCAGTTTCGTCGTAGATTTTTTTTCTTCTTCTGCTCAATAAGCTTCTATTAAAAACCACAACAAACGCTTAAGAATTTCATCGCCTCCCCTCTAAGAAACCACCGCAATGATGGGTCTTAAGCCGATGCGCGCTTTTTTTTTGTCTAGTTTGCTTGCTTTTGGGGTCTAGGAACGGTCCTGGTTTTGAATTATTTATGAGATTCAACCACGCTTTTGGAATGGAATTCGATCCGGGTATCGCCGAGAGATGCATTTGAAAGGTGAATGTTTCTTTCAGTTTTTTTTTTCAAATGCGTTTAAACGGGATCGAAATCGAATGGAATCGATAGTCATTTTCTAGATGTTTGGAGCATATTATCTTAGGATTAAAGAGATTTTTTGGGATCATTAGAAGCTATTCGGGAAGCATAAGCCAATGTTTTGTAGAAATAGAATACTAAATATGATAAAAAATCGCCAAAATTTCGTCTAAACCTAAACAAATCATCAAAGATTGCTCAACCATATGTTGTTTTTAAAAACATTATTGCTAAAACATTGGAAAACACAAGGTAGTTAAATTTAAAAAAAAATACAAGCGAAATCAACGAAATTAATTTATTATAAAAAATTAAAAGAAACACTCCTTGATACCATTCGAGAGTCTTCAGGTATCGATGGAATCTCACCTGACCCTCAGAACTTTCGATCAATTTCTCTGACGTAGTCATTTTTTCCTACTTCGATTAGCTGTCTTTTTTTTGAGTTATTCGTTTGAAACCCAATAAGCCGTTTCAAAGAAAAAACTTTCACGGTCGCCATATACCGTGTTTTTATGAGTTATTTTAAATGTTCAACTCAACGTACTAAGTGGTTTTCTCAGATCATTAATCCCGTTCAAGAAACCTTATCTCTCGCGCTTCTAACTATTGCGGCTGCATTAACTTTTATCAAGATTGGTATTGGGGTTATTGTTCGATCCCATCAACAGCTCCCGCCAACTTGGCTACCGAAATCGATTAAAGCTGAAAGAGCGCTGGCTCTTCCTTTCAAAATATAACACCCACCTGAACCCGTTGATTTCCAAACATGTATGTAGATTCAAATATTCTTTCTTCGGACCTTCACACATCAGAGGGAGATAGGTTCGTTCGAGAGCCAACAGGCTGATATCAAATTGAATCCCATCGTAACGGGATCGGAACCGTTCATTCAATCGTTCCGCATCTAATGGGTCGATGCTAATGAGATAGGTTCCCTTCGGACCTTTTCCTCTCAATTTATTCTTCAGAACACATGTGGGAAAAAATACTTCCCACCAAGGACCGAGATCAATGAAGATCACCGTACACAATCGGACGCAAACAACTTAATTGTCACCGTGTCAGCCGGAAAGAATGGCCCAGGAAGACCAACCTCTTGGATTGGACATTCCAACTAGACACGAATGTCACCGTCACAATTGTGCTGGTGCTGTTGAGGAAGATCATGTCTGTTCCAGCGCGCTTGGCTGCAAAATTAACGGTCGCCATGTAAGCAACGTTCGTCTCTTTTTTCTTTGCGTTTTGCGATTTCCGCTTGGCCTGTCAATGGGCTGAGCCTCCAATCATTGATGATGAAACAATCTTTGGCGCGGCTAGAACAGGAACGCATCGCGATTTATTGTCAATCGAGCCGCGTTGCATCGCCATTGGGCTGTCTTTCACAACGTCGCTTCCATTCTGACAGAAGGGACTCCTCCAAGATTGATGCCTTCATTCATCTTGTTCTCGCGCTCGCTTTTTTATCCCCCTTTCAAGATCATCAGAACCTTAAGGGCCAATTCGTTCTGACAGGTATGGTTGCGATGCGTGTCCCTCTAACCATACGAATCAAGAATGAACCACGCGTCACCAATTAGAGGGACTTTCATTTTCTCAAGCCGCGAGATGATCTGGAGCTCTGCAGCGGAACGGAACGATTTTCCTCTGTGTAAAATTATTAATTCCAAACTAACGAGCGGGACGGATTCGAGATGCTTGGTCCAGAGACAACCGGTCGGTCCCAGGTCCAGGCAGACAAAAAGCTGGAAAAGCTCTCGATTCAACAGGTTCTGTTTTCTGTTTTTTTTTAAATTCTCGTTTGCTTCGCTTCGCGTCAGATCCGAACGTGATCGATAATTATGAACGGGTGGAATGTCCGCGTCACGAATTTCTGTCTGATCGGCGTGGGCCGAAGGGATTGGGGCTGTTGATCGGGATCGGGATTTGGACAAAGGTGGGTTCAATGTGGGGGTGCCCGTTTTGAAACGAGCAGATCAAAATATTTGCTGCCCCTCGTTCTTATCAGCTGGGGTTTGATCAATTGTTGATCGTTGAGTTTAGCCGACGACGATAGTATCAGTTTCAGCTAGACTCGTTGCAAGATGCAAAAGAACGTAGGTTTTGTACCAGCTATCTTGAACATTTCGTAAATTTTATTTTGACAATTAGAAAATTTCAGCTCCAGACAATTTTAGAAAATTATATCTATTTACTTTCCCAATTTTGACGCATTTCTATTGAAATTTGAAAAAATTGAACAATAGCAACATTTGACAGTTTACAAATTCTAGCATGTTGGCAATTTTGACAATTTTTGACAATGTTTGACAATTTTGACAATTATTTTAATTTTGACTATTATCACATTTTTTTCAGTTTTGACAATTTTTACAATTTTGACAATATTGACAATTTTCAAAAGGTAAATTTTTTTGACAATTTGAACAATACGACAATCTTAACACTTTTTTTGGATTTTTTTTGACAATTTTACAATTTTAAAGATTTTTACATTTTTACAATTTTTAAAACTTTTTAAATTTTGACAATTTCGAAAAATTTGAAAATTTTACAGTTTCACAATTTAAACAATTAGGACAGTATAATCAATTCAAATAATTTTGTTAATTTGCACAATTTTGACAATTTTGACAATTTGAAAATTTTGACAATTTTGACATTTTTGACATTTTTGACAATTTTGACAATATTGACAATTTTGACAATTTGACAATTTGACAATTTTGACAATTTTGACAATTTTGTCAATTTTGACAATTTTGACAATTTTGACAATTTTGAGAATTTTAGCAATTTTTAAAATTTTGGCAATTTTGAGAATTTTGAGAATTTTGACAATTTTGACAATTTTGACAATTTAGTCAATTTTGACAATTTGAACAATGATAACAATTTCGAGAATTTTGACAATTTTGACTATTTTGACAATTTTGACAATTTTTACTAACCGGACAATTTTTACTAAAGTGACAATTTTGACAATTTTTCCAATATCTGCATTTTTCACAAATTTGACAAATAAGACAATATCGACCATTTTGACCATTTTTAAAATGTTGGCAATTTGGACAATTTGACCAATTTGACAATATTTACAAAATCGACATTTTGACAGTTTTGGCAATTTCGACAAGTTTGACAATTTCGACAAGTTTGACAATTTTAACAATTTGTACAGTTTTGACAATTATATTTTGTTTTTTTTTTTATTAAGGTCCATTTACAATTTTGAAAATTTTTACAATTTTGATAATTTCAACAAATTTGTCAATTTTGACAATTTTGACAATTTCGATAATTTTTACAATTTTGACAATTTTGACAATTTTGACAATGGTGACAATTTGTACAATTTTGACATTTTTCAACCATTTAGACAAAGGTGACAATTTTGACAATTTTGACAATTTTGACAATTTTGACAATTTTGACAATTTTGAAAATTTTGACAATTTTGACAATTTTGACAATTTTGACAATTTTGACAATTTTGACAATTTTTGCAATTTCAACTATTTTGACAATCTCGAAATGTAAACAATTTTGAGAATTTTGACAATTTCGGCAATTTTGACAATTTTGATAATTTTGACAATTTTTGACAATATCGATAATTTTGTAAATTTGAGCAATTACGAGTATTTTGACAATTTTGCCAATTTTGACTATTTTAAAAATTTTGACAATTTTGAAACTTTTTGGCAATTTCGACAAATTTGCCAAATAAGTTAATTTCGAGAATTTTGACAATTTTTAAAATTTTGACAATTTGGACAGTTTTGACAATTTAAACAATTTTGACGTTTTTAACAATTTCTTAAAGTCGACAAATTGACAATTTTTACAATTTCAACAATTTTGACAACTTTGTCAATTTTGTTAATTTTGATAATTTTAACAATTTTGACAATTTTGTTTCACAATTTTCACAATTTGGACAATTTTGAAATTTTTAATAATTTGACAATTTTGACAATTTTGAAAATTCTGACATTTTATTTATTAAGAACTTTTTTTATCAAATTCGACAATGTTGTCAATTTTGACAAATTTTGAAAATTTTGACAATGTTGTCAATTTTGATAACATTGGTTATTTTGACAATTTAAATATATTTGAAAATATTGATAATTTTTACAATTTGGATAAATTGGACAATTTTAACAATTTTAACGATTTCGGCAGTTATGACAATTTTAATAATTTTGACAATTTTGACAATTTTGACAATACATATAGACAATTTTGACAAATTTGACAATTTTTAAAATGTTAACAATTTTGTGAATTTTTACAAATTCGATAATTTTGATAATTTGGACAATTTGGATAATTTTCACAAAGTTGACAATTTTTTCAAAGTTGACAATTTTTACAAAGTTGCCTATTTTGACAATTTTGGCAGTTTTGACAATTTTGGCATTTTGGACAATTTTAACTAAGTCGACAAATTGGAAATATTGTTAATTTTCATTTTTTTTTAGCATTTTGACAATTTGGACCATAGTGTCAATTTTGACATTTTTTTTCAATTTTGACAATTTTGACAATTCTGGCAATGTTGTCAATTTTGATAACATTGACAATATTGACAATTTCAACAATGGTGACAATTCTGACATTTTTTACGTTTTTGACAACCTTTAAATTTTTACAATTTTGACAATTTTGACAATTTTGACTTGATTTTGACAAATTTTCACAATTTTGAGAATTTGGACAAAGTTAAAAATTTTATTAATTTTGAATATTTTGACAATTTTGGATTTTTGGTTAATTTTGACAATTTTGAAAATTCGGACAATCTTGACAATTTTGATAATTTTTTTTTTAGTTTGGACCTTTTTTTGACAATGTTGTCAATTTTGACAATTTTGACCAATTGGACAATGTTGGCAATTTTGAAAACATTGACAATTTTGACAATTTTAACAATATTTAAAATTATAAGTATTTTGATTTTGTAAGGAAAAATAATGCAAATAAATTTGAATAAATTGCACGTAAACTTGTATGCAACCAAATTGCATTCTAGATGATTGCACAAAACCTATGAATCAAGTTATTTTTTATCGAAAAATTCAATAAAATCAAGAATATCAATCGTGATAAGGATCTGATCTTCCCTAATTTCAGTTTTGGTTCTTGGTATATTTCGCATTTTTTTTTCGAAATGTCCATAATATTCTTCAAACTTTTTATATTCCTCCCTCCTTTCCTACTGCAAACATTTCTGATGAAAAATGAAGTTTGACTAAGAGCACACAATTATTTGAAACAATATCGGCTCATTTGTGGCGAGGTTGTTCCCATTTGATATAGGAATCGAAGTTCGAAACGTAATTTACGAATCCTGACCCTCGGACTAAATAGAAAACGAGTAAAAAAGGCAATAAATTTTATTATGAGACCAACTTGTTTCCTGTCTTCGAACCTCTTCCCCAGTACGTGATTTTTTCCTTTAATGTTAATAGAATAGGTTTTTTCTATTTTAATGTTTTTTTATATTAAGATTCCGTAACGAGCTATGGAAAATCATGGACGAGAACGGCTTTTCCGGGAAGCTGATCAGACTGATCAAGGCGACGATGGATGGAACGCAGTGCTGTGTGCGGATTTCGGGTGAATTGTCGAGTTCATTCGAATCGCGCAGGGGGCTTCGACAAGGTGATGGTCTATCCTGCATGATTATCAACGTGGCGCTAGAAGATGTTATTCGACGAGCGGTGGGCGAAATGCGGGGCACGATTTTCAACAGATCCAGTCAACTTATCTGCTTTGCCGATGACATTGACATAGAGTCGGCAGATCATCTGCGGCGGTGGAGGAGATCTACCGCAAACTGAAACGCGAAGCAGGAAGGATTGGGTTGATGATTAATACGTCCAAGACGAAGTACATGCTGGCCTGCGGATCCGAGACCGACCGAACCCGCTTGTCCAGTAATAACAAGGTCACGATCGTCGGCGACGAGCTGGAGATAGTCGAAGACTTTGTCTATCTCGGCTCACTGGTGACCGCAGACAATGACACCAGCCGTGAGATCCGGAGGCGAATTATTAGCGGAAGTCGTGCCTACTGTGGTCAGCGATGTATCGTCAGCAAACAGGCGGGTTCTTCCATCGAGTGCAAGCTTCGGTAGATCATTCACGTATATTAAAAACAGGAGCGGTCCTATGTTACTTCCTTGAGGTATACCAACTGACATCGGTCTAAGTGCACTTTCGGTATCATTTACTCCCACGTACTGGAGACGATTTGATAGGTAACTTTTAATAAGATCGTTCGCTTTTCCTCGGATTCCGTAAAACTTCAGTTTTTCCAACAACAATATGTGATCGACGGTATCGAAGGCTTTTTTAAGATCGAGGAAGAGAACTGCGGCGTATTGTTGGTTTTCAAATGCATCGTAAATTTCCTTGGATAGATCACTAGCTGCGGTTACAGTACTAGATCCTGTTCTAAATCCGTACTGATGGCTGTAGAGGAGTTCGTGTGACTTGAGGAAACTAGTTATTCGAAAAACTAGTAGCTGCTCCAAGATTTTGCTTAATACTGAGAGGACAGATATTGGTCTATAGTTGTTTACGTCATTTTTGGGCCCACTTTTATGAATTGGAACGATTCGAGCGACTTTCAGAAAATTCGGAAAGGTTCCGGTAGCTACGCTTTCATTAAACACATCTTTGGCGGCGTACAGGAGAACGGAATGTGGAGGCGAAGGATGAACCACGAGCTCGCGCGACTCTACGGCGAACCCAGTATCCAGAAGGTGGTGAAGGATGGCCGGATACGCTGGGCGGGACATGTTGCGAGAATGCCGAATGACTGTCCTGCAAAACAGGTGTTCGCTACGGATCCGGTAGGAACAAGACGAGCGGGGCGCAACGAGCGAGGTGGTTAGACCAAGTGGAGCGTAATCTGTCGAACGTGGGGTGCCCGAGGAATTGGAGAACGGTTGCCATGGACCGAGTGAATTTTAGGAATTATGTTCGTCAAGTTATGTCGTAAGACGGAAAACTATGTAAATAAAAAAAAAATAAAAAAAATAAAATATTGAGATTCTATAGAACTGTCCTCTATTGTTATTCACTTTTGTAAGTAAGACAACATTAAACGGACACTCGTTCCATGGCGACCGTCAAAATTGTAGGAGATTAAACGAAATAAAACGTTGATTTTGAGAAGCCCACTCCAGTGCTCGAACACTAACTCCAGGAAACGTATCGAAAATAATGCAATTTGATGCAAGAAAACACCATTTGAACTGCTGTGTTCTCCAAATTGGGTTTTTTAATCAATCCATTTCCATGCTGCCACAAATGTCAACAATAATAATTCGGGTGAAATCACAGTTTTTTTTTTTGCGAATCATAGAAAAACGTTTAATACTTTCCTAGAAAGAGCAAATCTATTTGCTGTAAAAAAATCTATTTGTAAAAAAACTGTAAAAAAATGTCTAAATGTCCAAAATTGTCAAAATTATCAAATCTTAGAAAATCTTAAAAATTTTCTATAGTCTCGAATTTGTCCAAGTTGTTAAATAGTCAAAAATGTCACATTGTTAGAATTGAAAAGTGTTGTTAAAATTTGTTTAAATTGTCAGACTTTCCAAAAATGTCAAAAAAATGTCTGCAAACATGTGAGAACTTTTCCAGACGGATTACGAGGTGTCAAGATGTCACAAATCCATTTGTGATAACGATTCCGCCAATCAGGCAGCGCAAAAGTGATACAGGAAGTGCCGACAACTTCGTTCGCAAATCTGCCAGATCATTATCTTCGTTTGGGCTAAGTGCCGTTTTGTGGTGTCCATGTCGTTAAATTGATGCTACCTCGAATTTTAAAGTGTTTTGTTTTGTTTTTCGTCATTCTTTCGGCAATTTTTGGTTATGCTTGAAGCGAATGAAAAAAAATCGGAACATCTGGACAAAATCCCTAAGGAAAGGGATAAAACTAACTTGCAGGAAGTTGTCAATCACCACAGTTTGTCCGTCAGCCAGGTTGATCTTTTTTAAGTGGTGTTTTCTGTTTTTTTGTCGTGTTTCTTCTTTTTTCTGTTAAGTTTTTTTTAACGAAAATTGAAATCTTGTTGCTCAAGTTTTTCAACCAAAGGCGTTTGGGATGTTTTGAATTGAAACGGTTATGCAAAACTAAAGTTGCTTTGTATATTTCGTTGATTGCTGACTATTGAACGTCTTAAGTTCAAAAGGTTTATTAATCAACCGACCTGAGCCTAGCACCAAGGATGCTTTTGGGCGTCAAATCCGCACCATCACCATGTTTAGTAACAGAGGAATGCCCACGTGCTCAATGTTGACTTTAATCCTCATCAACTTTGAGCTTGAATGGTCTTAGTTGGACCTCCCCTAGAGGCATTCATCGACTGACTTAGCGCTTAGAAAAGGGTTGGGTTAGTACGTTCCAAACGGACACATCTTGATTGTTTTGCTAGCTTCAGGGGTGAAAAATAGTAGCTCGGCAGCAACTGACCTTCTCAACTTGATGCTGATGCTGTTGCCATTTTTTTATAGAGGCAGCTCCGAAAAACATCTTTACCCGTTAATGTTGGACGATAGGCGTTTAGTAACAACAACTTAAGTGAAGATGAATGAGCTGATTCTACGTTTGAGTTCGATCTTTCAAATTCGTTTGAGTGGACTGTCAGTATTGTACAGAAAATTTACGAAGAAAAATACCCATCTAGCCACCAAATTGGATTTATTTCCCTTTTTTCTCCTGCATGTCAATTAAAAAAAAATGATATACTTATACTTTTGTATACGTGCGAAGACCTAAGTTGCAGCTGCATGCCTTCGATTTCTGTGCATTTTTATCTGATGGACTAACCATATAGCTGGCTCTTGCAAAAGGAATATACATTTATGGCCAATCGTACATGTTAGACTGAGTCGAATTGGGGTCATTTTTGAATTTCTCAAACCCCCATCAATGATTTTTGCAGAATTTTTAGGTATCCATGATTGTTTGTTCCGGCCTTATTTATATCAATAATACAGTTAGTTATCATATTTGTTAGTAACAAAACGAAAATTTTGAACAAAACTAACCAAAAATCTACCGACACATTCCGCTGTGACTTGAAACCGCTTTTCCGGACATTTCGGAACTGTTATTATTCAAGAAGTCAACAAATTTATTTGAAAACAGAAAAAAATTGTAGCAAACCGGTTCCTTCAAAATGAAAATTATTTGGTCATTGAAAAGTTTAAGTTGTTTGTATTGTGACCGATTACTTTTGTGACGTGAATTCACGCTAGAATTGACCATTTTTGACTTCAGTACATACCTCTTCGATTTCCTGTTCTTTCTGTAGAAATAGTACATTGGTGTCTTAAAAAAGTTGTAGAGAAAACAATTACCCACAATTTTATGTCCGTAACTTTTCGATTGAATAACAACGAACAAAGTTAAGCCTCTTTAAAAATCCGACGTGAATTCACTCAGTTTAAACAGAAAAGGGTAGCGTACTGAATTCACGTCTCAAAGTTTCAAGTTATTCTGAAAAATTCTTAAGAGCCTTCAAATTTTATGTACACTTTTAAAAGTTATATTTTGTTATTCCTATTTGTACAATCATAAATTTTCAGTATCTTTTTCTAACATTTTCCCTTTTTTTTCTGACAATTGAACAGCAACATATCGAGGAATCATACGTTAAAATTACTTTTTCTCAAAGACTTTATGTAAAGGTTCTTTTAATAAAGGTTTTTTTTTAAATTTTCGAAAATATATTTTTTTAAAGATTTTTTTCTATTTGTAAACAACGAATATAATAAAAAAAAATTAAATAATGTTCAATTTCTAAAATCCAACCATCTGGAGGGTCAAAACAGCTTTCAGAGCATATTTCCCTTATAAAATTCTACAAAAATTAATATTTTGTGACGTGAATTCACTCATTTGCGCTGTTGTAACTCAGCTGGATTCCAACCGATTTCTATAAAATTTAGTGTTTCAGAATCCTTTCGTCATTTTCAAAGAAGATCTTTTATTTTATTGTTTTACAATGTTTAAAAAATTCAATTATTTGCGACTGCTTTTGTTCGCTTTTTAGGAACTATCCCATTGGATATAAAAATATCTTTTTTCTACATAATGAAGCTTTTTTTTCGGCTTCAAAACGTATTGAAAAAAAATTAAAAAAAAAACAATCCAAATATTTTAGTTTAAGTTTAAGATTATTTTTCGAAATTACGGTAGCCTCAAAGTTTCATATAACTAATGTACAAGGTCAAGGATAGAATTAGGATAGTTTGAGTTCATTATTTTGTAAAAGTTGTCAACATCACAGTTTCTAACCAAAAATTTGATTTTCAAAATTTTATAAAACACGTAAATTTTTTTTTTCTTTTTGCGTTGTTTTTGTGTGATTTGAATAATCAAAATTATTGACAAGATTGAGATTTTTTGATACGCTAACGGATAAAAATCCCTTGTGAGTAGAGATGCCAATGTGCCTGATTTTTCAGGATTTGCCTGATTTTTTGTGGCTCAGCCTAACAACCTGATAGGCCATTGATTTTGCCTGATTTTTGAAAATATGACTAATTAAGGCTGATTTTTACGAATGTGATGAACAATGGGTAGTGATGAACTGGATTATGTACCTTTGATTGCTGAAGATAAACGTGAAAATTTGGGTGAAAATTTGGTTAGTTTCAGGGTCAGATTTATTTATTCAAATTTAAAATATTTATAAAAATACCAACAAATGCAATCCCGAAATATTAATTAACCGCAAGTGAAATTCAGAATATTGATGCAATTTTTAGAATGAACAGAGCATTGGATCGATTCTTAGTTGGTAGTGAATGAAGTTATTTGAAACGGTTTTTTTCAATGATTTTATAGTTCATCCTATAGAGAAAAAAACCACAGTCCAAAATAAAAATGTCCTTCTTGAGATTAATAAAAAAATGATTAAAATTGAGTAATTTGAAGGATTTTCAGAAAATAAGTAAAATTTATAAAAAATATTATTCATTAATAGTTGTGTTCGGCAACAGTGAAGATAAAATAATATAAATTAAACGGTCAACACTCGTTATTTTGGCAACACTAGACAAAACAAACCAAACAAGGTCAGTCATTGATCTACTATTGTGAGTGGTAGACGTGTCTGAGTGAATCTCTGAGTTGAGATTCATAAGAATCGAGAAGACTTAGCCCTCGCACAAAGTGTAACCTGTATATGACGCTTATTAGACCGGTTGTTCTCTACGGGCACGAGACATGGATATTGCTCGAGGAGGACCTGCGTACACTCGGAGTATTCGAGCGACGAGTGTTAAGAACCATCTTTGGCGGCGTACAGGAGAACGGAATGTGGAGGCGAAGGATGAACCACGAGCTCGCGCGACTCTACGGCGAACCCAGTATCCAGAAGGTGGTTAAGGCTGGCCGGATACGCTGGGCAGGACATGTTGCGAGAATGCCGGACGACTGTCCTGCAAAACAGGTGTTCGCTACGAATCCGGTAGGAACAAGACGAGCGGGGGCGCAACGAGCGAGGTGGTTAGACCAAGTGGAGCGTGATCTGGCGAACGTGGGGTGCCCGAGAAATTGGAGAACGGTTGCCATGGACCGAGTGAATTTTAGGAATTATGTTTGTCAAGTTATGTCGTAAGACGGAAAACTATGTAAATAAAAATAAAATAAAAATAAAAGAATCGTAAAATCACGACACTCCGAACTCATATATCGGAGTCTAAAATTCACGACAGTTGCGCAGTTGGTAAGATGACCACAGATTTGCAAGGCTGTTGCTCAGATTGCTTAGAAATGGTTCCGGCTCCGGTAATTAAGACGGCGAGGCTGGAAAAGCACAGATTGTTAAGGCTGCTGCTTTGATTTATCGTTCCTCCGGTAAATAAGACAGAGAGACTAGAAAGCCCAAATTGTTCTGACTGCTGCTGCTGATTGTTTGCTTTTCCTGTAAATAAGACGGAGAAATTCGAACGTGCAAATTATTAAGGCTGCTGCAATGATTGTTTGTTTTGATTTAGCCTTCCGGTGAAAAAAAAAAACGGAATGGTTTAGGAAGCGCAGATTTATAAGGCTGCTGCCATTGATTGTTTGTTTTTGTCTGGCCCTCTTGTGGGAAAAAACAGAATTGGTTTAGGAAGAGCAGATTTTTAAGGGCGCTGCTGCTACTGATTGTTAGTTTTGATTTCGCCTTCCGATGGAAAAGGACCGTTTGACTTAGGAAATGCAGATTTCTAAGGCAGCTTCTGCTGATTGTTTATTTTGATTTCGCCTTCCGGTGGGAAAAGACGGCATTGGCTTAGGAAACGCAGAAAATAAATAAAATTTAAAGATTTGAAAATATTCTTGTTGGCTAATTGTGTCCATCATGCTTTGTATTGTAGTAGAATTTGGGATATGTTTTATTTGGTTTCTTTCAGACATATGCAATGCGGTTGCACTGGGAGGACAATGCTTATTATTAGTAAGCTTGTTAATGCTGGTCTGCCATAGAATATTATGCCAATAATTTCACCTCCAAGGTAGTCCATTATAGTAGAGGTAGGAGTAGAGTCTGATTTGTGGGTGTAGCTTGAACTAGCGAACTCGCGACACTGATTTTTATTACCTACAAGTCAAACCCTTCACTAGAGGGGTCGCTAGTTGTAATCCGAACTAAATTTATTTTTAGCGGTACTTACACTAGAAGGTTGTGATAGCGAACTCGCGACACTTATTTTTGCCACCTGTAAGTTAAACCCTTTCTCTAGAGGGATAGCAAGTTAAAATCATCCTTAGCGTGTTTTAATTTCGCGTTCGATCTTCCTATAGAAAAGTGGATGGCTCAATACTCGAATCATCTACTAATTTAATCGATCTAAATCCTATGGTCTTAATTACCTTTACATGAAAAGCGGTCGCGACAGTCAAATTTATAAAATTTCATTGAATGTTTTGAGACATTAAAAATATAAAATTCGCCTTAGCATTTCCAACAAGGCATGGCATTATAGCGATAGCTATAATATAGCACTCTGGCCGGCTTCCATCGGACGGTCATAACATTATTTTTTCCTTTACCTTCCCGATCTTTAAACAAGTTGCGACTATCATTCCGCATGTCATTTGACTTATTTTCGAGTTAAATATTTCGAAACGACATTCGCAAGGAGGAACAAAGACATAACCCAATCAGGGCAGCATAACAAAATTACTGATCAAGCTCATCTCAATGAAATACTATTATTTTATTCAGATTTAGCTTTGATATCAAAATCTTCGTTATTTTCGCTTCTAATTGGTCTGCCTCGAAAGCTTTTATTGGAAATCTGAATCTGAATCTCATTACAATGCAGCGGTGAGCGCTTCTCAATCGGCAGGCCGAGGTTTGAATCTCCTGGATGTACCCAAACTTTTCAAGAGTTGTGTAAATTTGAAACAATACATGAAAGGTTTGAGTGCAAGGCTGGAGACAATGCAACCTTACATACAACTACTTGAGTCCAAAGCAAACATTGCATGAATGCATATTGTATACAAGACTCAATTTTTTGGTGGTCCATATCCTATCTGGTTGAGTTATAAGCTTGATATGATGCTATCCAAGGGTGTTATAATTTTGTTGAAACTTACGTTTTTCGAAACTGTTCCGGATGAAATCCTTTCTCCCATCAAAGGAAATCTGCTGATCCGACACGGCGTTGTTTATTTTGGTTCTCACTCGTTCCATGCAATTCGCAGTTGTGAACAATAGAATCGAGCATTGTAATTGACAGCTGATGAAACTGTATAAATGTTTACATCATCACACTGTGAAGCCGAATTACTCAAACTAGGTTCTTGGTAACTCAGCAGCGTTGCCAGATATTCTGAGTGGTTAATTCAGAATAACACACGGAAAGGAGAAAATAAATGTGAGGATACCACTTCAGTGTAAGAGTTAAAAATAGCTATCACTGATTTATTGGCCTTTAGTTGAAGGACTAGGCTGGCGAAAACGAAAAAAAAAACGATAACTCTATTCCACCACTGAAACCTGCGTTGAATGTTTCATTCAATCAAATTTAATTATTCTTAATGGGTGATACGGTCAAAATTTGGTCAAGGGAAAACGCGTGTAAATCGGTGAAATCGTTTATTTAAAAAATTAAATTAAATTTCTATTTCAAGTTTAATTAGTATAAAATTTAGGAAAAATATTCAGTTAGGCTTCCGCTTTTCCAAATCCGAATTGCCGGGCCTTACGCTTAACCCCTGCCATCAAATTTTGTACAGCCACCTTGTCCACCTTCTTCGCCGCAGAAAGCCAGTTTGCCTTGAACTGCTGCTCGTCCTTAGCAGTTTTTTTGGTCTTCTTTAGGTTCCGCTTGACAATAGCCCAATATTTCTCAATTGGGCGGAGCTCTGGCGTGTTGGGAGGGTTCTTGTCCTTGGGAACCACCTGCACGTTGTTGGCGGCGTACCACTCCATAGCCTTTTTACCGTAATGGCAAGATGCCAAATCCGGCCAAAACAGTACGGAATAACCGTGTTTTTTTCAGGAAAGGCAGCAGACGTTTATTCAGATGGCTTGCCAAACCAGATATTTCTTTGCGAACTTTGACAGTTTCATGTGCTTGAAAATATCTGCTACCTATCCCCTTCCTTTTGCCGAATAAAACTCCTGTCCCTTGTCCCTGTTGCTTGTAGTCGGCTTTGACGTAGGATTCGTCGTCCATTACCACGTAGTCAAACTTCGTCAGCATCGTCGTGTACAGCCTCCGGGATCACGCTTTGGCCGTCGTATTTTGTTTGTCATCGCGATTTGGAGTCACTACCTTATTGCAAGTCGATAGTCCGGCTCGTTTTTTGGCTCGATGCACGGTTGAAGACGATACACCCAGCTTATTTGCGGCATCTCAGAGAGAGAGGTTAGGGTTTCGCTTGAAACTACCGGCAACTCTCTTTGTCGTCTCAGCGGCTTCCGGTTTTCGATTTCCTCCCGATCCAGACTTCCTGGCTGTCAAAAAACGTTTCCCAAACACTTTAATTACATTTGTAACGGTTGATTTGGCAACTTTTAGCGATTTTGTCAGCTTTGCGTGTGAGTAGCTCGGATTTTCGCGATGCACGAGAAAAATTTCGATACGCTGCTCTTCTTCCTTGGATGGCATTTTGACATCTGAAGAGTGAATTCCAAAATCAAAATAGGAGCAACATTCTACACACACAAACACCTTCAAAATGAGGGGTATTCAGGATTTTTGTATGCAAAATTGAAAGAAATACGTCAAGGTGATATTGACCAAATTTTGACCGTATCACCTTTTACATGAATTTTTTGTTACAATTTAAGATATTTCATCATCCCTGGATGTATTTTATAGATAAACATCATGAAAAAAATAAAAAATAAATTTGATTGGTGTTGAACATGTAAAATGCAAGAACCCGGCAAACATTTTTGTAGGTATATTTAACAACAACTTGGTTATACGTTCATATTCATCATAATTTTTTTCCTGGGGACTTTCGATGATCACATAACCAATCCCCCATTTAAACTCCGGAAGGAGTTCAAATAAAAATAATACCATAACGTCCATAACCATACCGAGCTTTCGGGGTTACATCACCGGGGTCGGTTCAAGAAAAGTGTGATCTCGATCATCTCCCGTACCTCGCACCTTCTAATGGCGGCGAAAGGAAGCCTCATCTCGAACGAGGATGACCGATCTCTGGCTGAAACAAGACGGAACCATCGCATCGGCGGCGGGAGATTGACAGGTAACGTCGTCGTCTGCCTCTGGCTTCGGGGGTTGAGCTGAAACATGAATTTGTTTCTCGGAATTGGTTGGGCGGCCTCGCCGCCCGAATGAAAAGTTCAAACAGTCAGAAATTAGATTAGGCGAACACGTTTTCCATGTTCGGGGGTGTGGAACCCTTTCGGTTTCGGTCGGTTACAATAAGCCTTTGACCGAAAGAGGGCCGTTGGGGCGTTGGTGTATGTTCGTGTATGTGTGTGTGTTGGTGTGACAGTGTAGACAGAAATCGTGCCTCGGGGCTTTCTGTGCAGCTGCTTGCAGTTGCGGCTCAAAGATCGGCGTGACGATCTTTATGAACAACGACCGACCGAGGAGTTGTGCTCCTGTCTGATGCTGATCCGAACGAAAGGCGCTGCTCGGCAATTTTTCAAACAAATAAACATTTTTGTCAGTGAAAGTGAAAGAGAGATATTACCCAATAGGATTATGCGCTCGATTTACGACGACGACGACGACCAGACCACTTTTCAGGGATCGATCGGGGTAGGTCTTCGCGATTGATCGGGTTGGAATGGAGGGTCGATCGCGCGCAGATCGTAACAAATTTACCGGAGCGTGTCGATGAAAAGTGTAGATCAATTAACTCGGAATCGATCGGCAAGTCGGTCTCGGCAAATAATTTGATCAGTCTTTGATTGGTTACGACGACCAAGTTTGGGGTTAAAGGGGATGGAAAATCGTTGTTCTTCTACCCTTTGAAAGTAACACTTTTGGGTCTTAGCGATCGCTTGAAATTGAACGTCCATCAAACTATTAGGGGAACTTTCCCGCATTGATTAAGCAATCAATGAGGTCGTTTTGTGCTGCCGCTTTTCATCAATTGCTGGTTTTTTTGTGAGAGAACTACGAAAAGGCACCAGATTAGAAGCAATTACACTTTTCTCCTTGTATCCGCACTTGAGTTTTTGCCTTCCTTTTCGCTTTCAACACGATTCCTACATTTGTACCCGGAGAGTGGAACCTGCAATCTGTTTGGCATTTTATTGGTCTACTTTTTTACCCTCTCAATGCTGATTTGTGCGAACCAATCCGTGACTTGGTCTAAACTGGCAGCAAACGGCAACGACACGAAATGGCACTGATTTCCTGTCCTGTGTCTCTGTAACAACTGTGACTGGGCATTTCAATTCGATCCCGTCACTTAGCGCTCAGCGCAGCTCAATCGGCGAGCTTAAGCTGGCTGCCTGCCTGCCTGTCGAACCCCCTTTCGTTGATCGGTTGAGAAAATTAATTAATTTTACATGTTTCGGTACAAATTACTGCTCGGAACAGTTCGAAGCTAATGCGCGATGTCATTAGCCGTGTGCAATGTGATGGCGATATTCGCACAGTTACTAATTGTGTGGCGGCGTTGACGGGCCTCGACGCTAACGCCGGCGCTGACAACATTTCACGACTCTCCTATTGCACGCGGAAGGAGGTGTGAAACATGAAGTCAAAAAAACGCGCCAAAACAAAACGACTCTAAGCCCATTAAAGATGCGAGGAGGACCCCGAGAGGTGTAATGGCGTAAACTGTCAAGCAGCTGTCAGTCAAGTTCTGAGATGGAAAATGACAACACTAAGTGGATCACAATTGGCCGGAATGCACCCACACGTGATCCCACGTCGAGCAGTGATATTTTGGGAGCTTTATTTAATTTTTTTACAAGACAACTTTGGGACGTTTTTTTGGAATTTACACGATCGTAAATCAAAGCATTTTGAAGGAGATTATGGGTAATGGTTGTGACATTTGATTCTCATAAATTTTTGTGTTCAAAACAGACTTTGCTGAAAACAAACACGACCGGGTTTTACAAAGTTAATGATGAGGAATATTTACAGTTTTGGACATATTTATAATATTTCCGCTTAGTTCAATAAATTCAAATAAAAAATATGTTTACCTATCAATTCAATTTTCAAACTAACATATTCAAAAAAATTGTTGAATTAGAATATTGTAAATAATGCATTTGTAATTTTTTTGTTCTACTGTAAATGTGTAAATAAAAAAAAAAAGCATAGGGGAGAGAGAAACATACAATCGAGAAAAAAAATGTAAAATTACTGTTCCCGCAAAAGCGGGACATGTCTCGCTTTTTTAGAAAATGTCCCGCCGTCTCGCTTTTTTCTGACAAAACTTTTGTGATAGACTCAACCCTTTCCTATTCTATTCAAAATAGTTAGTCGGTGCTTGATGAAAACGCTTTTTATTAAATCTCGCTTCGATCATTTTCAACTCCTGTCTTTTTTTTCTAATCCTATTTCATCCATTTATGATTTGCAAAACTAGAAATGTTCTTCCTTAAAAAATATGACATTCACCGATAAGGCTGTAGAAATTGAAGATAAAACACTTGTATGAGGTGTCACCGACTTATACGGGAAAAACCAAAATTTAGCCGCAATTTTAATTTAGTTCAACAAAGAAAATATGAAATTTAACTATAGTGCTTTTTCTCAAAATTAACAATATTTTTTCATAGTTCGTATGAGACAAGATTAAAAAACTTGTTTAGTTCTCAGCATTAAAGGTTGCCAGAATATTTTCCAGACATATCCGGGCCGGGTGAATCCAGGAAGTTTTATCTTAAAGCAAGGCAAAATCTAAGCAATTACCTATATCTAAAAACAAAGCAAAATCCAAGCAATATCCGGACAAATTTGGTCTAATCCACGGAAATGTTCAAACAAAATTAAAAAAAAAAACACTTGAAAATATATTTTATTCATCAAACGCATCATCAGGTTTTAAATCGTATTTTGGGCTTCCGAAAAACTGTTCATAATTATTTATATTAAACTTGCTCAAAAAACAAACGTTCCATAATAACTCAATTAATGTTTATTGTTCAATTTTGGAAATAAATAGTTGAAATCTATGAAAAATCAAATTTTTTTTCTACGAAATCCAAGTAACCTAATTTTGTGTGAAATATCCGGGCCGGGTAAAATCGAGCTATCTCGCAAGCTTATCTTAGCATCACCATAACAACCTGGTTTTCGTTTGAAGAAAATATTCTTTAAGTTGCTTCGAAATAATGATGGCTCCAAATATTTCTCCGGAATCCTAGCAGAGTTCTTTGAATGTAAAACTTAAGGAAAAAGTCAAATTACAAGACAGCGAAAAAAAAACTTGTAAGATGATCAAAAACGGCTACTCAGCAATATAAAAACTTTCTTCAATTTTCGGATGTTAAATTAATCTGAACCAAGGTTTCCAAAAAAAAAAACCTGTGTTTTGGCGAACTGACTTTCTTTGATTTTACCCAAAATTTCTGTCAAGGTTTTCTGTGACGCTATTTCCTTAAGTTTGATTGAAAACTTATGGAAAATTGGGTTTTTTCACATTTTGCTTGTGCAAAATCAATTAACCTTACTTATCAAATTTTTCTTATCTTAACATAGAAAACCGAAATTTAAATAAATTGACATTCACAATTGAAATACGTATAAAATTTTAAAAATATCTGAAATCTTTGAATATTCTCAAAATTTTGTTTTCTGTGAAGAAAATTTGCTAAAAATTCTGTGAAATTTCAGATTTTTCTTTGATTTGGGCAACCTACAACATTTTCGACTTAAGTGTTCGCAGTATACAAAGATTGAAGCTTTCTTGAGAATTAAATTTTTCAAATAAATTTCATTTATCCATGTTTTAATACTTTCTATGAACCATTTTAGCTGATGGAACATATACATTTGTAAAGAAATGGCCATAAAAATTATGTTTTTAAGAATTTCTAAAATGTCCCGCTTTTTTTGGTGATATCCCGCTTTTTTTTCGTGAAATGTCCCGCTTTCTTCTGAAAGTATCTGGTAAGCCTATGTTATACCAAATTCGTTCTTCAATGCTTTCGAAAATTTAAAGCTATTTTGTATTTTAATTTTGTAAGGAAATGAACACTTTTTTTTTCGTTTAAGATCAAATAGATTTTTTTTTTAATTATGAGTAAGATTTGAAATTCCAATTTTTTTCAGATTAATTTTGGGTGCTATTCAGATAGGAGCCATTTAAATTAGCGGCTTTAAAAATGAGTTTCGGAGGAAGTTATTTTTTAAAAAAATATGAAAAATTTACTTCACAGATTTTGATAAATATTTTTTTTCTAGATTTTTAGGCTAAACTTGGATTTAAACTAATTTTTTACTCCAAGCTAAATCATCGGTCTCAGATCTTTTGTCAACCATTATTCCTTTTTTCCATAAAAAATTACATTGCAAAACACAATTGCTGATTAGAATTGTCTGAACTTCGAACGTTTTTATAGTGTTGCTTGATTCGAGATAAAACTTCTGAAACAATCGCTACACCCACAAATCAGTTAGACCAATAATGAACTTCCTTGGAGGTGAAATTTCCGGTATATGATTCTATGCCGGACTGGCATTAACAAGCTTTTTAATAACTGGCATTTTCCTCCCTGCGCAATCACATTGCATATTTCTGATAGAAACCAAATAAAACGAATACCATATCCTATCATAAGACAAAGCGGGATGGGCACAATCAGCCAGCAAGGATATTGTCGAATGATAAAGCGAGTGCTGTGTGTGTATGTAAACCGGCATAAGAAAAAAAAAACACCAACCAGCTGTGCGTGTGCATGTAAAACCATTCTCACCCCTTTCCCATCAAAGACTGAAGAGGATAAAAAAAATACATCGGCCATATGGCAGACGGCCAATGCAGTGAGTTTTTTTTGGAAGTTCACGATTGCAAAAAGCCTATGACAATAAACCTTCGTTTGCCAACCGACTCAGATGGTGCTGTGGGTATGATATCGGACTGGCGAATCGAGATCAGAATGTTGCAATGGTTCGAATCTCACTACTTTTTTCATGGGATAAATTATCCGATAGGATGAATATCCCAAAAAATATTTTACTTGTTTCGCTCGAATGTAGCGGTAATGCATCATTTTGCTTGGAAGCTCGAGTCTTTAAGTCAGTAGTCCTTTCCCAATCTTTGATACAGTACACTACTCAGTGCATTTTCGGCGCAAAGATTTGCAAATAGGCATTGGATTTTTGCAACCTCTCTTATGGGTGTAGAAATCAATTTAGCTCGGATTTAATCTTGTGAATCCTCTAGTGAAAAAGTTTGACTTGCAGATGACGAAAATTAGTGTCGCGAATTCGTTAGTTCAAGCTCGTAGTGTTCGTACTGCCAGAAATTAGATAAGCTCCGATTTCATCTCGGTCAAGTGAAAGGGTTTGACTTCTAGGTGAAGAAAATTAGTGTTGCGAGTTCGCCCATTAGTCCCCGTGGCTATAGACCAGGGACTGGGTGTTGCTGAGCAGCCCCTTCTGGGTTGACCCGTTCCTGGGGAAAAAGTAAAGTTTCACCTGGCGCCCAACGTGGGGCACGAACCCACATGCTCTACCGACTGAGCTAGCCGGGCCAAGAGACTTGGTGACTCGCCTTGACTCACCAAGAAACCTTCGCGTTCGATTTTTGCTTCTGCTTGCGTTCTTTCTGAACGCGTGATGGTGTAGTTGTTGCGTTTGACTTATACGCAACGCTTCATGCCATGTGCGTTTTCAGTCTCGCCTTGCATCCCAGTTTTAATTTTGAATTCGCCGTTTACTTAAGCTAGTTATCTCTTTACAATATCTTACCCTTACTACGACTCATCAATAAATATAAAAATTAAATTAAAGCAAAACAAAACAATGTTACCGAGTTGGTAACAGTACAAGCTTCTAGTGTAAGGGCCGCTTAAAATTAGTTTAAAGGTTTGATTTGTAGGCGACGAAAATTAGTATTACGAGTTCACTAGGACAAGCTCCTTTTGTTAGTACAGGTAGAAATTAGTTAAGCCTCGATTTCAACTGGGTCGCGAAAAAGGTTCAACTTGTAGGTACCGAAAATTAGTGTTGCGAGTTCGCTAGTACGAGCTACTAGTGTTCGTACCACTAGACATTAGTATAGCTCCAATTTCTACTTGAGACCACTTCAGCAAAAGGTTTTGATTCGTTGAGAACGAAAGTTAGTGCCGCGAGTTCACTAGTACAAGCTACTATTGTAAGTACCGATAGAAACTTGTTTTGCTTCGATTTCAACTTGCAACAGGTCTAGTGAAAGGGTTTGAATTGTGGGCGACGAAAATAAGTGTCGCGAGTTCACTAGTACAAGCTACTAGTGTAAGTACCTCTAGAAATATATTAAGTTTATATTACAAGTTGCGATCCCTCTAGAGGAAGGGGTTTGACTTGTAGGTAACGAAAATTAGAGTCGCGAGCTCGCTAGTACAAGCTACTATTGTAGCTTGTGGGGGACGAAAATTAGTGTCGTGAGTTCACTAGTACAAGCTTTTAAAGATAGTACCAGTAGAAATAAGTTAAGCTTCCATTTAAACTTGCAACCCCTCCAGTGCAAGGGTTTGACTTGTAGCTACCGAAAATTAGTGTCCCGAGTTCGCTAGTACAAGCTACTAGTGTAAGTATCGCAAGAAATGAGTTTAGCTCCGATTTCAACTTGCGACCCCTCTAGTGGAAGGGTTTGACTTGAAGGCGACGAAAATTAGTGTCCCGAGTTTACTAGTACTAGCGAACGAAATAAGTTTCAAATCTTATGAAACATAAAAGCTGTGTTTCCCAATTTCCAACAATGTCGCTGTGCAGTTTTGATGAACCAAGTCCAGACTGTTTCTGAGAAACAACTCACACACCCTTAATGGTTCGATCCCGCTTATTCTTGAACATCAGTTTCCGTATTTTGGTGAAGCTTTTCCCACTAGTTTTCGGAATTGTTGAATTAAAGTTCAATAAGTAGATCCCGTACACCGAAAAATTAAATCGACATGAATTAACTACCGTGTCCAACGTAATCATTCATCAAGAAGTGAAAGCTTGAAAGATTTGACAATTGCCTTTTCAATGGGATCATCCAACAGTCCGGAAACGATAGTGTCGATAACATAATAGCGAGCACCTTGTCAAACAAAGTGCCCGATCAATCGACAAACTGATTTTTTTTATCACAAGTTTCTTACCGGGTTACCTCAACAAAATGCACCCATCAAGAGGAAATAAAAAGTCTACAACGGACCAATTTTTCGTTTTCCCACCTACACTTTGCTCAAACATCACCCTAACACGCCGCCCCATCACCATTTTTTTCTTCTTCTGTCGAATTCATCGAGTTTCGAACACTCTCAACAAGTACCTGTATAATCGCTTAATTGGGAAAAGGCAAGTTCCTGCTTGCTTTTTTGTTGGCTTGATGGCTGAAAACTTTTTCTCCCCGCGCGGTTTGTTTCGTTTTGCTTCCAGAGCAGAGTGCATCGAAAACGAAGGGGTATCGCTTTGAAAGGGCGCCGTGGAAATGTTACTATTATTTTCGCATCTTATTTTCGAGGCTAACCGATCGAGAGCACTCGATGCCACACCACAAATAACCCGGCGGACCCCTCGAAGTAGGTACCGCAGCCCAGAGAGATCCATTTCAAACGCCTCCTAAATCGTTGTAATTAAAGTACCTCTCAATTAAAAAGCGCATGCAGTGTTGGAGCTTGGAGGCCGCCTCTACCATTTCGGTCGGACTGGATTCAAACGGAATGGACCAAGGAAACGGTGGAGCAGAATTTGTGGAACTTTTATGCTGCTGCAACGGGCAACCATTATCTGAGCGAAAGAGTTCCTCGTTTGAGACTAGCTGGTTCCGTCTCTGGGCGCATTTCGAAAGGTCTTTAAAATTGCTGGAACTAACCAGCCAGGAACAGGCGCTTGCAGCGCAGCGAAAGTAAAAGTTTTTAATTCAATTTGTGCTACCGCTTCTTGGTGGTTTGGTTGCTTTTCTTCTGAAATCAGGCAGGCAGCAGGAAAACTAGGAATTTATGAAGAGAAAAAGTTTTTCTTGTTGGGAATTCAATAAAAGGTGTTGAGCCGTGTGTCGTTGAAAGTTTTCGATGACTTCAAAATCAATTTACATTACCCTGTTTCCATATTTTCATGAATTAGAGTCAGATTTTTTTTCTCGAGGTATTTTAAGCATCATTAAGGCTTATTCATGCCGATAGAGTTAGTAATAAAAAGTCGAAAGTGACATAAAAAATTATAATTTTGGAAATCTGTACAAAATTTAGAAAATCTGAAAATTCTATAGAAATTGTGTAATTTGTGACACAGATTCTGTGATGAATTTTTGCTCAAATCTCTGTGATAATAAAGATTTTTCTGTGATTTCGGCAACCTTGTTATAAATACAATATGAATAATGTTATTAAAATTAAGTCATTCGAGGTTTAATTTTCCAGAATTGGTTAGCCTCGGCCAGAATTGTTGCTCTAAACCCGGGCCGTAGGAAGAACCAACGATTAGTTTTTTTTTTAAGTTTATTTCTTATACGTGCCGAACTGTTCCCAAGTTTTGTATGAAATATCCGGGTAAACCCGGATAAAACCGGGTACTCTGGCCATCTTAGTTTAGACTAAGGTTGCCAGAACTTTTTCAGTACGTATCTGGGCCGGACAAATCCGGACAATTCTATTTAAAAACCTGACAAAATCCCGGCATTTGATTTCAAAGTTGACGACCAAAAATCCAGGCAATATCAAAACCCAAAGATAGCTAAACAAAAAACAAGAAAATAAATTTGAATAAAAAATTTCATGAAAACTCATCGACAGACTTTAAATTATATTTTAGGCATCCAAAAAATTTTTCATGATTATTTTTGAATAACTTGCTCGAAAAATTTGTGTTTTTTTGTTCGATTTGCGGAACAAAGTGAATAAATCCGAGCAAAATCCGGGCTTTTTTCAATCAAATATGAGCAAATCTGGGCAAACTTGTATAAAACCGGGTAATCTGGCAACCTTAGTTTAGATCAAGGTTGCCAGAACTTTTTCAGTACGTATCCGGGATGGACAAATCCAGCAATTTTATTTAAAAATCTTGAAAGTCCGGGCATTTGATTTCTAAATTGTCGACTAAAAATCTAGGCAATATGCGGGCAAATTTTGTCAAAACTCTTAAAAAATGAAAAAACAAAAATTTCGAGAAAATTTTTTTTTTCATTAAAACTCATTGACAGACTTCAAATCATATTCTAGGCTTCCAAAAAACCTTTCATGATCGTTTTGGAGGCATAAAGAAAAAGCTTTTACAACGCAATTTGTTTTTTTTTTTTTGGTTTGATTTGCCGAATAAAGTGAATACATCCGAGCAAAATTCGGGCGACTGGGCGGGGTCGAACTGTTTCTAAATTTTGTATAAAATATCCGGGCAAACACGGATAAAACCGAGCAATCTGGCAACCTTAGTTGAGACTTATACAAAATTTGAAGCAGTCCGGCCCGGTTGCCTGGATTTTATTGGAAAATTCCCGGATTTTTCACTTCATTTGGCGAATCAACAAAGAAAAAAAAATTGTGTTGTACAAATTTTTAATTTATGCCTCCAAAAAAGAAATTCTGTGAGCAAGTTTTATAATAATAATCATGAATGATTTTTTTTAGAAAGGTTATAATAAAGGTTTTAAAATCTGTCGATAAGTGTTTGTTGAAAATTTTGTGTTTCAATTTTTTTTCTTGATATTCGTTGAGTAATGTCTGGGTTTTGACAAAATTTGCCCAGATGTTGCCCGGATTATTTGTCGACAATTTTGAAATCAATGCCCGGAATTCGCCTGGTTTTTATATAAAATTGTCCGGATTTGTCCGGCTTGGATGCGTGCTGAAAAAATTCTGACAACCTTAGTTTAGACATATGTATAAGAAGTTTTTTTTGGGTTTTTAAGGTAAAATAACACCTCACTGAGATAGCGCCGTATAGGGATCCAATTATCAAAAAAACCTGTGAAAAAGTCTGTTTTCAACAATTTTTGCTCTGAAACCTTTTAAAATTGTTCAATAATCATAATTTCACTAAAACTAAGATATATTTTTCATATTTTCTTTGAATTTTTTTTGTTACTGTAAAAAATAATTAGTTCATTATGTAAATACTTGTATTAAAATTTTCCTACGGATTGCTGCAAAACCTCTCAAATCCTCGAAAGTTTCATTGAATCTAAAATTTTCTCAAAATTACACAACATAAAAAATTAAATCAAAACAGATTGACATGACAACGCTCTGGTGCTGATCACTTTTTAATTTTAATTAATTATCGTGTCAATATAGAAATGTTATAGTAGATAATACTAATAGAAATTTTAAAATTAACGTATGCATGCTTTTTTGTTAAATGATCATTTATTCTATCAATGATTGTTTTAGCACAAAAAACTTAATTTACATTTTAAACAATAAAAACAAACTTTGTGCTTCATATTTTCTTGTGCGTCCTTTTTTAATTTAACTTTTAATTTTATTTTTGAAGAATACCTACCATAAAAGTTTCTAACTATTTTTTTTAGTTTCAATTAGTTCTCATGACTTTTGATTTTGACCAGCAAAAAATGTTTTATGATTTTACAATAATCAGAAGAATATTTGAGAAACTGTAATTTAATTATGTTTTTGAGAGTTGTTCCAAATTTTTAACAACATTATTTTTCGTACCATTTGAGTAGTCATTTTACGTTCCTGTACATTAATAGATTTTCGTATAAAATTGTAATTTTGGAAAATACATCCAAAAATCTTTCCAATAGTAAACTTAATTTGTTTTACTAAGCCTCAAGTAACAAAAAAATATTGAAATTATTTACATCGTTGTTTAAAATCTTTGAATTTGCTCACAGTCAGTAAATTTACCCTGTTTGATTCGAGCATAGAGCATACTTTTTTCAAGAAAATCTTCAATCTAAAGAACAAATCTATGTTTGAATTAAATTAGCTAAATTTTACAAACTTTTGAGAGAATTCAGAGATAGCAACAATCGATGAAAATGAATTAAATTTTCAAAACTTAAGCAAGATATAATTTACCGGTTTCGAATTTCAGATTTTTCCAGCGCGTCTCCGAGCAGTCGGACGAATCCGGGCTGTTTTATCTAAAAACCGAGCAAAATCCGGGCAGTTGATTTCAAATGTGTCGACAAAAAATCCGGGCAATATTCGAGCAAATTTGGTCAAAGTCTGATGAATTACTCAACAAAAATTAAAAAAAAAAAAAAAACTTGAAAAAAATATTTTACAACTCATAAGTAGATTTTAAATCGTTTTTGAGGCATCTAAAAAACCTTTCCCAATTATTTCTATAAGATGTATTCAATTTGGTTTAGGCAGCATGAATAGAAAAAATTAACAACACAATTTGTTTTTTTTATTTGATTTGCCAAATAAAAGTGAATAAAACTGGGCAAAATATGAGCTTTTTTAATGAAATCTGGGCAGCCGGGCTGGACCGGATTTTTCCCAAATTTTGTATTAAATATCCAGGCGATCCCGGATAAAGCCGATCAATCTGGCAAGCTTAAGTTAATCGTATTCGCTTTTTCGATCTGATGTTTAGATTACATGAGATTCAATTTTTGTTGTTTCTAAAATTTCTCATATCGCTCAGTTCGGTCTGATGGAAAACCGGCTCCTTTTTTTGTTATCAGCTATCATTTTTATTAAAAAATCAATCCAAAAATCAAATTTTGTTGATGTAATTTTTCGACACTTAAAATCGGGATTTTTCATAACTTGTAAAAAGAAACTAAGATTTAACTTTATAGTTGTGGTTTACAGCTGAAATTTTGAAATAATTCTGCGATTCGAATTCATCAACAGGATTGTCATTTGGATATTTTTATCTGGGTTGTAAAACTAGTTTGCGAGCTGAATCTGTACTTAAATAAATTCTAAATCTGCATTCTGAGCCTGAATTCAAAATTTGAATTTTTCATCCGTTTTCGAATTTTAATACGATCTTTAATACTGAGTATTTTAAGCTCAGTATTTCAACCATGAACCAGGATGTGTTATAGAGCCTTCAACCAAATTTATTTATGTTTATTCCAAGTTTTGGATTTAAATCTGAATTCATTATTTCAATTACTTATTATCTGTTTTGTAAATCTCAATTTTAATATAAATTATGATATATTAATCTGGACCTGATACTATATCAATTCTGAGTTGCTATTTTGAAACTTTTTAATGTCTGAATTCTTCGTAAGAACAACGTTCAAGAATTTCGAATCTTAATGTGAATCAAAAACTGTGGATGATTTCTAATTTTCGTTTGTTAATATTCGAAAAATTATCATCTAAAAATATTGAAATCGCATATACGATTCGTAAAACATGAATCAAATTTTATATGAAATGCAAAATTAAACTTGAACCAGGATTTTAGAACACCTTTCTTGTTCTAATTTTGAATGATGATTCGAACTTAATTACATGAATCCTGAACTGGAAACAAAACTTTGGAAACGAGTTTAATCTCATTTAAAATTTAATATTCAGATCTGAATTTCAATCAAAAGTAATAAAATTAAAAAAAAAACTGTAGCAGTATTCTGAACCTGAGATTAGTTTTTGTGGCTTTGGCATCAGTTCTGTGTTAAAATTGTTACTTCTGAAAAACTTTACTGAATCAGAAATATTTGACGGAGAATTTAAAAATTTGAGTGTAGAGTAGAATACCACGCTTGCGTTTCCTGGATCCTCATGGATGGGAGGGGATTAACCTCCAATACCCCCGCCCCCCCTCTCGTTCCTTCGGCCATGCTCTAAACCAGGGGTGAGCAACCTTTTGAAGCTACGGGCCACTTATAATTTGAAATTGTTTCGACGGGTCGCATCAAAATAAAATTTAAGTAATAATCGTTTGTAGAGCTTTACGCATTTTTTGTATTGACAAATTTTATACAAAGCAAACTGAAAAGGATAAATAAACTGAACTTATGCACATGCTTGAACTTTTTTTTTTTTCTAAATTTAAGGTGATGAATCCAGCCGAAATTGAATATGTTCATTACTAAATCTTTCATTTTCAATAATTTAAACGTTTTGATTGATTTGAAAAGTTTAGTGAAAATTCTATTTTACAAAAAAGAAACATCATTTGCTTCCCTTTTATCATTTAAAACGACAAATTTTGAATGTCTTTCGATGGTTCATAAAAAAAATGAACCGTTTTCTGAGAAAACCCCTTTTTTGCTCGAATCGATGAGATGGTATTTTTAATCATCACTTTCCTGTTCCCATTTTTAAAAAGTCTTTTCACAATTAATGTCGTGAAGGTTGAATTTTTATTCTATAAACTGTGATTTTTTTAAATTTGAAGTTCCGTTTAAATTAATTGCATTGAGATGTTGAGCTTGGTTCAAAATCATGAATCCTTCATAATTTCACAAATTTTTAACCAGATTTGTCAATGTTATAGTTTAAACTTAGATTCTTGAAATTTTTTACAGATTTCATAAATTTTATTAATTTAATTCAGATTTCTCACATATAGCCTTTCTTAGGCTAAATCACGAAAATTTTATGACTTTGTGGACTAATGTGAAGTGTTAATTTTGAAGTAAAATGACTCAATTTAAGCAATGTTTAGCATAATTTGCTAGTGAAATTTGTAGAAATAGCATCACACATAACACAAGACAGCAAAATTTACATTTTCCGAGATGTAAGCAGTCTCAGAACTGACTTATTCATAGGCGCTGAATCCAAATGTTCAATTAGTTTTTGGTTAGTTCTAGTTTTAGAGCTAACTTAAAAATAGGTGAAAAAAATAGTTGTTCAATTTGTGTACTTTTTTGACAAAACTGTAAACTACATATTGACTCAATGATCAACTTTTCCCAATACCGTGAGTAATTTACAATTCTGAGAAAAAAAAGTTATGGAAGTTTTCTGTTTGTGATATTTTTTTCCAAACCTGCAAAAAAAAACGAGAATTTTGACGAAATTTTTAAGAAAAATTCAACTAAATGAATCTTTAATATTTTCTAAACCGTGAGTCAAATAATTTCGCTGTCTTCAACAATGTTGTTGAATGAATTAAAATCTGTAATATCTGTTTGGCTCCTTAAAACCTGAAGGTACGAGCCGTTTCAAATAAAGATTTACAAAAAAAATCCAATATTCAAAAACTTTCTTTAATTATGTCAGAAGAAGCTGCAAGCTTATTTTTTGGAGTTTCTATATGTTGTAAGCATTTCTGATACAAGAATATCTTTGCACATTTAAGTCCTTTGTTAAATGAAGGGTATACAATAAATTGAAAATCAGCTTTTAGTTTTTATGTAGTTTATCAGTTATGAAAGATCTATTTTACCCAAAATCGATCATTATAAAAATTTCCACACGTCATATCACCAAAACTAAAACCAAAAAGATCTAATGTCTGTTCGCAGTGGAAGGAATCCAACAAGAAAAAAAAAACACCGAAACTTGAAGTGGTAGATGAAATTAGGGAAATGTTGCGAATTTAGGAGGCTAAAATCTTACAAAATGAGTTATTGAAACATAGGCACTTAAAATGCTACTCCCCTGTGTAATCGTTACAAACTTTTTGGATTGAATCACAGAATTACAGAAATTGTTTTTGTCGAGAAATAAGAATTTCGCTGAGTCATGTCGATAAGATATCTATAATCATTCACCCAGTCTTTATTATAACACTTTCTTTATTTCTGTCATCAATCAAGAAAAAAAAATTCACTTCATCATACAATTTTAACTTTGCTTGAAACTGAAAATAATGACTTAACTAACTCCTATATTACGTTTTTTCAATAATTAACCCTTCATTTCATGATTTTTTGTTTTTCCTTTAAAATCCTTTTAAACAGTTGGAAATGATAAATACATCAAGAAAAAAAAATTAAAATAAAATACGATTTTTCCCTCTTTCCATACATTAATTGTTGCAAATTTGTTACTTTATGAAACGAAGGGTTGCATCCTTGCCTTTAAAAGAACTCAATAAAGCTTCAATCCTCCAAAAAAGTCAACGATGTGGGACAAATGCAACTGCAAACAAGTGACTTGCATATCAAGTTATTGATATATCTTTTTTTTTTTGGTTTAGTAGTGACTGTTGTTTTATGATAATTAATAATCTATCGTAGAAAAAAAATCGTGAAATAAATTTAATTTGAGATAAACTAACTTACGGGCCGCACAAACATGTCTGGTTGCTCATCCCTGCTCTAAACAATTACATGATGTCAAACAATTACATGAGTTTCAAAAATTGTGGGCATTGTTTAAGCAAACCCAACTGAACGATATCGTTGAGTTTTGACGGTCGCCATGCAATCGTTTTTTTTCTCTGGACAGCAAAATTCAGCCCGTTTCTGCTTCCATTTTTAATTCTCTGATTTCAAATGCCTCAAAAAACCGTCAATCTTAGATTGTTGACGTTTATTCCTGTAGAATAAAGGGATAAATAATTTTTCGAATCAAGAAATTGTCTATTTGAAATATTAAATTTTCCACTACAGTTGCATAGTACATTCCAAATTATTTATCTTTTGATTTTGTTAAGTTTTCAATTTAACGACTTATTGAACTTCTTGCATGTTTAATTTACCTTGACCTAATTGAAACACCTTATTAACTTTTACAGAAGCTTAAGGTTGCTTTTTTTGTTAAAAATAATAGGATTTTTCAAATATAGTTCTTTGTACTCTTTTTGGATGGAGATTTTTAAATCAGCATGAAAAATAAAACTAATTAGTTGATTTTTATCGGACTATATATTTTTTTTAATTATTCAGTCAATTTTAGTCCAAAGTCATCCTTAGATAATTGTTTTGTAAAATATAATAAAATCTGTTTTCACTCAAAGTAATTTTTTTTCGTTCTGTGAAAAAAAATTAAATTCCTTTAATTTTTAAGATAGTTTATAATATTCTGACTTCTTCAAGATCAAAGTATTCAACTTTTCAAGGCTTTTTCTCTTTTTCTTTTTTTTTTTCAAATTTTGCTTTGAATTTTACCGATTATGAACAGTAACATTTTCGATCAGCATCTTCATAGAGGTTGATAAGATATATCTGTTTTTAGGTTTTTTCAAATTTAATTTCAAAAATTTTATTTCTTGTTGCATTATTATTAATTTTCCTCGTTCTTCTGCAATTTGAACTACGTGAATTCGATCAAATTTTGGAATAATGTTACCAAAAATTATCAAACTTAAGTTTTCACATACAAAAGAATACGAATTTCGACACTTTTAATTGCGATTATTTATCTGATTGAGCAACAGCAACAGCATTTGATTTTACCAAAACAAATTGGCATAGTCATCGCTCTTATCGTTTTCAATCCCCCTTTGCTATGTGATGCCCTGAAGGCAAAATCGTTCTTAAAAATTTGAACCCAGTCATTCGAAGCCTTTCATGAGTGTGACTCAAAATGTTCGGTGTTTGGTCACATTGAGTCGTTCAGTTAATTTTGGTATCTTCCACAACATGCAGCCGAACCAAACTTGTCCTAGAGACTTTTAAATTAGATGTGAGGAAAAAAAAGCTCCTAAATTAAGTAAGCAATCTCCAAACAGTGTCGGCTTCTTTTGACTTTGATCTTGATAATTCTTTCTGATTTTGGGCAAGTCCCCTTGCTTCGCATGGCTTCAAGGCAACCGGCAATTAACGGTTTCTTCTTTTAAAAACAAAAATACTGAAACATATATGGATGCGTTTTCGGGTGCAGTGATTTATGGGAAAAATGAAACCAGAATCTTGGAATTGGATGGTATTTTGGATTCGATTCGGTGCACTATCTGATGAGAATTGGATTAGAACCAAAATACATTCCTGATTTTGAGACCGATGAATATCTAATGAGGGTTCCGATAATATTGATTTATGCTTCGGAAAATGAGTTCATCTTATCTTGATGGTATTTCTGAAATTATTCTTTTGTTTCAATCGCAAACGGTTCGGAGAAAATTGAAACAATTTTTTTAACTTTTTAAAATTTTAAGTCAGCGATTAATTTAAGGGTGAAACTTTTTGAAAATTAATTCGACACCAAAAACAAGTCAGTCACTTTGACACTCCTCCAAATTGTTCGATTAAATTCCAACAGACCTCATCAACAAGAGAAGTCAACGTAACTAAAATTTTCCACAATTTTCCCAACATTTCAACAATAGGAAAAAAAACTGCTGGGAAAAACCATAACGATTGAACAACAACAAGATTAAAACTGGATGTTTGCCCGCCCACCGTTTCTTTACTCTTTTTTTTTCTTTGAATATCAATCGGTTTCGATCTGGTGTAAATCACAAACAAGCTTCGTTGTTCTGCTTACTTTCGGAACGAGTCAATTGATGATGGTTGTTGCTCCACCCTCTCCTCTTGTGGATAACTTAACAATGAACATCTCTTCCACTTCATGGTTCGGTTTTTTTCCGGATCCAATCCGGACCCTTTCTAATTTCGATCGTGGAACAGTTCCAAATTACATCATCACAGTTCAGTGTTCATAATGGGTTAAGTGACACCCCTTTGCTTGAAGTCATTTTGCTTTGGGAAAGCTTTTTCTTCGATTAGAAGAACAAACTTTTGAACCCAGACTCGCAGATTGAGATAATGATCTCCAGTGATCACCACTGCTGGACCTAAATTTTTAAAGGGGACTTTCACGAAACAGGGGGAGGAAATTGTCCCCCCAAAATGCGTACCGAATTGGATCAGCTTTTTTCAGCTGCGATGTCGAAATTCGCATTAGAGTGAAGCTCAAGATTGCCCTATCATCATTGACCTCTCTCTTGGTCTGGGAGGTTTTTGTTTGTACAAACTGGTCTAGATTATCATGACTTGAGTCCTATGGACAAGTTTTGAGGTTATGTAAATCATCCCCCCTTTCCTTTCCCCGATTTTTGTCTGTCCAAGTTTCAACCACCCAAACATCTGGGATTGGGATTTAGGATTGCCAAATTATCGACAAGTCATCCTCTGTTTGCTTGAGGGTTGTGCTAATTCGTTGAATTTGTTGAATCAATCGATCGTGCTCGATCCCCTAGATTTAGCATCATCATCATCATTCGACGAGAGTTTGACTCTACAATCTAAAATCATCTCGATCGAAGGGATGAATGAGGTTTGTGTTTGGTGTGTGGGGGTGTTTTTTCCCCATCTAACGAGATTAAAACGACACTTCGCTTCTCTACAACGGGAATTCTTACGATGATGACGACTGGCTTATTCAGCTTCGGGCAATTTAGAATGGGATTTTATGCAACCATAACGGTTGTTTTGTTCATGTTCTCATGGTGACTTGTGAAAAATTATTCGAATGTTTCCACTTGCGTTGACTGAGAAGAAATATTACTTATGATGCTAATGTTTATTATTTTTTCCTTTTATTTACAGGTAACTCATCTGAACTTTCTGCTAACGGAGATTGTAAGTCAAGTTCAAACATATTTCTTTCATCTGTTTTCAAAAACAAACCTCCATCTGACAATATTATAACTGATATGAAATTGGAAGATTTTCCTAAAGAAAAAACATTATGCTTTGTCAGACTGAGATTTTTTTTTAGTTATTAGTGAAAGTTAAACACAATTTTATTTCTCGTTACATATTCCAGATGACTCTTCGAAATTAGTAACATTATTATTTTTTAAATCTTTTGGGAAATTTTGGCAAGTTCCACTAAAATCAAAATTCTAATAACTTTGCAAAGCGTGAGAAACTGATCACTTCAAACACAAGATATAAAATGTTTTTTTTTTTACTAAAATTTATGCAGTTCTGATGATTAATATTTTCGATTGATTTATAATAAAGCTGTTTAATTTTCGAACATTTTTCAATATTTCTGTTAATAACACTTTTTTCAATTTTTTGGTATTCTATGCCTTAACTCGAAGTAAAAACTAAAAAATAATCTTATTTTAAAAATTGGTTTCCTTTTAAAAGAATCATATATGAAAAAATCGTCATCAATTTGATCGTATATTTGATTTATTTGAGAAAATAAATAGAGTTTTATGAATTAAAAATTTAAAGCTGCGAATTGAAATAAAAAATTAACGGGAACAATTACACAGCTTACACAAATTGACAATTTTCACAATTGTGAAGATTTTTAAATTTTTGAAAACTGGGACAATTTTGACAATTTTCTCGATTTTGACAATTTTGATAATTTTGACAATTTTGACAATTTCGACAATTTTGACAATTTTGACAATTTTGACAATTTTGACAATTTTGACAATTTGGACAATTTTGTCAATTTTGACAACTTTGACAATTTTGACACTTTTGAAAATTTTGAAAATGTTGACAATTTTGACAATTTTGACAATTTTCACAATTTCGGCAATTTTGACAATTTTGACAATCTTAACAATTTTGACAATTTTGACAATTTTGACAATTTTGACAATTTTGACAATTTTGACAATTTTGACAATTTTGACAGTTTTGACAATTTTGACAATTTTGACAATTTTGACAATTTCGACAATTTTGACAATTTTGACAATTTTGACAATTTTGACAATTTTGACAATATTGACAATTTCGACAATTTTGACAATTTTGACAATTTTGACAATTTTGACAATTTTGACAATTTTGACAATTTTGACAATTTTGATAATTTGGCAATTTTGACAATTTTGACAATTTGGACAATTTTGACAATTTTGACACTTTTAACAATTTTGACAATTTTGACCAATTTGGCCGAATTTCACCAATTCTACCAATTTTGGCAATTTCGAAAATTTTGACAATTTTGACAATTTCGACAATTTTGACAATTTTGTCAATTTTGTCAATTTTTACAATTTTTATAATTAAGATTATTTCGACAATTTTTGTCTTTTGATTTCATTTTTTTTTTCATTTTTATCATTTTTGTCATTTTTGTCATTTTTATCACTTCTGTCATTTTTGTCATTTTTGTCATTTTGTCATTTTTGTTATTTTTGTCATTTTTGTCATTTTTGTCATTTTTGTCATTTTTGTCATTTTTGTCATTTTTGTCATTTTTGTCATTTTTGTCATTTTTGTCATTTTTGTCATTTTTGTCATTTTTGTCATTTTTGTCATTTCTGTCATTTTTGTTATTTTTGTCATTTTTGTAGGTTTGGTGCTTCATGTTTGTTTTTTTGTAAATTTTGTTATTTTTGTCATCTCGGTCTATTTTGCCATTTTTATCCGGTTTGTTATTTTTTTTTTCATTTTGTTCATTTTTCATTTTTTGTCATTTTTGTCACTGGTTTTAGTCAGTCAATGTTATTTTAAATTCAGTTAATGTTACTTTAAATTTTGGAAAAAACATATGGATGAGTTTTGAATTTAAACTAAGGCTTGTTAGACCCTATAGTTTGATAAATTAAAGAATTACCCTAAATCGACAACGTTTAATGGTCATGCACTGTTTTACTTTTCTTTCAAAGAAAAGCATACAAACTCTCACATGTGAAACTTTTCATATAAAGTCGCGAATGCCATAGAAATGGTAAAACGATTATAATCGAAACAAAAAAAAAGAGGTGAAATATAAAGCGTGAAACGTAAGACGTAAGATGTATAACTTGAGACGTGAAAAGTGAAACTTAAGAATTCAAATGTAAAACGTAAGACATAAGACTTAAGACCTTAGACGTTAGACCTAAGACGTAAGGCGAAAGAAGTAATACGTTTGACGTCAGACGTAAGACGTAAAACGTAAGTAAGATTGAAGACGTAAGACGTCAGACGTAAAACTGTAGTCGTGGAAAAATGTGAGATGGATACTTTAGATGTGAGACTTTAGACGTAAAACGTTAGACGTCAGACATAAGACGTCAGACATAAGACGTTAGACATCAAACGTCAGACGTAAGACGTCTTACGTAAGAGGGCAGCCGTAAGACGTTAGACGTAAGACGTCAGACGTCAGATGTTAAACTGTGCTCGTGAAATGATGTTAGACACGAAGCTTTAGACGTAAGACGTTAAACGTTAGACAAAGCTTTTCAGATTGCCCGGTTTTATCCAGGTTTGCCTGGATATCTCATCAAAAATTTGGGAAAAGTCCAGTCCGACCAGGTTTTCCGGATTTCATTGAAAAAGCCCGAATTTATTCACTTTTTTTGTAAAAAAAACAAATTGTGTTGAGCCATTTTTTTATCACTTATTTATGCGTCAAAATGCGAAAATTTTTGGTCAAGTTTTCTAGAAATAATCCTGAAAGGTTTTTAGATGCCTGAAATACGATTAAAATTCAAGTATTCAGTTTATTTTTCTTAATTTTTGAAGATCAATTGCTGGGTATTGACCAAATTGCCCGGATTTTTGATCGAAAATTTGGATGTTAAATGCCTGGATTTTGTTAAGTTTTTAGATAAAATAGTCCGGATTTTTCCGGCCAGGATACTGAATAGGTTCTGGCAACCATACATTAGATTTAGACACTAGACGTAAGACGTAAGACGTCAGACGTTAAACTGTAGTCGTGGAGAGATGTAAGACTTTAGATTAGACGTTAGACGTAAGATGTAAGACGTTAGACTTTAGACTAAGCTTGCCAGATTACCCGGTATTATCTGGGGTTGACCGGATATTTTATAGAAAATTTGGGAAAAGTTAAAGTTCCATTTTTAAGGATTTTGGGTATTTACAGTGCTATAGATTTTAAGAACAAAGCAGGATAGTCCTGTTCTAAACTGTAAAGGGACCTCAGAAACTCTTTTATAATGATCTTTGCTAGAATGAAACTAAAAAACGTAAATTTTGTTTGGTCTTCCTATTTGGGGAGGCCGAACAAAAAATAACCACAGCGTGGACCAAACAGCCCTTGTAAGATTGCAACCACAAGTCTGGAGCACGTTTGTTTGAGGTTTCTAAAATCATGGCGGTCGCGCAACCTGATCCTCGCGAACCGATCATCGGAACAAATATGGCACATGAGCTTTTGTGGTCGACTTTATGTCTAGCTTGGAAGGTTTCGCGACCACCAGGGGTCCCCAAAAAGGCACAAAAATCATTCTCTCGCGATCCGTGTGTTTGTTGGTGCGTCTCATGTCAATTAGGAGGACCAACAAATTGAGTGCTGATCGCGCGCTGAGCACCACGGAAATGTGACTTTCAAGCGATTTTTCGATTTGGGGAAACCTTTCTGGTGCGCAGAGAAAGATTTCGATTGAAATTGAGCCCGTTCATGAATGAGGACGATCGAATAAGGAAGAATCCCCTCGGAAATCGTTCCAATCAATCTCACACACATAGCTGAGTGTGCGTGTTACCGTTTTGCTCTGCGGTTTTGATGGCTAGACCACACTTTGAGACCAGCCTTATGGGAATTGTTGAAGATCGTCCGCCGCGGTAATGAGGTGCTAAGTCGATCGTGCGTTTAGAGACAACCGCAGCCAATGTCGATCGCAGGGGAAGGATAGCGATGAAACAGCTGTCGAAGATTTATGTAGGTGACTGTGAGGCTCGTTTAAGTTTTTTTCTCATTTTAACGGCCAAACCGACACCTTAGGAAATCACTTTTGGTCAAGCAGTGCGCAGCACTGCTCTAAAACGTAGAGTAGAAACACTCCCTTGGTAGGGGTTGCGTTTTTTTCCTTCAACTTGCTTCATCAGACGGGCGAAAATGCTTTGCTTCGTCGTAAACCTTTTCACAGCTTCAATCATGTTTTTGTGCCAACTGTTTTTCGCCTTCCTCATCTCTCTGACTTCTCCATCTCAAAGAGGTAGTACCCAACAACAGTAGATATATGGATCCCCAAGTGATGTATGAAGGAGTTTAGATGTTGCAGCCAGCCAGCCAGCCAGACAGACAGACAGTATAAATCAAAACATGATTATGCAGCCGCGCGATAGATCGCGAAATGTGGCAGATCGTTGTTTCCTCCTTTCCAGGGTAGGTGTCTGATCGAATGGTGAGAATTGGAAGGCGCGGTCCTACGAGGAATTGGATCCCTCCAACTCTAACCTAACATCCAAACATAACAAAAACAACAACAACCCTAACAAACCGTGCTCGAGGGATTGATGTAACTAATTCCGTGGTTGATTGATTTTGTGAATTTATTAGAGTAATTTTCTGCCAGTTGTTGTTGTTCGTTAGATGCTGTGAGGCTTGATTGGTTGGTTTTTGTCCTGAGATGTAAAACTTATAGCAGCTTCCAGAGTACGAAATACTTGATACACAGTAAAGGATTTATAAGCAAAAATTTATCGGTTAAAAACCATCCAAAAGATTTAAACTCTGAAGTGCAACCGTTTTGTTGAAAACATCTACGCATTCCTGATTATAAATTAGCTGCCACATTTCAGTTTCTTAATCCAATTAATAATTCTCAAACTTAAGTTATCCAAAAGCAGCTTACAACCTCGTAAAATGCTCCGATTAATGAGAAGTGAGCTTCCATAATCCGCAGGCTGACACAGATTTCGAACCAGCAGTTGGCCGTAGGCCAATCGTTTTTTGGAAATCGGCTAAATAACTTTGGATTTTTAACTAAAACCGTCGTCTTCTTCATCGTCGAGGTGTCATATCGGAGACCTTTTGGCACCACCTTTCAACCGCGTGATCAAGGAGCTCCGTTTCAACAATTAATCGAAGCTGTCATCTTGGGTGTGATGCTCTCTAGTGATTTGAATTTTAAGGGGTTTCGGTTTTGGGTCTTGTGAATTGGCTTGGCAGTTACAGCTTATTACGAGATGAATTCGTCAATTTTATTTGATGTTCTTTGGAATTATCACGGTTGCCATATGAAGTACTCAAAAAAAAATTGGAAATCTTACCCAACGTTAATGACAAATTTCTTCAATCCTCAACCTAGATTCTGATCTCATATCTGAATCTTAAAAATTGTATAAAAAAAATCAAATCGAGCCGATCGACTTTCTATAATATTGATAAAAAATTGCTAAAAATTTCTTAAACTAACTTTTTGCAAGGGCAGTTTGTAATTTAAAGCATCTTCATGTTTGTTGAAATTTTGGCTTAAAAAATTTCATGAAATGTTTTCCGTTATTATTTTTGCTGCCAATCCACAGTGGTCCAGGACGGAGCTTTATCGTGACAAAATAAATAACGAAGATTATATAAGATATAGGCAAATGGTCTCTTCAGCAAAAATGCTCATCAAACCATGTGCTTTAAAAATCTTAAATCAAATATAGGGGAGAGTCATTTTTGCATGATTTACATAAAAAAAATTTTCCAGTGATCAGATATGGCAAAACTGTCTTCTACAAAGTTTTAGCAAAATGTTTTTGAGGAAAATTTATCGAAGAAACTGCATACATATGTCGTTAAGCGTATAATGATTTTTTAATATCGAAATGTTAGGGTGTGTCGAAAAAAAAAAGAATTCTTGCTCTGACTTTTGTGAATGAGCTCAAACAATACAAATGTCTTCAAAATTGAATCGAATTTTAGGTTTCCAAAAATTTTCGTTTCTCGACGCATATTTTAAAAAGTGATAAAAATGGCTCAACACATTTTCTTTAAATTCTACAAATAAAGTGAATTTATCCGGGCTTTTTTCATAAAATCCAGGCAACCTGGTAGGACTGGGCTGTTCTCAAATGTTTGATGAAATATCTAGCCAAACCTGGATAAAAACGGGAAATCTGGCAAGCTAAGTCTAACGTTTAACGTCTTACGTCTTAATTCTAACGTATCACGTCTAACATCTTTTCACGACAACAGTTTATCATCTGACGTCTGATGTCTCAAGTCTGCCTCTTACGTAAGACGTCTTACGTCTGACGTCTGACGTCTTATGTCTGACGTCTTACTTCTAACGTTTTATGTCTAAAGTCTCACATCTAAAGTATAACGTCTCACATCTTTCCATGACTTCAGTCTGACGTCTTACATCTGACGTCTTACGCCTCACGACTAACGTCTTACATCTTACGTCTAACGACTTACGTCTTAATCTAACGTATAACGTATTGCTTCTTTCATCATACGTCTTCGGTCTAACGTCTTATGTCTTACATCTTACGCCTTACGGTCTTTTCAGGTCTCATGTTTTACGTCTTACGTTTCACGTCTTATATCTCACCTCTTATATGAGACGTCTCACATGTGAGAGTTTGTTGTGCTTTTCTTTAAAGGAAAAATAAAAAAAAGTACATGAACAATAGACGTAGTCAAATTGTGGTCAATTTTCAATTTAACAGACCAAAATGAACGAATATGAAAAAAATTACAAAAAATGACAAAAATTACAATACAGACCCCGTTCGTTTTTGGTAACATTCGATTTTGGCAACATTCGATTTTGGCCACATCCGATTCTGGCACATGTGCCAAAATCGAACGGTTTTTTGAAGCGACCTTACCTTTTAGTTTTCTCTATAACAGGATCAATAGAATTCAGACAAACATCAAAAAAACGTTTTTACGTTCAGAAATAGTGATAGAATACACAACAAAAACAAAAGTTTTTTAAAAAATTATAAATTACTCAAAAATTACAAAAAGATGAAAATTTAAAAAAAATCAAAAACAAATACAAACAAAAGACTAAAAATGACAAAATCATCTTAAAAATGATAAAGAATGACGAAAACAGCAAAAATGACAAAAAAAAACAAAGACTATAAACAAAACAAAAGTAGTGAAAAATGCATCAAAAACATGAGAAAAAAATCAATAAAAAATCAAAAATGGTCGGAAATCGACTTAAAATACCGTTAATGATAATAAAAATAGTTATTTTGTCAAAATAAGAGAAAAACGTTTCAGAAAAAAAACCGTTCGATTTTGGCAACATTCGATTTTGGTAACACAAAATGTTCGGGCATGTTGCCAAAAAGGAACGGGGTCTGTAATGACAAGAATGACAAAAATGGCACAAAAATGACAAAAATGACAAAAATGACAAAAATGGCACAAAAATGACAAAAATGACAAAAATGACAAAAATGACAAAAATGGCAGACAAAAATTACAAAAATGACAAAAATTACAAAAATTACAAAAATTACAAAAATTACAAAAATTACAAAAATGACATAAATGACAAAAATGACAAAAATGACAAAAATGACAAAAATGACAAAAATGACAAAAATGACAAAAATGACAAAAATGACAAAAATGACAAAAATGACAAAAATGGCAAAAATGACAAAAATGACAAAAATGACAAAAATGACAAAAAATGACAAAAATGACGAAAATCACAAAATTTACAAAAAATACAAAAAAGACAAAAATGACACAAATGCAGAAAATGGCAAAAATGAAAAAAAATGACAAAAAAGAGATAAAAATTACGAAAATCACCAATAAAGCCAAAAAAAAAATACAAAAATTGGAAGAAATGACAAAAAAGCCAAGAATTACAAAAATGACAAAGAAACGACAAAAAAAATCCATCAAATTTGTCATTTTTGTCATTTTTATCATTTTTGTCATTTTTGCCATTTTTGTCATTTTTATTATTTATGTCATTTTCGTCATTTTTATAATTTTTTTCGTTTTTTGTCATTTTTGTCATTTTTGTCATTTTTGTCATTTTTGTCATTTTTGTCATTTTTGTCATTTTTGTCATTTTTGTCATTTTTGTCATTTTTGTCATTTTTGTCATTTTTGTCATTTTTGTCATTTTTGTCATTTTTGTCATTTTTGTCATTTTTGTCATTTTTGTCATTTTTGTCATTTTTGTCATTTTTGTCATTTTTGTCATTTTTGTCATTTTTGTCATTTTTGTCATTTTTGTAATTTTTGTAATTTTTGTAATTTTTGTAATTTTTGTAATTTTTGTAATTTTTGTCATTTTTCTCATTTTTCTCATTTTTCTCATTTTTCTCATTTTTGTCATTTTTGTCATTTTTGTCATTTTTGTCATTTTTGTCATTTTTGTCATTTTTGTAATTTTTGTAATTTTTGTCATTTTTGTAATTTATGTCTGCCATTTTTGTCATTTTTTGTCATTTTTGTCATTTTTGTGCCATTTTTGTCATTTTTGTCATTTTTGTCATTTTTGTGCCATTTTTGTCATTTTTGTCATTACAGACCCCGTTCCTTTTTGGCAACATGCCCGAACATTTTGTGTTACCAAAATCGAATGTTGCCAAAATCGAACAGTTTTTTTTCTGAAACGTTTTTTTTTTTATTTTTATTATCATTAACGGTATTTTAAGTCAATTTCCGACCATTTTTGATTTTTTATTGATTTTTTTCTCATGTTTTTGATGCATTTTTCACTACTTTTGTTTTGTTTATAGTCTTTGTTTTTTTTTGTCATTTTTGCTGTTTTCGTCATTCTTTATCATTTTTAAGATGATTTTGTCATTTTTAGTCTTAAAAGCTTCGTTTTGGTTAAAACTCGTCCATGATTTTTTGCAAAAATTTTAAGCAACGTTTACATGAGTAAATTTCAACTTTTAGGTTTGTACGGGAAAACTGAATGTTTTGTACTGAAAAGTCAACTTTTTTTTGTGTCTTCTGTGGAGCCAAGTGTGCGTAGTTTTAGTGTCAATTAATAATTTCTCCAAAGGAAATTTTCCGCTTAACAACTTTATCCAAGACTGTATATTCGTATCTCTTTAGACAAAAAAGTAATTAGCTGTATACCAGGGATATGTCTGGCATTGATAAACAATAAATTCAATTGACATCACTGCGGGGTGCCTTGCGAGGTATTGCATGACTAAAGGGTGATACGGTCAAAATTTGGTCAAGGGAAAACGCGTGTAAATTGGTGAAATCGTTTATTTAAAAAATCAATTTAAATTTCTTTTTCAAGTTTAATTAGTATAAAATTCAGGAAAAATATTCAGTTAGGCTTCCGCTTTTCCAAATCCGAATTGCCGGGCCTTACGCTTAACCCCTGCCATCAGATTTTGTACAGCCACCTTTTTTGCCGCAGAAAGCCAGTTTGCCTTGAACTGCTGCTCGTCCTTAGCAGTTTTTTTTGGTCTTTTATAGGTTCCGCTCTGACGTGTTGGCAGGGTTCTTGTCCTTGGGAACCACCTGCACGTTGTTGGCGGCATACCACTCCATGGCCTTTTTACCGTAATGGCAAGATGTATAAAACTTCTGTCCCGGAAGCTGGTTGTAGTCTGCTTTGACGTAGGTTTCGTCGTCCATTACCCCGCAGTCAAACTTCGTCAGCATCGTCGTGTTCAGCCTCTGGGATCGCGCTTTGGCCGTCGTATTTTGTTTATCATCGCGATTTGTAGTCACTACCTTCTTGTAAGTCGATAGTCCGGCTCGTTTTTTGGCTCGATGCACGGTTGTAGACGATACACCCAGCTTATTTGCGGCATCTCGGAGAAAGAGGTTAGGATTTCGCTTGAAACTACCGGCAACTCGTCTCAGCGGCATCCGGTTTTCGATTTCCCCCCGATCCAGACTTCCTGGCTGTCGACAAACGTTCTCCAAACACTTTAAATACATTTGTAACAGTTGATTTGGCAACTTTTAGCGATTTTGCCAGCTTTGCGTGCGAGTAGCTCGGATTTTCGCGTTGCGCGAGCAAAATTTTGATACGCTGCTCTTCTTCCTTGGAGGGCGTTTTGACAACTGAAGAATGAATCCCAAAATCAAAATAGGAGCAACATTCTACACACACACACCTTCAAAATGAGGGGTGTTGAGGATTTTTGTATGCAAAATTGAAAGAAATACGTCAAGTTGATATTGACCAAATTTTGACCCTATCACCCTTTAGCTGTTGAAGCCATGGGGAAGGATTTACTAACTGTGAACGGATTTGGACAATTGTTTTCGAAAAAAAACTCGTTCACTAAAATTTATCGTTTCTTCAGCATGTTAAATTTTGGTAAAAAAGATTTTGATCAAAATTTGTCGTAAATTCTGGCTCGGTGGCGAATTAGCCACAAGAAACAATGAAACCTCAAGAATGATACTCGCCAAAAAAAAATTATTTCAACAATTTTTGCCAAGCGATCGCTCAAAAACGCCGTGGACTCTAAATCGTTCTTAACCCGAACTTCCTGGAATCCATAAAATTTCAAATCATAGCCTCCTTCGTCCGAAAGCGCAAATGAACGAAAAACACTGGTCGCTGGACGACGAAAACACGTCAAATGCGCGCGACATGACCACACGAACGAACGAACGATTGCGGAGTGAGCTCGCTCCGGCTGCCCTTCTACGATGAGATCCTACGACGATCGCGTCCGCGTGCCATGTGCATATAAAGGGAGAAATCGTGAGGGAACTTCCCCGATCTCTGCTCGTTGTCTTTTTCGTTTCGCCGAAAAGGGCCTCGATCGAGGCTCTTTTCAGGGTCATGAACTCCATCAGAAGAATCGAGCGTTCCGAAGAAATCATTCCCTCGAATGCAATAATACCTAATGGTAGTCGTTGTCTCGGGTACTTGTTTGTTTGTTGTTGTTGTTTTTGTTACTGTTGATACCGTCAAATGACATATGCGAATGTGTTTTTCCGCCGCATTCGGTTGCTTCGGCCCGGTGGAAGTTGAAGAAATTAATTTATGAGATTTCAATTAAAAGATGCTCTTTCGATTAGTTGTGAGATTGAAAAAAATCGGGACTATCCCGAAGTATCCGGGAAAACATAACCTCTCTCTGAGGAAACCAGGCCAGCTCGGTTAATGAAACTGGAGCCTTTCGGGCTTTTCTGGATCGTTCATTGGTTCGGGCACGATTTTGACTTTTCATTGACCGGGAGAGCGGTCGGTCGGGATCGTAAATTTGTAACATGGGCGACTGGAAAGGTTCAAAAGTAGAATTCTGCTTCTTCGAGAGAAGAGGAAAGCGGGAAAAATGACACGGCAGTCGCACAAATCAAAGGCGGCTGCGCCGGGTCCCATGAACCTTTTTTGAATGATTTGAATTCTTCCAGGCTTCATTAGATTACGACCCCGGGACTTTGGCGGATTGCTGCGATTCCTCAGAAATAAAAAAGAAACTTTTTAATGGAGGTCGCAAAAACCGCAAAGGGAGACAAATCGTGATATAAAATGCTCGCCCTAATGGAGGCAAAATGCGCGCGGATTGATTGTCGTTAAGGGTTGCACCCGAAGGTACACCGAGAATCTCCGAAACGCTGAAATCGGTGCCAGGACTAATTGTTCCCGATTCTTTGTTTTTCTCTGTCTCTATCGCTCGGGTGTCGACTAAGGGTTTAATTGAATCAGTTTGAAGAAGAAAACAATAAGAAATAACAAAATGAACAAAGCGACGAGAACCGTGATCGTGAAAAATTGAATTTTAGACATCTCGAGAGAAGTCGTGACCAGGCCTTTGATTAAAAAGCCTCTTTCTCATTTTATTTCGATTTTTTAATAACACTTGACGTCTGTAACCTTTGTCTTCGGAATCATTCGGCTTCAGTCGAAGAGAAAGGTTCCTCGGGAAGAGAGATCACGCGAATGACATAACTCCGATTGACCACTTCTCGTTCGGCAATAACAACGATGGGAGATCGCCTTTCGAGTGACCTCTAGGCAGGGGTGAATTAGTTTTTTAGCTCTCTCTCTTTCACTCGGTCAGTCCCATAAAACTCAAACAAAACCCAACCGAAATCCTTTCTCCAATCGATCGCAGCCGAGCGAAGTGTCACCGCGACTACTTGGTCTAAGTGAGGAGCTCAATGCGTCTCGATTGGTTTGAGTTGAGTCATGCGACAATCGATTGGTGGTTTTGCTAAGTGGACCTGATTGAGATGCTAATTTATTTCGAGCGTGGCCAGACGTGAGACACCGTGAAGTGTTTTATGACCGCACCCCCTCTTGAGAGGAGGTCTTTTTTTCCTCCGAGAAAATGGACCAACGCAACGGGATTTTGAACTGTGGCGTGACCCGGTAACTCTCGACTTCGACCGATCGCTGCTGATGGCGTTGATCTCGAATTGCCATCATCCATACCTCCATCGATCGTTCGGCGTAATGATCGGTATTTTTAATCGCTTATTGCGTCATTAGGACCATCGATTGCTTGCTGAGCGACAGCGTCCTTCGTAGGTTTCGAGATCAGTTTTGATCTCGCGATTGATGATCCACTTCAGAGAGAATGCATGAACTCATGTTTCACAGAAGTGTTTAAACATTCGGGAGATTTTGAAAATCCTTCTCATAAATAATGTCAAACATAAAGAAAATTCAATTCAATTTTCTCTAAAAAGTTTTGTCCGAAGACAAATCAATAGTTTTCCCCACAATTATATGCAAAAGTGGAGATTTTGTTTAAACTTTTCTTCAATTGAGGGGCGTGGTGCATCATGTGATCTTTCTACATAACCAGAAGAGAACCATGATCTTTCAAATTTTAACAATTTTGGCAACTTTGACAATCTTCATGAATTTGACAACTATGGAAATTTTCCAAATTTAGACAATTTTGACAAATTTCAAATTTTTTATAATTTTAATATTTTCGACGGTTTTTGAAATTTTGATAATTTAAGTTATTCTGACAATTTTGATAATTTCGTCAATTTTGACCAATTTTACACTTGACAATTTTGACCATTTTGACTATTTTGATAAATTCGACAATTTTGACAATTTTAACAATTTTTACTATTTTGACAATTTCGGCAATTTTAACAATTTTGACTATTTTGACATATTTGATAACCTTCGCAATTTTGACAATTTTGAAAATTTCGACAATTTGACAATGTTGACAATTTTGACAATTTTACAATTTTGACAATGCTGACAATTTTGAGAATTTTGTTAGTTTTAACAAGTATGACAAATTTGAAAAAATTGATAATTTTGACAATTCTGAAAATTTTGAGAAAATTGACAATTTTGATATTTTGCCAATTTTGACTTAACCAACCATTTTTAAAATCTTGACAAATTTCAAAAAAATTGACAATTTTGACAAATTTGAAAACTCTGGAAATTTTGACAATTTTCACAATTTTGACAATTGCGAGAATTTCGACAATTTTGACAATTTCGACAATTTTTACAATTTTGACAATTTTGTCAATTTTGTCAATTTTGATAATTTTGACAATTTTGACTTTTTTGATAATTTCGACAATTTTGACAATTTTGACAATTTTGACAATTTTGACAATTTTGACAATTTTGACAATTTTGACAATTTTGACAATTTTGACAATTTCGACAATTTTGGCAGTTTGGCAATTTTGTCAATTATTTTATTATTTTGGCAATTTGGACAATTTTGACAATTTTGACAATTTTGAAAAATTTTGACAATTTTGACAAATTTGATAATTTTGTCATTTTTTATATAGACAATTTTCACAACTTTTCTTATTTTGACAATTTCGAAAGTTTGGACAATTTTGACAATTTAGACATTTTGCAATTTTGACCATTTTGACAAATTTTGACAATTTTGTCAATTTTGTCAATTTTGACTTTTTTGACAATTATGACAATTTTGAAAATTTTGACAATTTTGTTAATCTCACCAAGTTCGACAAATTTGACTTTTCTGACGATTTTGACCATTTTTATACTTTTGATAATTTTGACATTACGAACAATTTTTAAAATCTTAAAAATATTTAAAATTTTGACAATTCTAACAAATTTAACTACTCTGACAATTTTGACAATTTCTATAATTCTCTCAGTGTTGACAATTTCGACAATTTTGACAATACACAATTTTGACAATTTTGACCATTTTGAGAATTTTGTTAATTTAACAAGTATGGCAAATTTGTTGATTGATTTTGATTGACAATTTAAATTGATAATTTTGACAATTCTGACACTTTTGAGAAAAAATTGACAATTTTGATATTTTGCCAATTTTGAATTACCAACAATTTTGAAAATATTGACAAATTTTTAAAATTTTGACAATTTTGACAAATTTGAAAACTCTGACAATTTTGACAATTTTGACAATTTTGACAATTTTGATAATTTTGACAATTTTAACAATTTTGACAATTTTGACAATTTTGACAATTTTGACAATTTTGACAATTTTGACAATTTTGACAATTTTGACAATTTTGACAATTTTGACAATTTTGACAATTTTGACAATTTTGACCATTTTGACTGTTTTGACAATACTGACATTATTCATAATTTTGACAAATTTGCCTTTTTTGGCAACTTTGAAAATTTTGACAATTTTGACAATTTTGACTATTTTGACAATTTTGACAATTTTGTCAATTTTGACAATTATGACAGTTTTGACAATTTTGACAATTTTGACAATTTTTACAATTTTGACAATTTTGACAATTTTGACAATTTTGACAATTTTGACAATTTTGACAATTCTGACAATTTTGACAATTTTGACAATTTTGCCAATTTTGACTATTTTGACAATTTTGACAATTTTGTCAATTTTGACAATTTTGACAATTGTGACAGTTTTGACAATTTTGACAATTTTGACAATTTTGACAATTTTTACAATTTTGACAATTTTGACAATTTTGACAATTTTGACAATTTTGACAATTTTGACAATTTTGACAATTTTGACAATTTTGACAATTTTGACAATTTTGACAATTTTGACAATTTAGACAATTTTGACAATTTTGACAATTTTGACAATTTTGACAGTTTTGAAAAATTTTGACAATTTTGACAACTTTGACAATTTTGAAAATTTTGACAATTTTGACAATTTTGACAATTTTGACAATTTTTACAATTTTTACAATTATGACAATTATGACAATTTTGACAATTTTGAGAATTTCGACAGTTTTGACAATTTTTACAATTGTGGCAATTTTGACAATTTTCACAATTTTGACAATATTTAAAATTGTGACATTTTGATAATTTGAACAATTTGGACAATTTTGAAAATTTGACAATTTTGACAGTTTTGAGAGTTTTGCTAATTTTGACCATTTAGACAATTGTGATTATTTTGAAATGTTTTACAAGTTTTGACAATTTCGGAATTTTTTGCCGGTTGTCAAAATTCTGGCTCATCTGGAAATTTTGACAATGTTGGCAATTTTTATAATTGATATAATTTGGAATTTTTCACCAAGTTTACAGTTTATACATTAAATCTATTGCACGTGAATAGAAATATCAATACCTAGCTTAGGTCTCACGTGGAATCATTTGAAGAGTAACATTCCAGCAAAGCGTCAAGTGTTACCATATCCGCCATTAAAAAAAAGCTGCTAAAGGTGTGATGCCTTCAGCTGTCAGTTTGCCGCCAACTGATCGTCGCAAAACTGCGGAAGACTAGCCCCATCGCATGGCACACTGAATGCGGTTGCGATCTCCAAGAAGACCACCTTTTTCCACCTTGTATACAACTATCCTCATCCGGAATGGGGGGTTGCAATCGATAAGAATTCACCATTTATGGCGCCAGCAAACTGGTCTCGTTGTATTTCATTCAGTGAACCATATGGTAGCGTTTTTTGTCCATTTCGATTGATGGACGGTGGAAGATCGCATCATTTTTCTAGGTTATCTAGGTTACGTCCCAAAGAAAAGTCGTCCAGCGATAATGGTTCGAATCGAAGTCATCGCTTACTGTGATGTCACTTTTTTGTTGTGGTTCTTCCCCCGAACAACAATCATAAACCATCAACAATGACCGCATCTGTTACTGTCATCGAATCGGGGGGAAATGGCGGACAAATGGTGGTTTGCCACAGCTAAGAAAAAACTCACCGAAAGTGATCCTCCCGCAAATCCCCAGAAATGGCGATCGTTGTTGAAATGATGCAACAACCCATCCAGTTGATTGAAAACATCAAAACCCGGGTACAACGAAACAAAAGTTAATGTTACGATGGCGGCGGCGTGATTCTTGGAAGGTCGTGGCCCCCGTTAAACGAAATCACAGAAAAAAGAACTTGGTGGATAAAAAAGGGAAGATTCCGAAACCTAAATGCTTGCGTCGTCACTTGATCTTCGACCATTTTGGCTGTGTTCTACTGCAACAAAAACCTGAAAACATCAACGAACAACTGCACCGCCTTAAGTCTGGTTTGCTGGCTTTGTTATTGTGGGGATGTAGGATAAAATCTTAGGCAAAAAGAGGAGATGCGAAGCATCAACAACGACAACAGACAACAAAATGATGCAATTTCAAGGCTGGCTCACGGGCTTTTTGCCACGTTTTTTTTTTTGGTTTCTGTGTGTGTCTGCCAGGATATTCAGGGTTCCACTTGATGAGACGATCCAAACCTTTTGAGGAACAACTGCCTCTTAATGGATAGGATGGACAACGTCAGGAGGGTTTTACTTTCAGAAGAATGCAGTTCAAGTTATCTGGGGATCGAGTTCCCCATAGGATAAGAAAATGAGGATGAGTCGATTTGCGAAAGGTCAATTTTTAATTGCCGGGGAGACCTTCGCCAGACGAATCCATTTAGGAGGATACAGGAATGAGCGATAGGAGACACCTTATTTTTGCTACATAAAAATATAGCAAGTAACTTGAACCTTAAACTTTAAAAATAAAAAATAAAAAATAGATTTACACAATGTCTCTATAAAAATAAGAATAAAAAGTCATGCAAACTGTCAAAATTGTCAAAATTGTGAAAATGGTAATGTTCAATATTGAAAAAATTCACTCAATTGTCATTGTTGCAATCATTGTCAATTGAAAAAAGAAATGTCAAAACTTTTAAAAATTGACAAAATTGTTAAAATTGTTCAAAGTGAAGATTTTCTTTAAACTTTTCTCCGATCTAGGGGCGTGGTGCATCAAGTAATCTTTCTACCAAACCGAAAAAGTCATCTTCGTAATTCTTCAAATTTTTACAATTTTACAATTTCTGAAATGTCTGACGATTGTCAAAATTGTCAAAATTTCAGAATAATCGAAATTGTCAAAATTGTGAAAATTGTTAGAATTGTCTAAATTTACAAAATTGTCCAAATTGTTAAAAGTAACAAAATTGTTCGAATTTTCTAAATAAACAAAATTGTCAAAATTAAAAAATGGTTCAAATTGTAAAAATTGTCAAAATGTAAAAATTGTCAAAATTGTCAAAATTGTCAAATAGTCCAATTTATCAAAATTGTCAAAACTGTAAAAATTGTCAAAAAGTCAAATTATCGAAATTGTCCAAATTGTCAAAATCGTCAAAATTGTCAAAAGGATCGTAACTGTCAAAATCATCAAAATTGGAAAATTTTCAAAAATGTCAAAATTCTCACAATTGTCAAAATTGTCACAATTGTCAAAATTGTCAAAATTGTCAAAATTGTCAAAATTGTCAAATTTGCCAAATTTGTCAAAATTGTGAAAATTGTAACTTTTAAAAACTGTCAAAAATGTTTATAATGTCAAAATTGTAAAATTGTCAATATTGTAAAAATTGTTTAAAACAATTTAATTGACAAAATTGTAAAGTTTGTCAAAACTAGCAAAATTGTGAAATTGTCCGAATTGTCAAAATTGTCAAAATTGTCAAAATTGTCAAAATTGTCAAAATTGTCAAAATTGTCGAACATGTCAAAATCATCAAAATTATCAAAATTGACAAAATTGACAAAATTGACAAAATTGACAAAATTGATAAAATTGACAAAATTGACAAAGTTGACAAAATTAACAAAATTGACAAAATTGACAAAATTGACAAAATTGACAAAATTGACAAAATTGACAAAATTGACAAAATTGACAAAATTGACAAAATTGACAAAATTGACAAAATTGACAAAATTGACAAAATTGACAAAATTGACAAAATTGACAAAATTGACAAAATTGACAAAATTGACAAAATTGACAAAATTGACAAAATTGACAAAATTGACAAAATTGACAAAATTGACAAAATTGACAAAATTGACAAAATTGACAAAGTTGACAAAATTAACAAAATTGACAAAATTGACAAAATTAACAAAATTGACAAAATTGACAAAATTGACAAAATTTAAAATCAACAAAATTGACAAAATTGACAAAATTTAAAATCAACAAAATTGAAAAATTGACAATATTGAGAAAATTGACAAAAATGATAAAATTGAATAAATTGACACAATTGACGGAATTGGCAAAATTGACAAAATTGAATAAATTGACAGAATTGGCAAAATTGACAAAATTGTCGACTTCGACAAAATAGACAAAATCGACAAAATTGACAAAATTGACAAAATTGACAAAATTAACAAAATTGACAAAATTGACAAAATTGGCAAAATTGACAAAATTGACAAAATTGACAAAATTTACAAAATAGACAAAATTGGCAAAATTGACAAAATTGACAAAATTGACAAAATTGACAAAATTGACAAAATTGACAAAATTGACAAAATTGACAAAATTGACAAAATTGACAAAATTGACAAAATTGATAAAATTGACAAAATTGACAAAATTGACAAAATTGACAATATTGACAAAATTGACAAAATTGATAAAATTGACAAAATTGACAAAATTGACAAAATTGACAAAATTGACAAAATTGACAAAATTGACAAAATTGACAAAATTGACAAAATTGACAAAATTGACAAAATTGACAAAATTGACAAAATTGACAAAATTGACAAAATTGACAAAATTGACAGAATTGACAAAATTGACAAAATTGACAAAATTGACAAAATTGCCAAAGTTTCCAAAATAAACAAAAATTACAGAATTGACACAATTAGCAAAATTGACAAAATTGACATAATTGACATAATTGACAAAATTGCAAAAATTGACAAAATTGACAAAATTGACAAAATTGACAAAATTGACAAAAATGACAAAATTGACAAAATTGACAAAATTGACAAAATTGACAAAATTGACAAAATTGTTAAAGTTGACAAAATTGACAAAATTGACAAAATTGACAAAATTGACAATTTGATCACATTGACAAAATTAACAATTTGACCACATTGACAAAATTGACAGAATTGACAAAATTGACAAAATTGACAAAATTGACAAAATTGACAAAATTGACGAAATTGACAAAATTGACAAAATTGACAAAATTGACAAAATTGACAAAATTGACAAAATTGACGAAATTGACAAAATTGACAAAATTTAAAAAATTGACAAAATTGTCCGAATTGTCAAAACTGACAAGACTGACGAAATTGAAAATATTGAGAAAGTTGACAAAAATGACAAAAATGACAAAATTGACAAAATTGACAAATTTGTCAAAATAGTCAATATTTTCAAAAATGTAAAAATTATCAAAGTTGAAAATGTTGACAAAATTTGAAATTTTCTAAATTGACGTCGACTTTCTTCGTAGGAAAAAAAACTGTGTATTTTCACCTTTTTTTATATTTTTGGACATTGTGTTTGTTAGTCTTATAAGTCTTCCCTTATTTATTTTTCCGGTTCGAATATTGACTATCCATACTATATTAAAGAATTTGAAATACGAGCAGCTCATCTGATTGAAATTTGATCAGTCCAAAAAATAAAAAGGTACGTTTTTTTTTAATCAAAAGAAGAAGTTTCAATTTCATTCTAAACTAATCTCAAGCCTTGATTGTCTGACTCGTTCGGATTCAATTACCACAAATCTGTTGCCCGAACACCCATTACTCATTTTAGGGGGGTTTGGGTGTATAAACAAAATAAATTGCTGAGCAAATTCAACACAATAAACAGGGATCGTTCAATTCGCCATAAATCTTGGATCCGGCTTTTGTTGGGGCACAGCATCAAATCGCACCTCCCAAATGTAGGCACGTTTATTATTTTGGCTGGATTCAATAAATCATCGCCGAGGGTTCAAGAACATTTTCAAGAATAAGATCGAAATCGAAACGGTGTCGTTCCGAACAATGTTCTAATAATGAAGATGATGGGCAGCCTTTTGGATTCGGAAATTTTCCGCGATCACAACTAACTCGGCTGGAAGTCTCCCGCAAGGAGTCAGAATTCCCCCCGGTCGGAGACAATCGAGCGGTGATGATCACAATCAAAATCTTACGATCGCCGGGATTCCTCCATTCAAGAATCGGATGGAATTTTGCGCTGAATGGAGTTTAGAGTCTCAGAAATAATGTGCTTCGACTAAATTCGAATACAAACTTGCGCTTGATGATCGCTTCGGATGATGGGTGAGCCCCGAGATGCAAAGATGCGTGCATCTGCATACGAGAGTTGAATAAACAGGGGGTCCTGCTGGACTTTCGGCGTGACTCTTACTCAAAGAAGGAGGTAGACCCCTGGAGTGCCTTCATGTCTTGTGCCGTATTGGACTTTCAGAAGTTCTTTGTACTGATTCTGCTGCATCAGACACAGAACTTAGAAAAGGCTGCTGCATATTCCTGGTATCTCTCGAAGACTGAAAACGTCTAAGGGAGGGTACTTTGAAGGGGGATTGGAAAGGAATTTATGTCTCCGTACCTCCCAGACGACAAGCTAATCAGCACCGAGACGACGATGACGATGACGACGTAGTTATTCTGCCGATGTCCTCCCCCAGCAGCAAGGAGTCAAATCTGCGGGGGAGGAGTTACTGTCCGAATGAGTTGAAGCAAACGACATCGTAAATTGGCATGAAGTCCTTCCTCTCTCAACCCCTCGAACCCAACTCAACGAGATCGCCCTGGGGGAATTGTCCGTTCAGAATTGTCAGACGCCCCAAGAATCTTTCGGGTAAGTCTCCAGCCAGAGTAGGCAGACGCAGGATTTGCTCCGGTAAAAGGGTTTGAACTTTGTTCCTCCCCGGGCACATAAACATGTCTGGATGTGGAAAGACCGACGCGAAATATGAGTCTGGCAGCGTTATTTTTTTATCAACAAAACAAGACATCATAAACTATGGAAAACAAGACGAGACATGGGAGATAACTTTTGGATTAGGTAGAGGTGAGATACTGATTTTGGTTTATGGGTTTTCAGTGATTGAAAAAATCCGTCACAAAATAAAAATTTAAAAAATTCAAATTTCATAAAAAAGCAAAAACAAATCGAAAGGAAGGTATAGCAAAATGAAATAAACAAAAAGCATAACATACAAATTTTATGAGGAACTTTGATAAGTTGGTCAAACATGCCATTTTAAATAAATGTTTAATTTAACAGCTTAACACATTTTTCGGCAGCTCTATTTATTATGACATTTCGTAAATTTAAAGAAAAAAGTTTAACAATTGAATATTATTTCAAACAATGTTTCAACACAATTAGAAGAAGAGTTACACATTTTGCAATCTTTCAAAGAAGACATCAAAATTGAACATAATTTTCCAGAAATTGAAAGGGAAAACATATTTTTTCAATGATTGAAAAATTTTCACGGTCGCCATATATTTCTCAAACTTTTATCAAAATCGACTTTCAATGCGGTTGGTGATAGCTCACATTTTGATTTAGGAAAATTATTGGAAATATCTGTCGTACGGCGGCCGTGACATGAAATTTTGAAAAGATGGTTTTGATGGAATTTTCAACAAATTTTTCAATTTTTCGTAAAGCAAAATTGACAAAATGGACAAAATTGATAAAACTGCCAATACAGAAAAAAGTGACAAAGTTGTCAATATTGTCACAATATGTCACAAAATTACAAAATTAAAAAATTGACAAAAACGAAAAATGGCAAAATTAACAAAACTGATAAAATTGACAGGAATTAACAAATTGGACAAAATTGACAAAAGTTCCGAATTTTTACAAAAATTCAGGGCCGTAGGAAGAAATGCCTCATGAGACAAAATTTTTCCTAAAACATTTTGTTTTGTTTGAATTTGGTTTGAAGAATGCATACATAAAGAATAGCAAAAAAGTGATACTGAAAGTATCTCACTATTCGGGTTTGAGGTTCTTTATATTATTAGTTATTCATTTAATATCATTACTTTCAAAAATAAGTCTTAAATTTGATCAGTTTTTGAAGCTTTAAAAAATAAATGAGAAACCTTGACGGCTTTATTTGAAAGAATAATTTTTTTGAGGTTCAAATCAGATTTACTGCCAACTCTTGTAAACTCTATATATTCGGATTTCAGTTTAAATCTTTTTTTTTTGAAGTATCTACAATAGAAATAATGTTAAACAACAAATCATTACAATATATTTCCAGCTGAATTTTCCTGAACCTGAAGATTAAGTACAAGTTGTTTAATCAACAATAGGCCGGAAAAAATTTTAAATCCTTCTTTTGTCACTAGGAGTTGGAAAATCGCGAGGGGGGACAATAAAAAATAATGCGAAAAACAAATCAATTGGAATGAATAGCACGGAAGCTTGTATGCAACAAAATAGCATACTGTATTGTTGCACAAAACCTATAAATCAAGTAAATTTTTATAAAATAATTAATTCAAATCAAGAAAACAAAAGGTGGAATAACTCCCATCTTCTTCAATTTGTTTTTTGGTCGTGTAATCTTTCAGATATTGGAGTTTTTATCGAAATTCTCATAAATTACTTCAAACTTTATTTATTTCCCCCTTCGGGTTTTTTGGAAATTTCAAAGGGGGGGGAGGGGTGACAAAAGAAGAAACTGATATTTGTTCCAGCCTAAATAATCATCGATAATTTATATCATTATAAAAACATTTGAATATAAATTTAGATTTTTCAAAGAACGTAATTTTGAAAATTCGTTCAGACTTTATTTTTTAATAGTGGTTTTCACCTACTTGTGTTTTGTTTTGGGCTATTTGAACTCCAATTCTAAATCTGAATTCTATATTTTGAACCTGAATAAAAAAAATTTTAAATCCTAACTTGAAATCGATTTCTGAATCTAAATTCTAAACGAAAATTCCCAATTATTATGAACAGACCATCATCCTTCCAGAATCCAGAAATCTCTTATTTGAATTTTGAATCTGATTTTTTTCTTCAGTTATTTTTTCGTACTTAACTAATGAATCGAAATGAAAATTCAGAATGCTGGAGTTCTGAAATTAAAATTCTGGATCTCCATTATGGAATTTTCCTTAAGCTTCAATTCTGCATAAGAATAAAAAGTAATAATTTCAAATCCAAATCTTAAACATGGTTTGTTATTTCAAATATTTTTCTTGAATATTTCGAAATGATGAGTTTGGAACAACGAAAATAAAACTTATTTTCAATTTAAAAAGCAAAATCAAGATTCGAATCAGGATTTTGTCCCAATGATGAACCAAATTGAAAATTAAGATTAATAAACTGCATACAGTTTCCACAATCCTATCACAGAAAACAAATTTAAACAAAAAAAATTTGATTCATCGGAAATTATTCAAACCTAAGCTCACCAGATATTTTTCCACACTTATCCGGGCTATTTTATCTTTAAACCTTGCAAAATCCGAGCATTCGATTTCAAAGATAAGAACCCAAAATCTGGACAATATCCAGCCAGTTTATTTGGATAAAAAGAGTGTCGAACGCAAAAAAATGTTATCACGCAATGTAAATTTTTCTAAGATTTTGCAAATAAACAACAGTCAAAACATTCGGGCTAAATCCGGGTAATCTGGCATCTTGAGTGAGTCTAATCTTATTGACAATTCGATCGATATTTGAGTCTACGGACTCAAAAGGACCCAAAATTCGTGCATCAACTTCTTTTGTGAATAACTTTCGATAGCGTTTCTCGAGTACAGTCTTTAAATCTGTAGTAAAATTGTGGAGATGGGATAAAATTTTGAGGTTTTAGCCATAGACGAGATTGTTTCACTTGTTTCATGTTAGTCGTTTTATTAAAAATAAAGAATTTGGAAATTTTAGTTTAGAGAAGATTTTGCTTCTCATTTTGGGACCCTCATGGGGAGCCCCCAAAACCCCCAACCCATCCCTCCTTCCTTCCTTTCTTCCTTCTCAAAAATATGTTAAATTTTTGTAAAAATTGATAAAAAAACTGAGAATTTTCAAATTTTTAAATTTAAATACTATTAAAATGTGAAAAATTGTAAAACATTGGTTAGTTGCTGAAATTTTCAAAATTTAACAAATTGTCAAAATAACTTATTTTTCAACAATTTTAAAGTATTTTTCAAATGTGGTGTATATTATCACAATTTTTTTTTCGTTCATGGCGACCGTGATATTTTTACCTCATCTAAAAATAACCTATATTTTTTGTATAAATTCAATCATTGTGTATACAAAAAGTCAACAGCATAGTATTAAATTATGAAAGAATGAAGGCTGATTTGATAGAAACTCAAATCAGTAGAGAACATCCCACAAGCTGATGGATTGTCTCGATTAATTTGAAACCAAGCCGAATCTGAGCCAAAAAAGTCGGAGCTACCTTCTTTGCGAAGCAAACCCTGGGTTCGAAAAAGTAACAGATATGACACCTCGATAGCTGTTGAATAAAGCCTATGACAAATTCGAGGCTCGATGGCAATCCGATAATGCAGCTAATGCTATTTCTCATTTATAATCGAAGCTTTTTATGAGTTTTGAGTTGCTTTCGAAATAAATGTGAAAAATTACTAATTGGATCTAGGGATACAATTACTAAACTTGAATAAAACGCTAAAACTTGAATAAAAAAGAACAAATACCTACTGGTATTCTAAAATCTTAGGTTAAGTTTTGATCGATTCGGTCATAATTTTTCACACCTTTCAAGCGGGGTCAGAGCACCCACTCGATTGATCCCATTAGAAGAAGCAGAAGCCCTAGGATTCGATTGGGTAATCGATCTTTGACTGCTCGTAGCCGCAGCCGCATCGGTGTTAATTGCCCTTCGGCGACAGAATCGAACAAAACAAGATTTACAATCCGCGACATGGCGACCGTTAATTTATGGTTTACAGCTTCGGCTGAGGCAAATCAAAACCGAATCCTCATCGGTCGTCTATTCCGACCAATAAATGGTCGGTTGCCCGGTGATTTGACGACCTCCCATCATCCCACACAAGTTTGGATCCACATCCACGAATGTGCCACCGCATAAAAATGTAGAAATCCCATCTGATGCCTATGTATCTATTACAAATGTTTCGAGACGTCCGAAGCATCCGATCGCCGGGACCCATAGAAGGAAAGCATCTTCTGTTGTTGACCCCATCAGTGACGCCTATTAGCGCTTCTTCAACATGCCGAGATGCTGCTCTTTTATTCACACTTGGAAAGAAGGGGAAGGCCAAAAGGGTAATATGGTGAGAAATTAGTTCCATAAGCCTAGGTCCTGAAGAAGGGGCTCTTTTTGACTTCCAACCAACTTCGGCGGTGGACATAAACATAAATCCAGTTTAAAATGCAAAACGATCCAAATTAATTGGAATATCTGACCGGAGTTTTATTGCTTTATTCTTCTTTTGGCACCAGTTCAGTCCGACGACGACGGTCGCCATATAAGCTTTTGTGTAAGCCGATGGGTTTGTTGTTGGAGACGTTTTCTTCGGCTGTCGGAGGAATTGAACCGTTTATAGGATAGTTTTTAATAATCTGTTAAGCTGCATGTCTCAGCAATATTTTTTGAACGTAAACGAGGGATTACACAACTGTTAACTTCCAGCACAGAGTCGTTTTCTCCACAGCAAACAATAAAGTAACATTACTGTTAACTACACAATCTACTTAATTTAACACACCTAAAATATGTAACTCAAAATTGAGTATCAAAACTCGATGACACAAACGATCATAGATTGGATAAGCACTAAAAACTCCAAAACACAAAAAAGTGTGAAAAATAGCGTTTCTAAAAGACACATTTCGACAAGATAACATTCGTTCAGTGTTCAACCCATTCCAAAAATTTTCTTTGACGATATGAGAGATTGTCGAAATTTTAAAAATTGCAAATTTTGCCAATTTTGTCAATTTTAATCATTTTGACAATTTTGAAAATTTTGACAATTTTGACAATTTTGACGATTTTGTCAATTTTGACAATTTTGTCAATGTTGTCAATTTTGTCAATTTTGTCAATTTTGTCAATTTTGTCAATTTTGTCAATTTTGTCAATTTTGTCAATTTTGTCAATTTTGTCAATTTTGTAAATTTTGTAAATTTTGTCAATTTTGTCAATTTTGTCAATTTTGTCAATTTCGTCAATTTTGTCAATTTTGTTAATTTGGCATCTTTGTAAATTTTGTTTTTTTTTGTCAGTTTTGTCAATTTTGTCAGTTTTGTCAGTTTTGTCAATTTTGTCAATTTTGTCAATTTTGTCAATTTTGTCAATTTTGTCAATTTTGTCAATTTTGTCAATTTTGTCAATTTTGTCAATTTTGTCAATTTTGTCAATTTTGTTAATTTGTCATCTTTGTTAATTTGTCATCTTTCTTAATTTTGTTTTTTTATTGTATTTTCTGTCAGTTTTGTCAGTTTTGTCAGTTTTGTCAAGTTTTTCAATTTTGTCAATTTTGATAATTTTGACAATTTTGACAATTTTGACAATTTTGACAATTTTGACAATTTTGACAATTTTGACAATTTTGACAATTTTGACAATTTTGACAATTTTGACAATTTTGACAATTTTGACAATTTTGACAATTTTGACAATTTTGACAATTTTGACAATTTTGACAATTTTGACAATTTTGACAATTTTGACAATTTTGACAATTTTGACAATTTTGACAATTTTGACAATTTTGACAATTTTGACAATTTTGACAATTTTGACGATTTTGACAATTTTGACAGTTTGAACAATTTTGACATTTTTGACAATTTTGACAATTTTGACAATTTCGCCAATTTTGACAATTATGACAATTTTGACAATTTTGTCAATTTTGTCTATTTTGTCAATTTTGTCAATTTTGTCAATTTTGTCAATTTTGACAATTTTGACAATTTTGACAATCTTGACAATTTTGACAATTTAGATACATTTGACATTTTTGACAATTTTGACAATTTTGACAATTTTGACAATTTGACCATTTGACAAGTTTGACAATTTTGACAACTTTTTTTTTGACAAATTCAAAAATTTTAACAATTTTGACAATTTTGATTATTTTGACAATTTTGACAATATTGACAATTTTGACAGTTTTGACAATTTCGACAATTTTGACAATCTTGACAATTTTGACAATTTTGACATACTGACAATTTTGACAATTTTGACAATTTTGACAATTTTGACAATTTTGACAATTTTGACAATTTTGACAATTTTGACAATTTTGACAATTATGACAATTTTGACAATTTTGACAATTGTGACAATTTTGACATTTTCGACAATTTTTACAATTTTCACAATTTTGACAATTTTGTCAATTTTATCAATTTCTTTAATTTTGTAAACTTTCACAATTTCTGTCAATTTTGTTTATTTTGTCAATTTTGTCGATTATCGTTATTTTGTCAATTTTGGCAATTTTGTGGTCCTTGTCTTTTTTTCTCAATTTTTTCAATTTTGTCATTATTGTCAATTTTGTCATTTTTGTCATTTCTGCCATTTTTGTCATTTTTGTCAACTTTATTATGTCTGACAATTTTTACAATTTTAATCATTTCGACAATTCTACCAGCTCGGTCTTTTTCGTAAATTTGGTCAATTTGTTTTATTTTATCTTTTTATTTTTCAAATTTGTGATTTTTTTCAATTTTGTCCATTTTTTTCAATTCTGGTTATTTTGTCAGTTTTGTCATATTTGACAATTTTGTCAATTTTGTCATTTATGTCAATTTGACGATTTTCTCAATTTGGTCAATTTTGTCGAATATCGAGAATTACAAAACTAAAACTGAGAATTTAGCTACTTAGTACAAGAACAAAAGTGAAAATCAAATTCAGTATTCAGCAGAAAAAAAAATCAATAATCTCAAAATGAGGCAACTGATACTCTGAAATCGTAAGAAATCTTCTGTGTTTGGCTGTTTTAATCCTCAAAGGATGTTTATCAAGCACAATTAAGAAATTTTAAGGTCCAGTCCAGCTTACTCATTTCAGCTATGAAGCTATGAGAATGTCATACCCTGTTTTGAAACTTTTGATATTTCTTTTTTTAGGATTATCCATTTTTATCTGAAATACTCAATTTTTTTTTCAATGAACTTCTACTCTTTTTCTTAAAGGATCTGAAAAAGAGGCTTGTGGGCAAAATCTTTACAATTTTTATTTCACTTTAATGTTGTCTATAATCTTGAACGTCTAAAGGTGAATCAGTAAAAAAAAAATGATTCCAGTGAAAAGTAGGTCAGTGATAAAATTAAGGATCGAAGACCGCTCATTAACTTCAGCACAGACAGATTTGCGATAATTTTGGTCAATTTTCCAGTCTTTGCGAAGTTTTAGATAGAATCTTCAGGCTTCACATGTTTCCTCAAATACGATTTGGCAAGGACTCAAAATGTTTTAATCGGTCTCGCTTGAGAACAATTTGGCGGATTCATCTCAATCTCATCCGAACAGTTAGCGTTTTGCAATCAAACTTGCAATAGGTTTCGTCGTCGATGAGAACGCAAACCGATTTTCCACACAGCAGTCATGTAATTTACGGCTTCTTCTGCATTTTATATGTCTGCCCCATTCTTACCTTGGTACGATAGACAGCGCTGAGATGGGAACCACGTTTTTGACCACAACCTGAACTGAGGCAGTTTTCTTACTGGCGTTAGTACGTATGATCTTTCGGTCCAAAGTCTTGTCCACCGGACTCGGATTTTGCTCAAATTATGTTTTTTCCACGAAGCTGCGTTCCTCTCCAATGCTTAATTCTTCCATTTTGCCAACTGACTCAGCGAGATGTTGGAAATAGTAAGTACAACATTTGTGCACGATATATTTTCGCTTTTCCGGGAAAATGCTCCTTATTCTCATGCTGTAAAGGGTTAATAAAACTATCTCAAAATAAACTAATTCTGTTTGAGTCATGCATTCTAAATTTTGTTTAAGATTTTTCACTGATTTCAGATAATGAGGTGATTTTTTTAACCCATTGAATGTGCTTGTAAGATTTAGTTAAAGGTTTATGTCCTTTAACAGCACTTTTTTTCTCGATCAATACTGATACAATTATAAATCTTACAACCAAATGGTTCAATAACTTGCACGCCGCAAAAATAGCCCTCACTCACCCATATGAACATATTTATAGCGAAAGGCCACACCGGGAGCCAACAACATTTATAGTCACCGTAAAGCATAAAAAAGCGGGCAAAAGTTCAGACCTCCAACTGGAAACCCTCCTCCCTCCTCGAGGGAGTCATACTTTGGCACATGCTCCTACAAACTGAACTCCACGGACTCCCAGGAGTATTTATTTTCTATTGGCTAGCTCGATTGCTAGCTACAGTCACACCACAAACGGCAAATGCAAACATATCTCTTCGTACTGCAAGCGTTCAATCGACAATGGTTTATGGAACCCACCCACCCCGGAATCGAAAAATGAGAAGAAAAAAAAGCATACAGTATGACCCCATCGATTAGGATATGTCGCTCGCGATTGCAACAGTTTCAAGCAACAACAACAGCAACGGCTTTATTTATGGGGTTTTGGCACAACATTGGCGATCCTGCCAGCCAACCACCCACCCACAACAAACTTGCACTCGCTGCTAATATGCATGCACTCGTTAAAGGCCCGGTAATGTTGTCAAATTTCATACCCAAATGATCCATTCCGTCGTCGTCGAAGTAAATCACTCTTGAAGGGAAAAGGATTCAAACTGAAACAAAAAAAAACCGACTAAAGGTTTCCGATATGCCCCCTCGATTATGCAACACGTGAAGTAGTTGGTACCCTCTATTAGGATTTTTTTTTACCCAGAAGGTAGAGCAGCGCAGAAGGTCGTCGCCACTACCCTCGGGAGGCTGATTTTTTCCCCTTTTTTTGTTATACTCTCTGAAGTCCCTCGAAGTGGACCTCAGCCACGTGAGGGGGCTTACTTTACTTTCGAGAGTTTTGGTTTATTGTCGTTGCAGCCGGTCTACGCCTACGATTTTTTTCTCTCGCTTTTTCTGCAGTTGACCTGGTGCTACTCACTCGTGTCGCTAAGTTTAACGAGCAGTACTCGTTTTTTGACTTATTTTTGAGACCCCACATACAAACATGCTTATCCCTCCTCGGTGACCGAATGGAGGGATAGGCTGTGTAAGAAATAAATTCACTTTCTTCTGCGGTGTTAATCCGTGGTAAACTTCACGGACATACAAGAGTCCGTTGACAAGGTTCGATGTTTTCAGGGTGTTTTACGTTTTTGTTGACTTGAACAAAAAAACTTGATACAAACGTCAATTTCATCCGAGCTCACGTGGAGTTTACGCCACCCTCATAACGATACAGAAAAATACTTCATTTCGCCACATTACAACCTAGGTGACATAATTACTCTCCCCTATAAAAAGGTGGAGAAAGTTCGACGGACACATTTGAACAACTCATAACTTTTCTTAGATAGCAGAACTGATTTCGGGTAAACATTCGGTTAACTTTTATACCTTTCTAGACTTGAAGAAAATAACAAAAAAAAAGGAAAAAAGTAAAGATTTTAACGGCCTAAGTACATTTTTAGGGCCCCGGTTAATGAAACTAAGCGTGCACTTGCTGTTTTAATGTGTCCTCGTCGCTCTCCCCAGGAGTTATGTGGAGGCATGTCGCGTTTTCATGCGCAAAGCGCATGTTACCACAAGACCTTAGATCAGTGTTAGAGGCGTTTTATTACAACATTGAGTTTGGCAATTGCTCATGTTTTATTTACTTCAATAACCTCTATCACCCAGGCAGTTTCCTAATAATCATAAAGATTAACTTTAAATTCTTAAAAAAAATCAAACATGTACTTCAGTTCTAGTGCATCTATGACAAAATATACTAGGTAATCACAAATTTAGGGAAAAATTAAGCTTTAATTGCCGAAACCTAAAAAATCACTTTCATCATTTATTTTTCGTAAAAAAAAATCAAAAATCTTTTACTTTGTGCGAAAAGCGACAATAAATGAACCGCGAATATTGTGAAAAAAAAATCCATGTACAAGAACAGTTGACCTTCAAATGCATAATCTTTCATGAATTTTTTTGTGATTAAGTCTCATTTTCCTCTCGCACTAAAACAATTTTTTCAGGTCATATGTTTATTTTGGAACGTTTTTAAAAGGAAACCAATTCCTTCGGCGTACTTTGAGCTGTTATTACAAACAAACAATTCTAATAATTGTTTCATAAGCAATGTCCATTATTAAACAAAAAACTTTCGAAAGTCATAATTTTAAAGTGAGAAATGGTATCACGAAAGTTGTCCTGAGACCAAATTACGGGTAAAATAATGAAAATAAAAACTCTATCATAGATATTTCACAATAAAATCTCAAACGTAATAAACAACAAATTTTAATGTCGCATTTTTGTATTTAAAGATTTTTTCAAAATCGGAGAAAAATCATGAAGAATCACACTCAAAATATTGTAACAAACTTTGATTTCAGAACAAAAACAACAGCAAACAAAATTGAAATAAAAATAAGAAGATCAAATGCAGCATGCTTCAACATACAGTTTGTTTATTAAGAATTTTAAAAATCAATTTAAGTCATTTCAGATGTCCAAAATCATTTAAAAATCTTTTCAAAATGAATTTCTGTCTGTTTGTCTGTTCCTTTTAGAACTACCGAACCGATTTGCTTGAAACTTGGCCTTTGAGGGCCGGGGAAGGTTTCAATAATAGTTTGGGACCCCTCCCACTCTCTGAAAGGGTATAGAAACAGAAGAAACGTGTTTCAATAACTCGAGAACCGACCATGCAAATGGAACCAAATTTGGCATGGGAGTGTATTTGATTACGAGAAATGTTCCTAAAATGGTTTGACTCCAGCCCTCCTTCCAAAGGGAAAATAGGAAGCGGAGAGAGGGGTTCCCATAAAATTTATCGCACAATTCGAGAAATAATCAAGCGAACGTAAAAAAATTTGGCATGCGAGTGTATATGGGTAAAAAGATTTTTTTTAAATGATTTGAGACTCCTTTCTCCGTTCATTGTGGAGATAGAAAAGAAGAGGGTGCCTCCCATAATTTTTTTTGCTAAATTTGAGAACTAATCAAGTAAATGGAACCAAATTTGACATGGGAGTGTATTTGATTACGAGAAATCTTTCTATGATTATTTGGGACTCCACCCTCTTTGATTGTGAGAAACAAGCGATGGAGGAGGTCAAATGATTCATACAATATAATGAATCGAAATTCCACATAGGAAGTTACAAGGCTACGAGTCAATTTTCTTCGATGTTTGAGACCCATTTGTCCTTCCACTGCACTGGAGGGATAAGAAGAGGGAAGTGGGTCTCAAATACAGTTTTATGCATTACTCGAGAAATAATTGAACAAAAAAAATCCAATTTATCATGGAATTATATTCGAGTACGAAAAATGTATTTTTATGGAGAAGGAGGAGGAAGGTTTTCGAACAATATTTTTGGATCACTCGAAAACGTATTATTAAAATTTAAAAGCAGAAGGTATTTGAGTTGTACGATTGTTCAAGGCTTCTTTCTCTTTTCACTGATTCGATAGAAAGGGGAAAGGAGAGCTCCCATACAATTTTTTTTATTAGCTCGAGTGCTTATCTTACAGTAGGAAACAAAGTCGGAAGAGTTTTTAAATACAAGAATGGTTTGGTTTCCTTCACGGGATAGGAAAGAGAATAGTGGTGCAATACGTTTGTTTTGATAAATTCAAAAGCTCATCAAATGAATTACACCAAATTTTACAGGGGAGAGTATAAGGGTACGAAAAATGATTCTATGGTAAAAAAAAAACTCTTTTCACCTTCCACCTTCCTTTTGTATAACTTGAGAACTTATCTACCAAATGAAACCAAATTTGAATGAAAAAGTATTCGAGTACGAACATATTTTCTTCTTTTAAAGGAGAGATTCCATATTTTACAAAGCCTGAAATGGGGGATGTTTTATCGCAAATAGAAACCAGATTTTACATGAGTGGTTTTTTTAAAGATCCATTGCAGGGGAGAAGGCAAAAATCACGAATTCTTAAAATCAGATTTAAAACGATTTATTGAAAAACAATTTCAAACAAGTTTTAAAAAACATCATTTCAGAGAATCTAAACTTCTTTGTATTCCAATAATAATTTGATGTGAAAGCTCTCTTAAAATTTTCTAAAGTTTATTTATAATGAATCTTTTTCTACACGATTTATAGATTTTTAAAAGGTGTGGCAAAGCACACCGGATCAGCTAGTTCTATATGAAAACACGTTTAATACACACATTAAATTTTTCGTATAACTTAAAAGCAATACATGGGCCTTTAAAGTTTGATGGATTGATAAAAATGGAATGAAATAAGTATTATATTTCATGTCAAATTAAATCAAGTAAAATCTGTTGATATGTTTAAATGAGATGAGATGCATTCTGGAAGAATCAATATTTTTACAAAATGAAATCTCGTGGGTTTTCGAGATATATATTTGAAAATGAAACACATTCTAAGAACTCCAACGTAATGCCGAAATGTGACTAGTATCGCAAAATGTAAGACTAGTATAATTTTCATAGAAATCAGTGATCTAAGAAAAAACAGGTATCCTATTTGTGTGCTGGTGAGTAGAGTGGGTATAGCTATTTAATCAAATCAAATCAGGAAAATTTATTTGAAAACGTGTTGAAATAAGTGGGACATTTTGAGTAAAAAGCGGGACGGCGCACTGTGGTTCAACAACAAAAATTTTTGGCAACAATTAATTATTTTTTGAGGATTGTATGTGAAAAGTTGGAAAAAATAATTAATTGATCTTTTTTCAATGTTTTTTATTTTTTTTTGCTAAATTTCCATAACAGGAGCCTCACACAGTAAAATTGAATTTTGTTTCAATTATATAAGAATATTTTTGTTAAAATTGAGTATGCTTCCAGCGGCCTTTAAATTCTGCTTCCAAAAAATCGTTAAATGAGCAAAAGATCTCTCTCTATCTCAACTGCACCCTTGGCATCGATTCGTATCACCTTCTCTTGATTATTTACTATGTTCTGTACGTGGTGCCTCCATGATACCAGGCGCCGGATTCCAAACTCGCCAAATTGCTTAATTGCTTCTTTTCTACATTTCCTACATATATCGCATCAGAATGATCACTCAATTACCAAATAACTTATTGATAAAAAACTTGTCCGGTTTAAGGATTGAACCCCGACCTTTGTGGTGAGAACAGAACTTTTGCAACTTTCAAGTTCGTTAATTAGTACATACATTCCCATGAGTACACTTATGGGAATTGGGCAAAACAAGTCACATACAACGTACATAATAATCACTTTTTTAACTTTCAAGTTCATCATTGTTTACATAAAGTTCAGTAAAAGGAATTTGGCAGTTGATTCTCTTTGTCAGCCAATATCTTACATTTAATGCCTTCATTCAAGTACATATCTGACTTTTGGTTGCTTGGGTCGTATTCAAAATAAAGCAAAAACTAGCAGCTGATTTTAAGATATGTTTTTGATAAGGCTTTCACCTATCCAACGGTATATGATTTACCACGGCGATCGGCAGCGCAAGCTATATTTTTGTTTCCGAAAAATAAATAGAGTAAATCGAAAAAATTTATCATCAAATTTAGGGTTCTTAATCAAGCTAAAAATTATTAGTTCGTAATATTGATGATGATTTTCATCTCTTAACTGTAAAATAGATTAGGTGTTATACACCTGGGTTACATAAGCGTTTCCGTGAGCATACAGCGTTGCTATCGGTTAACCCCTCGTACGGCACCTCGGTGGAGCGAGCGACGGAACAACGCACCGGTTTAATCGCGGGTCAAGTAGCATGTCGTAGTACTGGATTACGCAAGGATGTGAGAACCTATAATATGACCGTGGAGCCATTCTCTTTCCTGGCAATGCCGCACATTCGGCGATCCTGCTAGATTAAGCTTGCCAGATTGCCCGGATTTATCCGGGTTTGCCCGGATATTTGATGCAAAATTTCGAGAAAGTCCGGTCCGGCCCGGTTGCCCGGATATCGTGAAAAAAGCCCGGATATTGCCCGTATTTTTTAACAATTTCCACAAATAAACCAGAAAAAACATCAAAGTTTTTGAGTAAGTTTCAGCAAAATCGATTAACGGTATGGAAATTTTCAACGGTTATTTCAAATAATTTCGCTGATTTACTTTAATTAACCTTTAAATATTTAAGTGTTCCAGAAACTTTTTGGAAGTCTGCAATTACAATAATTAAATATTAATTTCATTTTTTTTGCATTTTTTCTTTGCTTTTATATATGATAACACCTAAATTTTTCCCGGTTTTTGGATTTGAAAAATTGAATTCCATGCCCGGATTTTGCCAGGTTTTTTTGAAAAAATGCCCGGAATTGCTAGGCCCGGATGGGAGTAGAAAAAAGTCTGGCAACCTTATGCTAGATGTTGTTTGAAACATTTTTTTTGTAACCTAGCGAAAATTGGAAACCGATAGAAAAGCGCCCAAGAAAGTCATTTTGAATTCTTTGACTCAAATGAAAAACGCCGCGTCAATTTATTCAAAATGAAGCAACTTTTTTTAATTTTCTTTTACACAACTTTGCATAGGGCCAATTATGGCCCAACTTGGCATGATACAACTTGATTAATTGTGCGCATAAGCAAACGATAATGTTAGAGAGAAATTTGAATATAGGTTTAACTGTTGTGTAAAGAAGAGTATCGCTTATTCAAAAGGCTTCTTGTGGCAGCAGGTTGTTGCTCAGTGAGATAAATAATAAATTCTTGGCAGCTCCGAATTTTTTTTAAATATCTGACGCGATGAAGACTTCCGACAGCTGAAATAAGTTTTAGCAATATGACGAGATGAACGCTTCCGCCAGGCGAGTTGAGATGCTCGAAAACGTCTGACGCGATGAGAACTTCCGCCAGCTTAAGGATATTTAGCGATATGGCGAGATGTGGACTTCCGCCTGTTGAAATGGTTTGTTTGGAAATGATGTCTGACGCGATGTGATGAAGTGAAAAAAAGTTTCAAGAACATGGCGCGATGTGGACTTCCGTCAGCTGAAACTAGATGAAGCAATTTAGCTATCTGATGGCGTTTAGAACATGTCTGACGTGATGCGGAATTCCGTCAGTCAAACGAAAATTCAGCTTGACAGAACCAAGAATGCTTCAAAGAGCTTGGCGCAATGAGGACTTCCGCCTTGCTTGAATAAGATGCTCGAAAACGTCTGACGCGATGCAGACTTCCGTCAGTAGCAAGAAAATTCAGCACGAGAGAATCAAGAAAGCTCCTTAGAGTCTGGCGCAAGCTTCCGACGAAATAATTTAAAATATTCCAAAATGTCTAGCTCGACTCGAACTTCTATTAACGAAACGAAATTTTAGAATTTAGGGTATGGAGTGATGAGGACCGTCAGTTGAAATGAATTGAAGCATATTTTGGTTTGTCTTACGCGATACGGACTTGACGGAGTTTAAAAAGATGTCCGGCGTGATGAGACGTTACTTGAATTTAAGAAAAGTGGTTAATAGAGAGCGATAATTCCTGCGTGATGCTCAGAGCCAGGTCAGTAAAACGAACGATCTTATTAAACTTATTAATATTATTAACACTCACTGGACAACAATAATGACAAATTGACGAAAACTAATTTGCCTGATAAAAGACTTCCTTTGTTGAATTCAGTCACTGAGATGAATATTCCCTTAATAAGTTGATCACCAAGTTGAATCCTACAGGAACTCGTAAGATCTATCGTGGTCGTGTGCAAGCTGCAAAATCGGCTGCTATTAGAAAATTTCCGCTTGTCCCCAGTAAACGAATAAATTTTGTGTTAAGAGTACAAAGGTGTCTCTGTCATTCAAGAATTTTATTGTTCAGTTACTATGCACGAGTTCTTAGAACCAGGTAGTCCACAAAATTATCAGAAACTATTACGATTAAGATGTCCGGCCAGGCAAAAAGTGTGCTACATCTGATTGCTTAATCGTCCTTGTTTGTTGGAAAACGAATCCCCATGTTGGCCCCAGGCGGTCTCTTTCTTCGCTTCTCTAAGGCTACATGTGAAACCCGAAATACGCCAAGTTAATGGTGGCTTCTGCCAGATTCCTGGATTTAACCAACACTTTTCTGGACACGGTCTTATCAAATTGAAATAATCAATTTCGAACCTTCCCTTACTATTTTGTAAATTACTCTCTTGATTACATTTTTTCAAAAATAAATTTCGATTTTTCACTTCCACGTCCACTCCAGTATTTTCCACATTTTTTCACTTCTACGAGTCTTTAGACGAAACAAAAACCGCTGCTTGTAAGCAAGGCACTGGCAATTGATTCAGGGATCTGATTTACGTCTTACGCGGAGGAAAATTGATGATAAATTCCTGATTTTGATGAAATTTTTGTAAAAACTTAATCAGATAGAAAACACACTGTGGGTTAGAAAGCCATAACTAAGGGACAGAACGCACCATACTCAAAGGGTGGACAGAAATAGAATAATGATTCCGCGGAATATTATTATTGTAACGTCAAGTGTTTCAATACATGTTCCTCACATTTTAGGAAATTAAGCCTACTTTGGCAAAATCTCATTTGTTATTGTTAAACTTATCGAAAATTTCGCTTTTTAAAAAACCCTTTTTGAAATCCTTATAAATAAAACGCCTTCAAGTAGGCAACGAAACTCAATTTCTGGGCTGATATAGTGGCAAATATGGCGGTAAAGAATTTTTTCGAATCGAATATCGGTTCACGTTTTTAAACTTGAACAAGTACGAAGTTTGTTATAATTATTCTTATCGTAACTTGGGAGTCAGCAAATACAAATATTGACATTTCACTTTGATATTTTGATTTTCTCAAAAGCTAACAGCATTCAAAATTTAAGCGTAAAACACGTGGTCTTGCGCGTATTTTTCCCCATTTTTGATATGATTGTTTTAGTAAAAATTTGTGGGAAGTAAGTTAAATATGGAAAAAATATTGGTAGTCATCCGAAAGTGCATACGATTGGAAAAACGAAAAGCTACAGTTTTGGCAGATTGTGCAGTCTGATTAACCATAAAACCTTGTATGTTAATTACGAAAAATTACAAGTTTCTCACAGATTCGATTAATCCTTCTATTTCTAAGAATTAAAGCAGTTTTTACGAAATTTTAACCTAAAAAATAAAATTAAAGCTTGTTTGTCGCAATATAAATGAAGAAATACATCATTCGAAGTCATCGGTTAGCGTATTTTTGAGAAATAATGGCACGGGCCATCTTACCCCGCTTTAGTAGTCTTGTAAAGTTTTCCCCTCCAAGATGTTTTAACCGCACTAAATCAGTTTTTTTTTGAGTGACTATTACCTACTTTCATGAAAAAATTTCCCGACACTCCTCACATTATGCACTTTCTCTAAGAACTCAAACAGCCTCCCGTTTTGAAACTTTTTTTGGTTAAATTAAACTTATTTTACGGAAAATGACAGAACATCCAGTTAATACCTGAAAACTTTACACCACCACCCATCACATTTGAACTCTTTTTGGCAGTTCAATATCTTTTTTTTTTCGTTGAAAAATTGAAAGTTTATCAAATTTTCGCAGACGTAGTGAAAAACGCGTGCGATTTGTAAAAATGTAGCCTATTCCTTCTCAGTTACTCCTCAGTGTGATTATTCTTTAATTAAATTTTAAGAGGGGGGGGGGGGGGGGGGGGGTAGGGTCTAACGGGTAAAAAAAAAAACACCATTTTCACGATTTTTTTCTAGAGCTATCGTTCAAACAAATGTATTCAAATTTTTTGCATTATACAAAGCATTGTTAAAAGAACATTTAGTAATTTTTTCGTAGAAAAATATTGAAAAATGAGCCGGTGACGGAGCACTTTCGAGGATGCCTTTTAGAAAACAGGATTTGCGGTGGACACTGTACCTCAGCACAGAATCATCTGAAGTCAAAAAATCAGAGCAAAATATTTTTAATAGATGTTTTTCTGGACCCCAACGTTTTTATTTTACTTAAATTTGAAAACTTAAATTTGGCTGTTTGAAGTAAAATCTACGATATTTCACGAAAAAATCCGCCATTTTTTATCTGTAAAATCTCCCCAAAGTAAAAAAAACAAAAAAAGAAAAACGTTGGGGTCTGGTATTTTATATGTAGAAAATATGCTCCAAATTTGAAAATAATCGGATAAGTAGTTTTCAAATGACGATGTCCACGGACTTTAAAAATGTGCTTTCGAGAAAAACGCGTTAGAAGTTTCTGCTCTTGCTTTCTTGCAGTATTAGATAGGAGGAGATAAAGGCCTATAATTTCTACAGTTTCGCTTCAATTGACTTGAAAATTTGACACCACATTCTTGATATGTTTTACAATAAGAAAATAAAAAAATAAAAAAATCGATTTTTTGAAAGTGTTAGACCCTACCCCCCCCCCTTAACTCATCGACGTTTTTCGGAGGATTTTTAAATTAAAAACGTTGGTATAGGCAAAGAATACGAAGTTGTCCAAATTTGCGAAGAAATTCCTCATTTGGCGGACTTGTTCTTGTTCTCGTCGCGATCAGGGCCCTTTTGCACCTTGAACGTTCGAAGCCCAGCCTTAGTTTTGGCCCTGTTGAACTGGGTGCTTATAAAGCAGCACCTTCTTCAACGACCTAAGGTAGTGAAGACAGTTGAGAAACTGGAGAAAGTATGGGTTAACATGCAAAAAAAGGTTGATTCACAGGTTGTGCAGAATTTTATGGCCTGGATTAAGGCCAAGGTGCGGGCATTTAATAGTTATTTCTCAATCCCTGATAATTTGGTGGCAATCGGATGAAAACTCGAATTTTGCGAATCAATTTTGTGTGTTGCAATTTCATCGTGGACACCCTTAACATTATTTTTTTTAAGTTTTTCATTCCGCCGAGCTTCCTACCTAAAAATTTGAATCATTAACAAAATTCAACCAAATGAATTATGTCATTTTTGATTAACTAACACCAATGAAAACCATTCTAAAATGGTTGTCTGTTCTTGGACTTGTGAGAAACTGTTGCCGAGCCAAAGGACTCTCGTGGAGCAATCCATTTCAAGGTTCCTATCGATTTTTCCCCACGTTCATTGACACATAACTGTCAAAGTTGTCAACTGTTAAGCCAACGCCATCAACTGGCTGAACGATAACGAAGGCCACTTAACACCTGGGGCCAAGAAAGATTGTCCCACCTGAATGTGGTGAGTCACCAAACTCCCAGCCAGAGGGGCTTGAACTTTCGTAAGTTTTAAAACAAAAATTTCATCACCGCACTTTTTTTTTCGGCGAAGGGATTTGCTTTGTCGATCGCTCCCAGATGGCATCTGATTTGCATAAACATTGAAGCCCGAACATAACCTCAAACAGTTCGAAACGAGGGTTGATTTTTCGCAACCTTTGGTTTGGTTGTTTGTTGATCCTAGGATTAGTTTGGTATTTTTTACCTTCAATCTTTAAACTCGTACGATCTCCTATTTACGATAAGATCTGTTTTGGTCCCTTCTCTAGGGTACTTAACCAGAACAACGACAACAAACTACTAAGTCTCAAAATCAACGCTTGATCCCAACTAACAGATTTGTTTGTTTATGTTTTTTTCTCTCTCTCTCTCTCTCGTTTCATTGCAGATTTTGACACAACCCAAAGGGGTTACGAAAGCTTGTGTCAATCGACGACGGCCGTCCTGTTCCTTTCCTTGGCCACGGTTCCTCAAATTGGCCACGGTTTGGGGTGAGGACCCACACCGTCTAAAATGGGTTACCCGGGCCATGTGTGTGCCGTTTTGAACTCGAGCTCAAAGGTCCGATTGAACACACAAAAAGCGGCTGTAAAAATTACAGCAGCAATTTAGTTTTATTTCGAAGAGTGTGGTTATGTTTTTGTTGTTAGTAAACTCAAGAACAAGAACAAGGAACACGCGGTTAATTAGCTAGAGTGAAACTGGCCACGGGGATTGGGCCTAGAGAATGTTCTTGGCCATGCCAAGAAAAGGGGCACCATTGCTGAAATTGCCGCTGTGCTGCCGCCATTTTTATTGTTGTTACTGTTCGGGTTGCGTCACATCGGTGAACTCGGTGACGTCACCGGGACAAAGTCGACGGTTTCGTTTAGGATCAGGCGGGAACCTGACCCGGAACTGAAACGAGACCAGGCAGTCGAATCACGTGACAGTTGGTAATTAGTCGAAGCATTTTGCTTCGGGTTTGAAAGAGAGGAAAGTGTTTTAAAGTTAAGAAGTGGTTGTGACCGAATTTAAGTTAAGGAGAAAAAATTGCAACGAACCAATCATGACTGGATCTAGTGATAAAAGGTAAGTGTTTTTATAAGGTCACGCAATAAAAAAAACTTCAACAGAAGTTCCAATTAAAACAAAACAAAATAAATTTTAACCACACATCTATTTCGTGACTACCTCCTCAAAAAACTGGGACAAAATGCAAATATGAATTTTGTTACCATGAATGGAAAATTTTGATAATTTTGAAAAAAGATCAACACTATTTTGACGAAAATTTGATTATTATGAAAGTTTTGCAGTTTTAAAAAATGGATTATTAAGTCAATTTTAAGAATTTTGTTATTTTTTTTAAATTTTGTCATATTTTTAAGTGATGAAATTTTGACAATTTGAAATTTTTTAAAATTTTGACAATTTTGACAATTTGACAAGTTTCACAATTCAGGCAATTTTGATAATTTTTAAAACTTTGACAATTTTGACTCTTTTGAAAATTTTGACAATTTTGACAATTTTGAACGTTTTCATAATTTTGACAATTTTGAATCTTTTGAAAATTTGGACAATTTTGACAATTTTGACAATTTCGGCAATTTTGACAATTTTGACAATTTTGATCATTTTGACAATTTTGACAATTTTGACAATTTTGACAATTTTGATAATTTTGACAATTTGGACAATTTTAACAATTTTGACAATTTCGACAATTTGACAATTTTGAAAATTGTGACAATTTTAACAATTTTTCAAATTTTTACAATTTTGACAATTTTAAAAATTTTGACAATTTTGACATTTTTTAATATTTTGACTATTTTGACCATTTTGACAATTTTGACAATTTTGACAATTTTGACAATTTTGATGATTTTAACAATTTTGACAATTTTGAAAAATTTTGACAATTTTGGCAATTTTGACAATATTGACAATTTAACAATTTGACAATTTCGACAATTTTGACAATTTTGACAATTTTGACAAATTTGACAAAATTGACAAATTTGACAAATTTGACAATTTTGATTATTTTGACAATTTTGACAATTTTGACAATTCTGTCCATTTTGACAATTTTGACAATTTTGACAATTTTGACTATTTTCACAATTTTGACAATTTTGACAAATTTGACAATTTGACAATTAAGATAATTTTGAAAATTTTGACAATTAAGATAATTTTAACACTTTAAGCAATTTTGAAATTTTGGACAATGTAAACAATTATGACATTTTTGGAAAATTTGAATTTATTTCAATTTTGTCAGAATTGTCGATTTTGACATTTTTTTTAAATTTTTACAGTTTTGACCATTTTGTTAATTTTGACAATTTTGTCAGTTTTGTCAATTTTGTCGATTTTGTCAATTTTGATAATTTTGTCAATTTGATCAAATCTGTCAATTTTGTCAATTTTTACAATTTTGACAATTTTGTCAATTTTGTCAATTTTGTCAATTTTGTCAATTTTGTCAATTTTGTCAATTTTGTCAATTTTGTCAATTTTGTCAATTTTGACAATTTTGACAATTATGTCAATTTTGTCAATTTTGTCAATTTTGTCAATTTTGTCAATTTTGTCAATTTTGTCAATTTTGTCAATTTTGTCAATTTTGTCAATTTTGTCAATTTTGTCAATTTTGTCAATTTTGTCAATTTTGTCAATTTTGTCAATTTTGTCAATTTTGTCAATTTTGTCAATTTTGTCAATTTTGTCAATTTTGTCAATTTTGTCAATTTTGTCAATTATGTCAATTATTTCAATTTTGTCAATTATGTCAATTTTTTCAATTTTGTCATTTTTTTTTAATTTTGTTAATTCTGTCAACTTTGTCAATTTTGCCAATTTTGTCAATTTTGTCATTATTTTCAATTTTGTTTATTTTGTCAATTTTGTCAATTTCGTCGAATTGTTCAATTTTGTGAATTTTGTCAATTTTGGCAATTTTGTCATTTTTGTCAATTTTGTCAAATAAGTCAATTTTTCAATTTTGTCAATTTCGTCAATTTCGTCAAATTTGTCAATTTTTTCAATTTTGACTTTTAAAGAGTTTTGTTGAGTTTGTCCATAATATCAATTTGTTAATTTTGTCAATTTTGTCAATTTTATCAATTTTATTAATTTTTTTCAATTTGGTCAATTTTGTTAGTTTTGTCATTTTTGTCAATTTTGACTATTTTGTCAATGTTGTCTTTTTTTTCAATTTTGTCAATAATGTTAATTTTGTCAATTTTGTCAATTTTTTCAGTTTCGTCAATTCTGTCAATTTTGTCCATTATGCCAATTTTTTAAATTTAGTCTATTTTTTCAATTTTGTAAATTCTACTAATTTTGTCAATTTTGTCAATTTGATCAATTTTGTCAAATTTGTCAATTTTGAGCGTTTTGACTTTTTTGACAGTATTGACAATTTTTTCCAATGTTGTGAATTTTGTCAATTTTGACATTTTTGACAATTTTGAAAAATTTGAAAATTTTGACAATTTTGGCAATTTTGAAAAATTTGGTCATCTTTTCTATTTGGACTTTTGTTTTTAACAATTTGGACAATTTATACAATTTTGTAAATTTTGATAGTTTGACAATTTGACTATTTTGAAATTTTTGACAATTTGCAAGCCAAACATTGAAACAATCTGGCTCAAAGGACCAAATCGCAGTATATTTTATCTGTTTTTTCTTCTGCTAAAAAAATTGTCTGTCCAAGGTGAAAAGTCTACTGAAATGGTTATGAAAAAATTTACAAAATCGAGTGACCTTCTTCAATTAAAAATGATTCAACCCAACCTTAAAAATTTAATTTCTATTGAACCTAGTTTCCTTCTCAAGGAAATAAAAATTCTAACAGAAATGTACCGAGGTCGTTTATAATTTTTACGTCCACGCCAACCTAAAAAGTAATAAACCACAAAGCCAGCTACAAAATTCCAACCCAATGACCGAGACATCCGGCCATTCTCGAAGAAACTCGGACCTAATTCGGACGGTTGCCCAAGAATATGTGAGTCAAGTTCCTCTAGGAAAGCTCAACAACAAGTAACGATTCCGGTTCTGGCCCCTTGCCACACAATGAAAATGGACGACTTTAAAACCACCGACCGGACCGGTAATTAATGCAGTTCTAAAAACCGACCTTTTCCATTCCTTGGTTTTCTATCCTAGAAGGCCTGAATTTGAAACTGCACAACACATCGTGGTCGTTGCAGTAGGCCACTCGCAAACGAACCTAAGGCTTCTGGGCTGGAGCTTTCCTCAGAATGGCCTACTATTTTCGTACCTTTTCGTATGTTTTGTCGTGTCGATGTCACGACATCTAGCGGAACTGGTCCGATTAAGGAACTCTAGAGGGAAAAAAACTTAGAGAAAGGAAACAACCTAAGAATGCACAGCGCAATTCGTGTCTTCGTTGAATGGAAACTTTGCTGCCTCCTTCCCTGACTTCAACTACTTCGAGGAATGAAAATGGACGGAGTTTGGGGTCAATCTAAGCTGACGCTGATGATGATGATGATGAGGGCAACACCATCATCGAAAACACATGAGGAACCTCAACGTCTCTTCAGCTTAGTACTGGCTCTTGACATGAATATTCAACAATTTTTTTTCTGATTTTGGTTTGCTTCTAGCGAAATTTTGCTCGTGTGGTTCTACCTTCTTCTTCTGGAGCTTGACATAAACCGGAATAGACGAATTTGTTGCTGGGTTTATGAATTCACTTTGCTGTTCGCTCCTTTAATTTCGTGGGGGGATTTTGTGAATTTGCAGTAGAAGCTGGTCGTGTTTCCTTGCGGGAGATAATTTGTGTTTCGAACATGTTTTCGGCAGAAAAATGTGATGCTACACGCTCTATCTGGGTTTCTAGGTTAGGTCGAGCGGAAAGAACTTTTCGGTTCAATCAGAGAACAGTTGGACATTGTGGTGTGTTTTGAATTACTTTTTTTGGAAGCTTGAAATGTTGTCATATACCTTTATGAAAAAAAATTAGCTGAGTGCCTCCAGTTGGTCCAGTTGGAGTTTTTCAAACGGTAACTTAAACCTTCTTTAGAAAAATCACGAAGAAATATTTTGATTGGAAACTGCATCATGGAATAGAACTTCAGTGATAAAAAAACTACTCGAAAAGGGTCGACAAAAAATGGCTTAACTTTCAATTTTATTTCCAGTATCAAACGTATTCAACTCATTTATTATTTAGTATCGTTTATTGATTGCTCCATGCGGACCTCTGGACTCATAATTTAATTAATACTGTTTTCAAGCTGTCCTGTCGTTTTTCAGCTGTCCTGAAGACGCAATTTAGCAATTTTCCCAACTTTTTTCTGTTTTAAACTGTCCTCTTAATCAGCTTGAAATCCTTTGATATTATTCTGCTGTCCTCTTGATTCACTACTTCTTCTACCAAGTTGTCTCATCTACTCGCTTTTTTAATGTTTCAAGTTATCTTCTCGAACCCCAGAGGAGCTCAAATATTTTTGAGATTCCCTTTTGACTCTTTATTTGATTTTTGTCTCTTTCTTTCAAGTTGTTTCCTCTAGAAAGTTTTGTGCTATTACAAGTTGTTATCTCGATCCACTTCAAATTCTCAAATATGTTTTAGAAGTCTTCTCAGCGCATGGTTGTTTTTTTCCTAATTTTCCCACGATGTCCTCTCAATTCGAGTTTTTATTCCAATTTTAAATTGGCCTCCAAACTCAAAACATGGAATGTTCATAATTTTTTTAGCAGTCCTCTCAGTTCTTTGTGATCATCTTCTTTTTTTTCAAGGTTCTCTACCCTGATTTCATACAATTTTAGCTGTTATGCCAATTCAACCGAATTTTGTTTTTGCTGTTCTTATCAACTTACATGTAATATTTAAATTTTTTTGGGGTCCTCGAATGTTCAAAGCAGTGTTCTCTACTAACTTTAATAAAATTTTTTATTGTTCTCTGAGTTACACTTGAAACGCTAAAATATTCTTATCGGTAATCTCAATCCATTTCTGAAATTTTGAAGGTGTCCTCCCAAGTCGCTTTTTAACAATTTGAAATTATCAAATGTTTTCATTCGCTCAGCTCGTCTTTATATTTTTTCCTCAGCTGTTCACTCAACTCGTATTTTTTTTCGCAATTTTTATTAGATCTCATACCTTACATGGAATGTTAAAGTATTTTTCAGCTGTCCTCTTGAGTCACTGTTGTTTGGAAAATTAAAAAATTTCACCATGTAGCACTCGACTTTTCTGGTTTTTTTTTTCAGTTGACTGCGTTGATGCGTATTTTTTGCCTATTTCAGCTGAGCTTTAATTCAATTTTTGGTATTTCGAGCTGTCCTTAAACAATTCAATATTTTTGACGGTCCTTTCGATCTTCTTTCTTACAAAAACCGTAAAAAATTGAGTCGAGTGAACATTGTTTGTTGGTTGAGAGGACCACTTTAAAAAGCTAAAAAATGAGTGGAGGGAACACTCACTTTTCACTATTTATAGTTGTCCTGTCAATCAAGGATTTTCACTCAACTCGATTTTTTGTGCTACTTTAAGCTGTCCTCAAAACTCAATACATGGAATGTTCAAATATTTCTTAACTGTCGTCTCAGCTCTTTGTTATTATCTTCCTTTTTTTCGAGACTGTGTTCGCTACTCACTTTTTATGTAATTCTAGCTGTTATCCCAATACATTTGATCGGCTCAAATATTTATCAACTGTTTTCTCGATACGCTGTGTTATTTCTTTTTTCCTGTGTTTTCCAACTTATTTGTAATATTTAAATATTTTTAGCTGTCCTTTCAATCCGCTTTGTTTTTTTTCTCGAATTTCCAAAATAGTGTTCTCTACTCACTTTTTCGAAGTATTCGATTGTCCTCTGAACTCACTTTGAACGCTCAAACATTTTAAGCGGTTCTCTCAATCATTTTTATTATTGCAAGGTTTCTTCTCGAGTCGCTTTATTACACTTTCAAGATAATAGCTCAACTCCTAAAATTATCAACCATATTCATTGGCTCGCCTCGTTTTTTTAATTTTTTTTCCTAGCTGTTCTCTTGACTCTTTTTTTAGCAATTTCTATCTGGTCTCAAATTTCACATGAAATATTAAGGTATTTTTCAGCTGTCCTTTCGATTCACTGTTATTCGGCAAATCAAAAATTTTCCCCGCTTAGCTCTTCCTTGGTATTTCAAGTTGACTTCTTGATTCGTATTTTTTTTTTGCCTTTTTCAGCTGGTATTTCGAGCTGGCTTTTAAACCAGCATGAAATACTTCATTATTTTCAGCGGTCATCTCGATCTGCTATTTTTCTGGAAGCTGTCTACTCACTTTTTGCTATTTAAAGTTGTCCCTCAATCAAGAAAAGATGTTCAGTCAACTCGATTTTTTATCCAATTTTTAACTGTCCTCTTAAATCAAAATATAGAGTGTTCAAATATTTGTTAGCTGTCCTCTCAGCTCTTTGTTATAATTTTCTTTTTTCCGAGGCTGTGTTCGCTAGTCACTTTTTAAGCAATTTGGTGTGTTATTCCAAATTACTTGAATTGCTCGAATATTTTTCAAATGTTTTATTGAAACTCTGTTTTTTTTTTTTTTGGTTTTTGCTATAAACTTACATGTAATCTCCAAATATTTTTAACTGCCCTCTCAATCCACTCGTTTTTTTCTTAGAATTTTCGAAGCAGTGTTCTCTACATACTTTTTTAACAATGTTCGACTGTACTCTCAACTCTCTTGGAACGTTCAAATATCCTCCCTAGTTGATTTTTTTTACAATTTTAAGATAATAGCTCAACTCAATGATCAGATATATTCTTTGGCTTAGCACGATTTTTTTTATTTTTTCCCCTCAGCTGTTTTCTCAACTCATTAGGAACCTCCAAACATTTTTCAGCGGTATTCTCAATCCGTTTTTAAAGTTTTGAAGATGTCCTCCCGAGTCGATTTTTATGCAATTTTCAACTGTCCTCCCAGCTCTTTGTTATCACCATTTTTTTGAGGAAGCGTTCTTTACTGACTTTATTGGCAATTCTCGCCGTTTTGCCTATTTAATTGAAGTGCTCAAATATTTTTCAACTATTTTATCGATACGCTGTGTTTTTTATTTGTTTCTGCTGTTCTTCCCAGCTTATATACTTCTCATATTTTCAGCTGTCCTCTCAATCCGCTCTTTTTTCGATTTTTCGATGCAGTGTTCTATAATTACTTTTATGCAATATTCGATTGTTTTCTCAATTCAGTTGGAACGCTCAAATATTTTTTAGCGGTTCTCTCAATCCGTTTTAGTAATTTCTAAGGTGTCCTCCCAAGTCGTTTTTTTACCATTTTTAATATCTCAACTCCTGAAATGATCAAATCGTATTTTTAATTTTTTTTAGCTATTCTTTCGACTCTTTTTTTTTGCAATTTCAATCAGGTTTAAATTTCACATGAAATGAAAAGGTATTTTTTAGCTGTCCTCTCGACTGACTGTTGTTTGTCAAATTAAAATTTTCCCCGCTTCCTTCGGTGTTTTTAGTTGACTTCTTGATCCGTACCTTTTATGCCTTTTTCAGTTGAGGTTGAACTCAACATCTGGTATTTTGAACTGTTTTTTAACCAATATGAAATACTTTATTATTCTCAACGGTCCTCTCGATTCACTTTTTTTTTAAATCGTTCTGTCCACTCACTTTTCGCTATTTAAAGTTGTCCTCTCGACCTACAAAAGTGTTCAATTATTTTTAAGCAATCCTCTCGACTCGCTTTTTTAACAATTCTTAAGCTGTCCTCTCGATTCGTTGGTTTTTTTTTGCTATATGGATTCAGGATCAAAACCCGCACGAAATGTTCTAAAACATTTCACCTATCCTCACAACTCAATGTTTTTTTTCTACTTTTTAACCCCACTTTTTTTCTTTTGCAGATGTTTTCTCTACTCATTTCGATCGCTCAAATAATTTTTAAAATTCTGCTCGATCGCTGTTTTATTTTTTTATTTTTCTAAGCTACCTTCTCTTCTCATACATTTGCAATTTCAAGCTGTTTGAAAAATTTTCAGCTGTCTTTTTGAGTGTTTTTTTTACTAGTTGCTATTCCTTTTTATTTTTAAGCTGTCCTCTCAACTCACTTGCAATGCTTAAAATTTTATAAGATTTTCTCTAGTTTCGCTGTTTTTCGTTAATTTTTTCTAAAGCTTTCCTCCCGACTCGGTTTTTAACAAGTTTAAGATGTCCTCTCAAACCGCATACCATGGAATACGTGTTAAATGTATTTTTGCGACTCTTTGTTATTTCTTTGAATTTTCGATGCTATGTTCTCCACATTTTTTTTTCATTTTCAAACTTTGTGCGCTCGAACAGTTTTCAGCATTTTCTCCGTTTGCTGTATGTTCTTCTTTTTTTGAAGCATTTTTAACTGCTCACATTTTTTTGCTCTTCTTCAGCTGTTTTCTCAACTCACTTAGAAGATTCAAATTTGTTTTAAGGTATCTTCTAATGGGTTTTGTTTTTAATTTAAATTTTCTTCTAACTCCCATAAAATACATAAATATTTAAGACAATCCACTCAATTCAGTGTTTTTCTCTGGTTCGCTGTCATTTCTCTGTATCTTCTAAGAAATTTTCTCTGCGCCTTTTGTTAAATTTTAACTTTTCTTCGTTACAAACTTAGAATGCTCTTATATCTTTTAGCGGTCATCTCAATTCGTTCGTTTTTTCCTCCTTTTTCGAAAACTGTGTTCATAACTCATTTTTTTTTGCAATTTTAAGCTGGTCTGTAAACTCACTTGAAATGTTCACGTATTTTTCCGCTGTCCTTTCGAATCGAAAGTCTTCAATGTTTTTGGGTTTTTTCAAACAGTCCTCCCGATTCGTTTTTTTTAATTTCATGCTGTCCTCTCAACTGTCAAGAACTTTTTTTTCGAAATTTTTCTCACTTCAATATTTTGAATCCTTCCCAGTGACTTTTCTCTGGATTCGACACAATTTTATGAAGTTTTTGTCATTTCTGGACTCAGCGTTGAAATTCATGCTTCTTCGGAGAGAAATATTTCCGTTATGTTAGATATGATGTGTGCTTAGAATGATCATTTCATCCAACCAAATTAATCTTCTGAATCCGAGACGACGTCATTAAAATTAATGCATTTCTCCATTTTGCTCGTTACTTTTCCATAACCTTACACACTCACTCACGCTCGATTGCCGTTGTTCCTTTTCCCGGAATCGTAACTGGCCCACAACTCTCAACATATTTCGTAATCGTGTCTTGATTCCGATTTTTTTTCTCGCTTCATTTTGCATCTCCTCATTATGCACAACTGTTTCTCAAAACCTTTAGGGGGTCCTCTTGGGGTCCGAAATATGCATAGGTGGAGGAAAAGGGAGGAAACTCGAAACATCAAGTCATTTCGATCAGTCCCGCGAGACAACTGGAGCCAATCCGAGATGCTGTTGATGCGAATCGAAGAAAGATCGCCAGCAAGGGTCCCCCTGCCAAGATAGATTCCGAGTCACGATTTCGACAAAAGTCCCAACTCGATGATGGACCCTGGAGGGTCTCTAGAGGGACGACCGCCGCACTATTTCTATCTCGACACGATTCGGCCCAAAACAGTTGAGTACAGGGGTAATTCACATTTTATTTCTCTTCTAACGTATTTTTTCTCTTGTTCGAGTTGGCATTGCCTATAATCATAATGTCTTACTTATTGCCGTACTTAATCATCTCGGTGACTCGAGTTGGGTTTTTATTATTTGTATATTTCCATGAAAATTCTTGAGACCTCAGCTGGGGCCCCCATCGGTTGCATGGCCAGTTCAGTTTGGGGGTTCACAAGTGGAATGGCGAATCCCTTGGATCGTTAGGTCTTGAATCAAATCCAAAGGATAGTTTTCTTGGACAATTTCAGAATGCAAAAAAAAACAATCAAATTGACCGAGTTCAGAATCATGTCACATTTGGAGTCGTTCAACTTGCTTACAACGATCGGAAACTTGGTTCCCATGTATATTTTTAGGGATGAAAATGATTTAAAATTCTAGACTCAGTTTAAGCATTCCGTTTTGAATTCACAATTGTTTCTAAATTTGCAGATTCAAAAGTTTTAGTACAGTTGTCGTCGTTCAAAATTTTTATTTGAAAGTGTATGACCCTAAAAAGTGTCCAAAATAAGAAATTAGAAAATTTTGTTCAAACATCTGATAACCGGACTAACTTTAGAATGTTAAAACTATGGAATGGAGCTTGTTTTCACGCTTAGTTGAGTTGTTGCAGTGTTAAGATGAAAAAAAAACTACCGTTTTACTTTATGAGTTCCCTGGGAAGTCAATTATGCCCACTGTTGTTTAATCAAACTATGTTATGAAATAGGGCTTAAAATATGTTCTCTTAGAATCAGTGTAAAATCGTAAGTCCCGTTTAAAAGAACCATTCTAATGACAAAAAAACCGTGTAAAAAAACGTTTTTGAAATATGGAGCGAAATCAACCCGTGTAAAAAAAGACCTTGGTGTAAAATAAATTGAAACGACAGATTTTGTAAAAACTTTTCAGTGGGAAACAGATGGCTGATAGAAAACTTTTAAAGTAGAAACCTAGGAACATTTATAGGTCAAAATTTTCAATTAGCAATTCAACAAAAAAAAATTATGGTTCAATTTTAAGGTGAATTCCACAATGATTTTTAACCTCTCGATGTCCTCAGATAAATCATCGTGGAGCATCGAACGACCGATCACCAAAAAGATAAACTTGATCTAATTTCGTTCCCAACCCCCAGTTATGTCCTACTTCAGACCAGAAATAGACCTAAATCGTCTAGCTCCTGAGTCTAACAAACACAAAATAGATGGATCGATTACGTCTGCACGATATTGGAAACATTCTGTCCCACCTCCAAGTTTAGCGTTTCGATTTTCTGTTTTGTTTTGGTGGGTCGGTTCCGAACAAATTGAGTCTGTTCCTCTAAACCTCCTCGACTTTTTAAGGAGGATTTAAAAAAAATACACACAAACCATTTGGATCCAATTAAATTAACCCAAACAAGTGGACTTGGGCGATAGCTTTTTCTATATTGCAGTTTTGGATTACTTACCTCTGCAGTTGTGAAAAACCTTCCATGTTTGCCTTCATTCCCTCCTTTTTTCTTCAGTGTAAACTTGTTGGATGATTGGATTTGCAAAAACGGCTGTCCGAACTCAGTCATGTGAATGATTGCAACAATTCTGCTAATCTCATTAGGACCGAAAAAAGCCGATAATTTGCAGAACGTGCTGCTGGAGTTCAGAAATTGCTGGCCTCTTCACATTAATGGTGAAATAAAAGCCCAAAATCTCAAATTTACCACTCAAATGTGTGTCATTGGAAGAATTAAATATTATAAATTCTTTAAAACTGACCAAAATAATACAAAGCACAAAAATGAAAATATAACAAAAATTACAAAAATTGACGCAATATGATTAACATTACAAAAATGACAAAAAATAAAAATTACAAAATCAAAGAAACGAAAAAATTACATAAATTAAAAAAAAAGAGACAAAAATCACAAAAATGAAAAAAATGATAAAAAATGACAAAAATGACAAAAATGACAAAAATCACAAAAATGAAAAAAATGATAAAAAATGACAAAAATGACAAAAATGACAAAAATGACAAAAATGACAAAAATGACAAAAATGACAAAAATGACAAAAATGACAAAAATGACAAAAATGACAAAAATGACAAAAATGACAAAAATGACAAAAATGACAAAAATGACAAAAATGACAAAAATGACAAAAATGACAAAAATGACAAAAATGACAAAAATGACAAAAATGACAAAAATGACAAAAATGATAAAAATGACAAAAATGACAAAAATGACAAAAATGACAAAAATGACAAAAATTTAAAAAAAAATTACAAAATTACAAAAATTACAAAAATCACAAAAATGACAAAAATGACAAAAATGACGAAAATGTCAAAAATGTAAAAAAAATTACAAAAATGACAAAAATGATAAAAGTTATGACGATTTCAAAATTGAATTATTCAATTTGATTTGATTTATCATCTTTCAAAATGACACCCCTGCCCTACATGTATTAGCAGCCATCATACGTTAGAAGGTAGCCGGCGCCTTTTTTCCATATGCAGAAATGTTTTCGTGCAATTTGCTGGATCGATTGTCTTGAAAGTTGTAAAAAAGGGGTTTTGGGCCGGAAATTGATTCTGATAAGTTACAAACCCCTCCTACCTCGAAAAAAAAGGGTCCTATATAAAATCGACGTAAAATATTAATCAAATTTGGTCAAATTTGATCAAATTTGATCCATGAATTGAATTAAAATCAAATTAAATTATTCAATTTTGAAATCGTCATAACTTTCGATTGGCGCATTTAGAGGTTCACGGTCTTGAGCAAAGTAGTTCTTTGGATCTTTAGCAATGAAATGCAGCTTTAAGAAATTGAGGTCAATGCAACAGCGAGGTTGTAGGATTAAAAAAAAAATAACTTGTTCCATACTAATTTCCATAAAAGCTTTACTTCAGCCTATTTCAAATACTAATGTCACTAAAATTTGCACAGCTATTTTTGGGCACGAACTTGTTTGATACTATTTTGGTCCAATTCCGACCAGACACACATTACCAAAAAAAGACACAATTTTCATTTGTCTACATTAATATTATTTTTCTACCAAAGTTGCCAAAAAAATATTTGTACCTAACTTTGAAAAAAAAAAATTTTACGTAGGGTGTTGGTTTGAAATATTTGTGACGATGTTTGTTATTTTATTGCCAGAAATTTCAATCAGCATCAGGTCAATTGTGACAAAATATGAAATTTATTTTTCTGATTTAAATTTGTGAAATCATATAATGTAAAGTAGAATTATTTCTACTTTGAAACATTCAATTTGCCAATAGGGTAAATGATCTTGAGCGGAACTAATAGGCTCAGTTCGACGCAACTCGGAACAGTTGATCAAGCGGTATGGCTTTGGATTATATCCGAACAAATTTTTTTTCAGTTCAGCGGATAGATCTGGGTTTCTGCTTTCTAATGATGATTTTTAGAATATTTTAGAGTAAATCCTTATAACTCTAGAGCTGTTTTACTGAAGTAAGAGTTCTGATCTTGAGCGGAACTACGCCGATCTTGAGCGGAACTAAAATATGATCTTGAGCGGAACCATTTTCTTCTGTCAGCATCTTTAATAGCTCTTAGTCCTAAAACTTGTGTAACTGTGAAAACTTCAATTCAATTTCATCTTTGAAGATTTTAAAGTTAAAAAATTAATGTTTTTACGTGAAAAAAAGAAACTTAGCGTTCCAAAGCTGTTCTCAAAATATCCGTTCAAATTTATTTCTTGCTTCAAAAAACTCCAATTTTCACTTTGATGCACTGTATCCTATTTTGAAAAAATAGATTCTCTAAACTCAAATTTTGTTTTTTTTTTAATCTCAAAATTTAAATTCGTTAGAACATTTGATTGATTTTTTGAATGTGCGTGTTTAGGATAATACTGCCCCGAACAACTTTTGAAGGTAACGACAAAGTTAGTAATGCAAAAGAAGATGCCTTTAATTACAGATTTGGCAAAAAAAACTGTACATTGCTCGAAATCAATGTTTTTGAGAAAAAACTCTTAGTTTTTTATCCTTATTCCCTTAATTCCTTTAATTTTATTGAAAATTCATGATAAATTGGGTCATTTTTATATTTTAGTTGGGAAAAATCAGTTTACGTTGAAAATCTATTCATACTTTTTCTTTTATATTTTAGTTTGGAAAAATCAGTTTACGTTGAAAATCTTTTCATACTTTTCTAGTTCAAAATCAGAACCTTAATTTTATATTGACCAAAAAATTATAATTATGGAAATCCATTCAAAATTTAAAAATTCTGCGAAATCTGTAAATATTTAAAAAAAATCGTATTCTGCGACACAGATGCTGTGATAAAAGTTTCCTCGAAATTTTGTAAAATAACAGATTTTACTGTGATTTTGGCAACCTTGCTGTAAGCAACTTATTAATAGAATAAAGTTCATAATAAATTCCAGTTTCTTATGAATCACGTTAACATTTATTTATATTAAAAATTTATGGAAACATTAATTATTTATCTCAATTGATGAAACAATTATTTCTCAAACCGATTTCCAGTTTGAGCTCAAGTGTAAAGTCAAACACAAGGGATTCGGATAAGTTCACAAAACCAGGCCACCAATTGAATCGTGAAATATTATTAAATAGCTAATGTGCTTTGCTACACTTTGTAAAACTAAAAGAATGTGTGTAAAAAACAACTTGAATTTATGTTAATTAGATATTAAATCGTTTTCAATTGAAATGTTAACATCTAAAACAATCTCTTTAAAAGAAAGTTACTTCATAAAGTACGAACAGTAACGGCAATGAAGATTGATTTTTATTCTGAAATAATGACTTAACTTTATTGGCTTCACTAGTTCTCGAATTATGCCAAAAAATATGAATGAAAGTCTTTCTCCTCCTTTTTGTCGTCCCGCTAAAAGAAAGATCCAAAAACACATTTCTTGAGCCCCAAAAAATTAAACTTTTTGTGTGCCTAGTTTGGTACGCTGTGACACCAATTAATTAGTTTTTGTTCTATTCGAACTTAGTTTTACATTTTTTCTTTTCCTAAAGCTGATAGAATAAGAAATATACAAAGCTGCTGCATACATTCAGGGGTAAAAACTACGTGTGAGACATTAGGCATAAGGCAGCGCACCTAGCGGTTTATTTTGGAAGCTAGTAGTTCCGCTCAAGATAAAAGATGGTTCCACTCAAGATCATATTTTACTTTTGAAAACTACGCTATTAATTGATATTCTGATGGTAAACTTATTACAAAAACCCGAATAAAGCTTTTTTATGAGTTTTTCTACCATTTAAATCATTAAGAATCAGTTGACAACGGTCAAGAGTGACATAAATTGACGTTCAAATTCAGCGTAGATTGATGAAAATTGCAGCAGAAATGCGTATGTATTTAAATCTTCTAATAACATTATTTCAGCTAATAAATTTTAGTAAAAATGTCAATGCTTGTATGAAAAGATCTCGAAAAAGTGTTTTTTCAACAATTTGGTAAGATTCGTTAACAATCATTGCCTAGAACTTAGAAAAAGTAAATGGTTCCGCTCAAGATCATTTACCCTATGCCAAAAATTAGAATTAGAATATGTCCCAACAGCGGTCCAAATAAGATAACTCTATTCATTTTGAAATTTTATAAAAGTCATAAAAATTATTAAATAACAGCTTGAAATCCAATCTCTATAGTCATGAAATCTTATCATTTGCTGTTAAAAATAGTTCGAAATTTTCAAATCCACAAAAATATTAAAAAAGCTGTGATCTATGACACAGGTTACGCAACAAAAAATTGATAAAATATTCACAACATTAGAGATCTCTTAAACCATCTGAAATGTTCAGTGAAAATTTTAATTAATGTATGGGAAATTTAAACGGAAGTTTCTTGATAAAGATTAATGTTAAAGCCTTCAAAAAATGAATAACTTTTAAAGCCATGTTATCGTCAAAATTGACAAAATTTTTTTTGGGAATGAGATCAGCTGCAAAAGTTAAAAAAATGACATGTTTTTTTGAAAACCCCGAAGAGGGGAAAAATAAAGTTTAAGGTATTTTAATGCAAAAAAAAAAATGAAAAAAATTCATAGAAAATTCAAACAGTTGAAAGAGTGGATGTCTTACTGTAGATTTCCACAGTTTTTTTTTATTTTTGATCTAAAATAACTCTATTTTTTTGGTTTTGTTGAATGAAGATTGAATTCAAATTTTTTTGCTTACATGCTTTTGTCTAATTTGTTGAAAATTGAGATTGTTTTTTACAATCCCCGTGATGGATTTTAAATTACTTTCAGCCTGAAAAAGAAAGACAATAATCAAATTTAATTTATATTTTAAAAGTTAGCAAATGTTTTTTTTTTGGGAATGAGGTTAGCTGCAACAGAAAAAAAAAATTACATATTTTTTCAAACTCACGCGTTATTTTTAATTTTAATAGATTAAAATTTTAGTAAATCTTTTTGTTTATACTTTTGCTGAAAAGTCAAATTTTTTCATTACTGATTTAGGTCGGAACAAATATCGAAACCGCCTCCGATTTTTCCGAAAATCCCGAAAAGGGAAATAAATAAAGTTCGAGGTATTTTATTGAAATAAAAAAGTTAAGTTCTTTGAATAACAAACCGTTGAATTAGCGAATGTCTTAAAGATATCAACAGATTGTTTCTTCTTAAATTTTCGATCTTAAATAACTCTATTTTTCGGTTTTGTAAAAAGTAGATTGTATTCAACTTTATTGCTTACAAGCTTTTGACCAACTTGTTGAAATTTTAGATTATTTTTTATTATCCTCGTGATGAATTTCTAATTTATTCGTAAAATATTTGAAAAAAAATAAGACAATCACATTAAATATGCCAATTAAAAAAAATGGCTTGAGTTTTATTTTAAACCAAAAAATCTTTATTGTAAGTCTCAAACATATCATAACAATGGTACATGATTCAGATATTTATTTACTTGGACGAGGGATAATTTCTATAAAAATGCAAAATATTCACTTCTGAACTGAACTATGTCAATTGAAAAAAAAAAAAATCTTAACTGCATTAAAAATAAACGATCTTCATACTTCTTAAAAAAAATTGCGTTTTTAAATGCATAATTGGGTTCTGTTGTTTTGTACAAGCATAACTATCTAAGTTTTTAAATGTGTTTCTTATGATGCAATTCCGTTTATTTTCAATATTTAGCTCAGGTTTTTGAACGGATATGAAACAAGCAAAAGTTTTCTCTTAAAAACTGAATAAGGTGAATTTGAAAAAAAGTAACAAGCAACAAGCATTAAAATTCGATTGCCTTCGACAAACTTTGCAAATCTTTTCAAAGAGAATAAAAATACTTTTGAGAGATTGGGTGGGGTTTTTACATCCATATGTTTTTTTTGGCAAGAATATGATTTTAATCCTTTCCATGGACATCCGAGTTTTTTTTGGTCCCCAAACATAGCAGAAATTATTTGTATTTTTTTTTTTTTATAATTTTAACAACATCGCTCAGAAAAATTCAACATTATTGAAAAAATCCGAAGATAAAGTTGCTGAAGTTAGAATTTAGCTTAGCTTAGCTTAGCTTGATTGACTACTCACATCCACCTTAAATCGTCAAATCCAAAATGCTTTCATAAAATTATGAAGATGCATGAGTAATAAGAAAAGATTTTTAGATTAAATTTAATTAAATAACTTGGTATGAATTGAGTATTACAATGAAAGTTTAACAGGTTCTAAGACCAATGAATTATAGCATTTTGAACTCCACGATTGCTGGCGTGGCTCAGTAGAACGAATTCCACATCGCCAATGGTTGCTACTCCGTGATTGACCGAGGCCATCAATTTTGTGCAAAGGTCAAAAGAATGATGCTTGGGATTAGCAGATCATTCTCAATGCACACAACTGATGCTCTCTCTTTGATCATCAATAACGGCGCCGGCCACGTCCTAGTAGTCAATAGATAGAAGAAAAAATAGAGAAAAGGATGATAGAAATAAATTTGCGCTTTAGGACCGAGGTTACCTCTGCATCCTAGCAAAAAAAATTGGTTTGGGAGTGTGGGTTAAGGGATATGATCTGGAAACACTTTTGACAAGTGTATGGATCTGTTACACCTAATCACTCGATCTCTTACACAGTTTCTGTGTTATCATATTCATATTGAAGAAATGTTCATGTGTTATAACTAATCGTTTTTTTTAATAAGTGTTCTTATTTGATTTCAACTTGTTTAGGTTAATTTACTCATTTCTGCACTTGAATGGATCATTGCTTTATCATGGAAATTATTTGATATCAATATCAACTCATCTCATTATTTATAAACATATAAACGTGTGCACATTTTTTTTTTTATAAAATTTGCCTTCTTGGTAACAAAACACTTACAATGTACAATCTTCTAAAAATCCTAATAAATATTCCTACTTGAAATCCTGATCGCTCCTACAGATGATAATATTAAAAAGTGAAAATTAATAGTTTGCGATAAAGAAATTGATTGGAAGAATAACAGTCTTCCCGAACTTCTATCCCTTTAAACATACCTACATATATCAGTCAAATCGAACTCAAAAGTATTCAAAAATGATAGTTTATCACAATTGTGTTGAACTTTCAAATATCAAAATTCTCGGAGATCTCTAACTCAATATTTTATTTGGGATCGTTTCATCTTTACGTTTCTATCTGACTCTAGCCTCGACTAATTTAGATCGTTATTTGTTTTTTTTTCTGTTTAAGCTTTTCTCACTCTTTTTTTTTTAGATAAAATTAGATTTGTCACGTAAAGTACTCCTTCTTTTAACCGTTAAATTTTATTTTGTTCAAATGTTAGCTGCTTTGCTTTCGAATAAAATGTCTATTAAGGTTATTTTAATTATTAGGCACTATATTCACTATCTCTAGAATCTGAAATAGTGTTAATCGGCTATAGTTTTTAAATTTTTCCTAAGGTTCATTTTTTTCTAGAGCCTCGATGAAATATTTTTAACTTGCAGTCATAGATGATTTCAAAATCTATTGAAAAAAAAAATAACTTGCTTTGATGTGATGCATTAGTTTTGTTGTTTGCCATCTCTATTCTGCTATTTTTTCATGTGATAATTTTGGCAAGTCTGTTGTCTCCTGAGCCGATGTCCGCGAGTTCGAGCCCAAGAGTAAACATCGAACACAGTTGTACCGGATAAGTTCTTCAATAACGATCCGCCAACTGCAACGTTGATAAAGTCGCGAATGCCATAAAGATGGTAAAACGACTATAATCGAAACAAAAAAAAAATGTGATAATTTTCTTTCTTCGAAAGCTTTGTTGCTATTCAGCCTACCTCTTTTCTAATACCCCTCTTTTTCTAACCATTTATTTTTAAACATGGTATCGTTTCTTTGATTTTTCCGGTGGTCGAATGTTCGAATAATCGACCATTCAAGGGTTTTTTTTAATGTTTTGTATAGCTACATATGTTTTTTTTCTACATAGTTCGTGATTTGTGTAGAGCTCTTTGAATTTCTTTGATGTGATGTTTATAATTATCATATAGTAACGTTCGTAAAAAAAAAGTTGATACTTTGATGACGAGCACAATTTTAAGAAGTTTTAAATAAGAATAAAAGTAATTGTTGTTGATACAAAATACAACAAAGAAATTTATCAAGTATAATGAAAGACAGAATAAGTTGATATCTTCGGAAGTTTATACACAACATTTAGCGCAAGAATATTTTTTGATTGTACATCTTCGTTAGTTGAATAAATGAGTATTTGTTTGCAGATTTCCATTTCAATGAGGATCCAAATAGCTCAAACTTATTTTATTATTTTCCGATCATTATATGAAAGATAAAAAAATGTGCCTCATTACAAAACTATTATGCATAGTTATTCTATGAACACTTCCTCTTTATTCATATTTTTTGTTGAATTTCTAAGATTATTATCCTGCATTGCTTTTTGTCATTCCGAATTTGCATATTTTGAATATACATCTTCTTATGTCTTCATCGTATTATCAAGATTGAGTTTACATTCATTAGCATTTTTTTCTTTTCCTATATTTAGCAAAACATCTTACCATTTAAGTGCAAAAAATTAGAAAGGAGACGTTTTTGAATCGATTTCTATAATTTTTGAAGGTTTTCTGTCAAGAAATTATTTTGCACTTGTTTTCAGAGTTTTTGCATCAAATGACTTTCACATGTGTAGATTTTTCATGTACACTATCCTGATAATGGTGCGAAAAAAAAATCGTGGTTAAACGACTTTTTCAAACGCCTGCTCTTTTTTTTAGCTAAATTTGCTGATACCTTGCATCAGATGACGCTACCAACAACAGTCAATTTACTCATTAGATGTCGCCATAATCGGTAAATATTTCTTGAGTACTGACTTGTACGAAAGCTTGTGTCGAATCGAGTTCGTCCATGAAATGTTTCACCCCTAACAATCCAGCTATAAGATCAAAATTCAGCTACATTTTTATTTAATGAAATTTGTTATTAATAAAATAGAACCCATCACAGAAAACCATTTAAACACCTTAACCGAAAACTTATGTATTTTAAACCGATTTTTTCATCAAAGCTTGAATTTTATCTTTAAAATGTTACTAAAGAATTGACTGTGTTATAGTTCTTCAGATCGAAAAATGCTTCCTACACATTTTTTAAAGTCACGCTGCTTATCTAAAGTATTGTAAATTTCCTGCTGGGGATAAAAAGCTCGAGTATTCATCACAGTGCCCTCTGAACGTGATTTTGAGCATCAAGTCTCATTTCAAAGTTCGATGCATTGAAGCTTTTCAAACATGAAACTTTTCCTAGTAGAATCAAGCTTTCCTTGTTGCCTAGATTGTATGCAACCTTTTATATAAGATTTGTTTAGTGAAATGTTTCTTTTCGTGCTGCAATGATTTTAGGTGGCAAAACTTCTCAAAATTGTTTAAAAAACATTTTTAAAATTAAAAAAAAAAAGTGTTACACGCAAGCATTCAGTAAAGAACAAGAAAAAAAAACAACTTAACTTTGGTTCCGGACACCGTAGGTCAAGCTTCATTCGATGGCTTATACACAGCTCATATTCCTTGTTGGATCCGGATGGCGTAGCACCAGCCCCTTCATGTGAATATTTTGGAGACAATCAACACTTCTTTATAATATTTCGCTGACTTTCCATCTTCATGATGGAAAACCAATATAGCACCTCACTCTAGACCACAATACACAATTTTACATCCTTCCTTTCGGATCAAATATTGAAAATTCTTTTAACACGAAAATTTGGTGAAACTTGGCTCTGACAGTGTTGCCAGTCCTCATCATAAAGTTGCTGAAGTTAGAATTTATAAATAAAGTTTAAACATCGATTTTGTTAGTGCCATTTTTTCGACTTTGTGTTTAGCATTATAGAGGAGCATATTGACAGGATCGCCAATGTAAGCATATAATTTAATTTAAAAAATTTAACGGATTTCTTTTGATCGTAGTTTGAAACTGAATGTGATTTTACAACTTTTAAGGGGGGGGTAGGGTCTAACACTTTCAAAAAATCGATTTTTTTATTTTTTTTATTTTCTTATTGTAAAACATTTCAAGAATGTTGTGTCAAATTTTCAAGTCAATTGATGCAAAACTGTAGAAGTTATAGGCCTTTATCTCATCCTATCTAATACTGCAAGAAAGCAAGAGCAGAAACTTCAAACGCGATTTTCTCAAAAGCACATTTTTAAAGTCCGTGGACATCGCCATTTGAAAACTACTTATCCGATTCTTTTCAAATTTGGAACATATTTTCTACATATAAAATACCAGACCCCAACGTTTTTCTTTTTTGATTTTTTTACTTTGGGGAGATTTTACAGGTGAAAAATGGCGGATTTTTAAGTGAAAAATCGTAGTTTTTACTTCAAACAGCCACAAAAATTTTATAAAAATATTTTTAAGTTAAATAAAAACGTTGGGGTCCAGAAAAACATCTATTAAAAATATTTTGCTCTGATTTTTTGACTTCAGATGATTTTGTGCTAAGATACAGTGTCCACCGCAAATCCGGTTTTCTAAAAGGCATCCTCGAACGTGCTCCGTCACCGGCTCATTTTTCAATATTTTTCTACGAAAAAATTACTAAATGTTCTTTTAACAATGCTTTGTGTAATGCAAAAAAAATTGAATACATTTGTTTGAACGATAGCTCTAGAAAAAAATCGTGAAAATGGTGGTTTTTTTATACCCGTTATACCCTACCCCCCCTTAATAAGCTTTAACTGTAATTGTTCTATTTCAATTTTGTAAATATTCCAGTTAAAATGGAATACAAATCTCTATTTCACGTTTCGGATGTCTATTTTATTTGATTGAAAATCGTAAATAGCCTTATAAAAATCTGTGTAAGGTTCTCGTTTATGTGTGTCTTTATGGGGTATGAATAAATTTGTAATGATTTTAGCTTCCTCTTTATAATTTTGGTTACTAGATCCTTTCGTTTTTTAAAACCAATATTTCATCCAAAAATAAACAAAAGTAAAAGACTCAGAACACATTTAAGACATGAAATTTTTGGGTCACAAATATTTACAACACAAATTAACTCAAAGTTGCCTTGTCTAAAGGCTTAAGTACCCTTTTTTTATTTTCACTGGAGGTATTTTTATTCGAAATCATCAACTTCCTTTATTTTTACAACATAGTTATTTAAAAAAAATGAGAATCGTCTCAGTGTGTTTTCCAGGAAATAAGTGCCGTGATTCCCGACTGACCACAAATATAAATCTCCAAAACGGTCCCGTCATTTACAGCAATTTACTGGTTCGCTTCAGCTCATAATCTTAGATGAGCATCTCAACCGAACAAAGCATACCATACACAAGCAAAAAAATAAATCTTGCAACAAACTGTCCAAAAGTCATAACTGCAATTTACTTTTCGCATTCTCAAAGGTACAGACAGTTCTTGAAGCTGTCAGAATTGATGGGTTTCCAGTTCTGGCCGTTCAGGGATGTGGAACCAAAAAACGAAACGAACCGGCAAAATTTAAAACTCAACCATTAACAGATTCGTCCTTTGTGGTTCTGTTCCAGAGTCAGACCAAACCACACAGATCAACTTGGCCACTAAGTCACGATGCTTCGGTTGGATTTTTTTTCGAAGGAAGGAAATCAATCAACCGAAGAGCACTTTCGCTTTTGAGCACTATAATCTACACCAAAGTTACACCTCCCGGATTGGGGTTTTTCTTTCTGCTGTTTCTGTATTTCTTGAAATCGAAGCCAGTTTCACTTTCAGAGTGTTTCGGACAACCCCGGTGCCAAATTCGCTCAATAAACCAGCCCATCAATCTTTTCGTTTCTCTTAATTTTTCTTGATTTTGGTGCATCCTTCCAGTTAATTGATTCTCGAAATTTAGAACGAAGCAATGAATCAGAGTTCTCTTCCTGGAAATCTGCAATTTTTGCAGCAGAAATAGCGTTTTGGTCATCGCACCATTGGTCAGTTCCATACTATGAGGAGGCATAAAGTATTATTTTCTGTTTTGGATTCTTGCAAATTTTCAAATTAAAATGAAAATTTATCTAATTTTAGATAAATTCATAAAAAAATTGTTTGAAAACAACTTATAAAGTAGGATGATTGTTATTTTCGACCCTATTTTTTTTATTTCTTTCGAAATCCGTTTATTGGAATAAATGATAAAAATAATCAAAGCAATTCATGAAACTCAAAAGAAAAATCCCAGCAAACATGAAATCCTGTCACAAATGACAACTTAAGTCGTTTAGAATGGTGTTGCGAATCGCAATTCTAACTGCATAGTGATAAGATCGTATAAACTGTCGTCTGAAATCAGTTTTAATCGGATATGATGGAAAAATCACCATGTTTGTAAATTTTGAAATGATTGTCTAATGGCTAAAAATCGCATAGAAATTGAGTAACATTTACCAATGAGAGTACTGGGAAATATTGTCGCTAGCAACGATTTGAAGGCTATATGAGAGCAAAGTTTTGCGCTCTCTTGCATTCTTCCTATAGGTACGAATAAGGTGTCGGATAAGGTCTAATTGGTGTAGTTTACATTGCTATAGAAAGAAATGAAATTTATGTATGAATATTGCCTCCACTTTGGTAGGTAAATGCTGTTTTTTCCAACTTTCATACGATCATTCTTCAGTGTATTTGGAACGTAAATCAAAACAGCGTAAGAATATATCTACAAAAATGTTTGCTGGGATGAGTGAAATGATGGATTCATCATGAGAAAAGAGTTTTTTAGTTAATTCAGCAACAACTTTGTTCAATTTATACTCATTAATGGGTAAAAATTACCCATTTGCCTGACACTTTCAGCTTTATTTGACAATAACTCAGAAAACGGTTCTTTAAGGCGCCTAGAAACTCTTTCATTGCATTTTTAGGATCTAAAACTAGATCTTGAAAGTGAAAAGAGTATGGGGCAATTATGGGGGATTTTGAAAAGGCTTTGACTTAAAAAAAAAACAAAAAAATTCTCATTTTTATCATAGATCAATTTAGTGTGTAAAAATTTGAACGGTTCAAATGAAAGCTTTGAATATAAGCTTTCATATGGCGTACTTTCAATTTTAGAAAAAATGTTTTCCATAGAAATCTGTGTAATTTAATTTTTTTTCTTCGTCATATAAATTTTTCAATTTTTCAAAGTTGGATTTTTGTGGTGGGTTTTGTATCCAAGACTGGCTATATCTTACACAGAAAATTTTATTTTGCTGGAAACCAGCAAAATTTTGCTTGCTTCCTAGCAATTTTTCCAGCAATTTTGTTGGCTTTAAAATCCAGAAAACTAAATTACTGGAAATCCAGCATTATCAATTGCTGAAAACCAGCTATGTCAATGAAAAATAATGAGCAAAACACAAAAACAAATGCGAATTTGACAGATCGATTGCTTGTTTTTCAGTAATGAAGATCTAGTGCTGGAAAATTCAGCAAGACTTTTCAGGAGAATTTAGGCAGGAGAATTTGCGCTGGTTTCCAGCAAAAAATGAATTGTTGGACCTTTCCAAGATATTTTTTTTTTGCTGGAAATCGAAGCAAAAATTTACTAATTTACTACTTATTGAGTTTTTTACTAGTATAAATTAAGATTGCCAGAACTTTTTATCCGAAACCCTGGAAAATCCGGACATTTGATTCCAAAATGTCGTAACAAAATCCGGGCAAAAAAGGTCATAATCCAGGAATTACGCTACACAAATCGAGAAAAAATACTTTAATTTTTTTTTATCTGCTGTTTTGAATCGTAGATTGGACTTTCAAAAAACTTCTCATGCTTAGTTTTTAAAAGATGTTCAAAAAATTTCGTTTTGAGCGCATGAACAAAAAAGTTTTAGAACTCAATTTGTTTTTTTTTTTTGTTTGGTTTGGCAAAAAAAGCGAAATCCGATCAACCGGGCCGGATAAGACCTTTGTCAAATTTGGTATTAAATATCCGAGCAAACCCGGATTAAACTGGACAATCTGGCAACCTTAGTATAAATAAAAAAGATGAACTTCAGTTTTTGGCTTTTTGCCGCCTCAAACCAAGTGCATCGTTGATGGCTGGCTATCAAGACAAAAAAAAAAAACAGTGAAATAAGTTTTTTTGGTGCCAATTTTTTGAAAGATTTTTCAAAAAAATTGCGGCTATTTTGAAATGATCGAAAGCACGATCAAAACTGCCTAAGGTATGGATCCCACAAGGAAGTAGACTGGGGCCAATTGTATTTATCGTTTACAGTCCTAAACCTGGAATGATTTGACCTGTTGAAAGTTGAATATGCAAATATTTGTAAATAAATCTCCAAAGGAGAGATCATCTGTTTTAAAACTTCAGTAACAGTTGGAAATTTTCCCAGGACAATTTAGTTCCGCGAAAAACCGATCGTTTTTGCCGGCACCATCGCAGACCTATCATTATTCTGGTCGATCAACTCGCCAACAAACGGTAGCAACTGAACTGTCAACAAACGTGATCGGTTCAACGTTTGAAAAAAAAATCAAAGCGAAAGCGAAGATAGCCAACGCGGTGTGATTTGAATTTCTAGTAGGCTTACTAGTAGGCTCTGAAAAACGTTTGACTCGATTTATGAGACCGGGACGCCCCATCAAAGCAGTCCAACCAAAACAAATAGGCGTAAAGTCACGAGTTTCCACGACATGGTTTCAATCGTTCGTCTCAAAGGTGAAATTTTCGAATTCGAAACGAGGTGGAAGGAATGTTTTGATACGGGTTTTTTGTCTTTGTGTTGAACTCAAAAAGTGACAGGAGTTTGGTGACAGTTCAAGATCAAGGTTGGCGCCATCTGACTAAATTTTGAAGGTTAGTTTTTCTTTTCTTTTAGGGGAAGCAACAAATATGGTTTGATGTTTTGATTTTCTTTCTCCTTTTTTTATTCAGATAGAGAAACCTGAAAACAAGAGTTGACAATCCTGTTTCGGCCACGAGTGACCTCTACCCGTTTTTTTTTTCCTTTGCGTTGATTTCGATTCCAAGGGGCGTTTAACGCCTCGAAAACCGAAAAAAAACCAACCTGATCGAGACCCATATTCAAGAAGTGGGCAAACGATAAAACTTGTCTCATACATCGGACGGAGGACTGCAATCCATCGCCAGAACTCCAAATAAGGAAGCTTGTTCACTAGAGGGAAGATCGTGAGCCGGTTATTCGATGATGGCGGTTGAATTTGACCTTGTGTCATTATATTTTCTCTCCCGGTGATGTTGTCGTGTTTTTTTTAAATTATAAACATATGCATTGGATCGCAAAACAAGACAACATTACATCGGAAAACCATCCCCCTTAACGGCTGGAATAAGCTGGCAAGGAGCAACTTTGTTGCGTAATTGATCCCTTGAGGAATCTTTGTGGGATCAGAACCGCTAATTTAGTTAATGTTTTATCACTCTGGTTCATCCTTTCTGGATTTAGTCACGGTTTTCCAAGGGATGGAGTATTGTGATGACTATTATTATTATCAAGACCACACGACTTGGATTGATCAAACATTATCCAACTGACCTACCTTTCCAATTAAGTTTCTAGAATTCAGTTTTTTTTTTTTGAAAAATTTGTTTGAGAATTTCGATTTTTTTAAACTGAAGAATTCATTCAACATTCAACAAGAAAGTACCAGACCCAAGAGAATTGTAAATAATGAATTAACCTGAACAAATTGTCGCTCCACATTCCACACAACAGTCCCAATTTATCGGATCAGTCGCCAATGGTCGTCGTCGTAGTTGTTGTTGTTTATCTTTAATACTGCTGGTCAATCGATAATACCATTAACTATCTACGTTCCTACTAACTTACATACGAACGTCCATACTCATGTTAGAAGTAAGTGAGGTGGAATCGGGGAAATCGGAAACCATCAATAGATAAACATGTGTCACATTCAGAGGGTGCATGGGATTACCTCGTATTGGCCGGACTGGAGGAATTCCTGGTAAACGGAATCGATTTTATTTTCGCTTCGGAAAGGAAAGTATCATTGATCGACATAGTGTAATGTTTACGCATTCTTTACCTATGGTATCGCATTGGAATTTGCTTGAGGTTTGCTTCATATGAGTTAAAAATTATTAAATCACCATGAACTTACTTAAATATTGACTTTTTTAACTTCTCCTAAGTGCATCAGTGAGTTAGGAAAGAAACGAATATTTACTTTTATTAACATATTTTTTTCTTCTCTTTTTCAGGTAAGCTAAAATAAATCAACAAATAAGCGAAGCCATGAAAAGGTAACTTATTGACGCATCAACGCACCATAGCCTGTACGAGTTTTTTGTTTTAAAGATACTACGAGGTGTATAACGGCTTAAAACAGGCCTTCATTACTAATTTTTAAAATTATTTCTACACACTACGGAAAAAAATCATATCCGATTTAAACTGACTTCAAATCGCGTTTTATACGTTCTTTTCGCTGTACAGTGGGATTTGCGATTCGCAACACCATTGTAAACGACTTAAATTATCATTTCTGGTACGATTTCATGTCTACTGGACCCCGTTTCAAGTAATATTTGTGTCATCGGAATGTGTTCTTAAGGATTAATTTTTTTTTCAATCTGTAAATTTACATCTATAAATCGCGTCCTACGGCTTTATTGAAGGTTTTCCATTGAAGTGTTGTTAAGATTTCAGATTTTTTTTGCTATGCGGGCTAAACAAGAAGAGGAAGATCATGAAAGTGAAGCTACAGTTAAATTTTCTAAATGTGTTTTCTAATTCTTAAAAAATGATTTAGCAGTAGATAAATGAGGTTTAATTTAATCAATACATTGTACAGAGAAGATAGATGAACTAAATTTCAAAAACATCTTCAAGACTGTTGAACGACACTCACGACGACCGAACTTTTCTTCGTTTTCTTCTTTCTTAGTAGGAGCTTCAATAGCTCCTAAAAATTGGGCCAGTGACTGTGACTATATGCCCAAGACCGAACTTTTCACCGCGGCGATTAATCTGGACTGACGATGAACCGCGTGGCAAATGTAAACAATAACAGAGAATCGCAAATGACAGAGAGAATGTCATTCCGTTATTGTCCTATAATCGACGAAGAGTGAGTTCATAGTGTTCACTGCAGTTGTTGCCATTTGAACAGATTGGAAATTATAAGTGAAGTGTTGCCAATATGACGGATGGATAATCCAAGCATATATCAATCACTATTGTAACCTGATCTCTAAACATGACTTGACGAGAATAAATGTGATTGTATTATCAGTTTCCGGTACAAATAGTACTCTGCTTTATTTGACACCACAACAAAGACAAATCTTTTCATGTCACAGATGAGGATCGAGATCAGGATCCCGAAGCAATATTAGGGGCCACTATCCGAAAAAAAAATTCCAGATCAAAACCTTGGATCCACGGTCAATATCCTAGATTAGAGCTCAGAATTCTGAATATTTAAGGAACAAGAAATCTGGAATCTGGGAATTTTGGATCAAGATTCATTATCATAATTTGGGATTTGGATCTGAATTCTTGATCATGATCCTGAATAAGGGCCCGAGATTAGGTTTCAGAAGAATCCAAATTTTGGAGTCATGTTCAAAATTAAGTATTCAAAGGAAAGAATGAATAGTCACGATAAGAATCAGAAACCAGAATAAGGATCCGACACAGAATCCACAACAAAACAACCGGGATTTAGATTCAAGATCCAAGACCAATATTTCAGCCTAAGTGGAGGGGGATCAGGATCAAAATTCATGCTCTGAATATGGATCCTAGATTTGAATCCGGGATGAGGACCAAGGATTGAAAACCAGAATCAACACCCTAGAATGTGGGAAGATTAAGGTCAAGGATTATTCGGATTCAGGATTAGGATCCAGGTACAGAATCTGAATTCTGGATCCATAATCAGAGATCAGCTTTTAAGAATACAGCTGTGAAGTCAGAATGAGAAATCAAGGATTAGTGTCAGGTAATAGGATTCTGGATCGGAATGTACCTATATTAATTGTATCCCGAATCAAGTTTAGAACCATAAGGCTATGATCATTTAGTATCCGGGCACTTTATTTTGGTGATAGCTACGTTAATAGAGCTCGGATATGCAAAACTTTAGCAGCGTTGTGTTGGTTATGAAAAGAACTATCTTGCCTATTTTTGATAGATTTTTAAGTTAACGTGTGTTTGAGATATTTACGATGCAAAAATACATGATAAAAATAATTTTGCACAAATTTGCTTCTTTTACGCATTTTGCGCCTCGGAAATTCTTCATTGTTGACTTGAAAGCTCATGAACTGTTGGTTTTTTTCTGATTTATTTTTCGAACCAAATGGTTAAGAAGTATAAGGAGCCACTCAAGGATCCACACGAAGTTCAAACCAACCATCGGAGTGCAACCATTGATCTTAAATATGGTAAAAAGTCTATGGTTATTGGGGATTACTGAATGCAGATTCCTTAAATAATGCAAAAAATCCATTTCCGGCAGACAAAAAGTGTTGCCTGACTAGTAGACATCAAGTATATAACTAATAATGATCAGTTCCAAAGATCGCAATCTGTGGATCCGGTTTTTACGCAAAAGGACAGATGTGTTCTGATGGACAACAAAATTTATGTTAAATCCGGATTTAAGAAATCAAATTCTTCGAGATGCCTACTCATGAAAATGTTCCAACCAGATTCCAATTGCTTTTTCCAGGTGAGTATGTGTAAAATATCATGATTTTGCAAAGGTTTTGCTTCTGTGGTAAAAAAAAATAAATCAATACATGACTGAAAAAGTGTGCAAAGATAAAAAAGAGATTTTATGAAAAAGTTAGAGTATTTCTTGAAATCATAGATAAATATTTTTTTTTATATTTTTACATTAAATGTCATATTAACACCTTCATTTCCTCCATATAAAGTTTTTCGATCAAATTAATAGTTTTTAAAATACACACGTTTGTAACTGCCCGGATACTAAATGATCATAGCCTTAATATGGAATCAGGATCAAGAATCAGCAAGTATCTGAGTATTTTGAGTATCGAAAAGTAGAGCTTTTAGAGGTCCAGCGTTTGTTTCAGATTCAACGAGTAACGACAAAAAACATAACCTTATTTCTTCGTATTTTTTCAACAGTCGTTGATTCAGCTTGGAGATTTTTTTTTATTTATATTTATTTTGTTTGGTTTCGATCATAGTCGTTTGAACATTTTTGTGTCATTCGCGACTGTAGGTATATCAACAACATCCATTGAAAAACTCATCCGGTACAACTGTGTTCGATGTTTACTCTTGGGCTCAAATTCATGTACATCGTCTCAGGTGGTAACTCCTTTTGCCAACTGTGCTGTATCACAAATTTGTACTAATTTATTACGGAGCCTCCTCGTTTTAAAAACGTTAAAAGTTAACAATCAATTGGAAATTATTCGGTTTTATCGTGCTTCTATGCTTATTTGTATGCGACCTTTTTCAAAATTTTCACCCCACCCATTTTCAAAAAGAAGGGGATCGTTAAGTGAAATAAATCATCTCGGTGTGTTCTGATAAAAATTACTTGAAAAGTAATCGAAATCGAACGTAAAAGTTATGAAAATAATTGTGGCAACACTGGAAGAGAGGCTACGTAGAGTAAACAAATTCATTTATCTAATCTTGGGAGTGGCATACCTGTTTAGGACAAAGGTTGCCAGAATTTTTTCAGCTCGCATCCGGGCTGGACAAATTCGGGCAATTTTATATAAAAACGTGGCAAAATTCGAGCACTTGATTTCAGAATTGACGGACAATAATCCGGGCAATATCCGGGCAATTTTTGTCAAAACCCAGGAATTACTCAACAAAAATCGAGAAAAAAATTTTTTTTGAATAAGTATTTTTGGTTTCTAAGAAATTTTTTATGATTATTTTTATTTGTTTGGTTTTGATCACCGCACTTTCTTGTGGTCGTCTTTAATTGGTATTTTTGGTGATTTACGACGAAAAATAAAAAATGAAACCGCTGTTTTTCACATTTCGGTTTACTGAATTTCAGCCATCCTCAAAAAAACTTGTTTTGCCGCGGTGTTTTCTTTAAGGCCGTCGCACGATATTTCTTACGACGGCCGTAAAGGAAACACGCAGCGAAACAAGTTTTTTTTCTGAGGATGGCTGAAATTCAGTAAGCCGAAACGTCAAAAACAAGTGATTCTAAAGTAACAATATCGACTCTGAACTATAACCAAAACTTCGAAATCTTATTCCAGACTAACAATTCTACTACAGCTTTTCAAAAAATTTCAAACTTGTTGATAGAAATATCGAATTTCAATAAGATCAGACTAAGCTTGCCAGATCGCCCATATTTCGTCCTTAGTTTTGTACTTTATTTGCAAAATCAAACTAAAATTTAAATTGAATCAATAAATTATTTATTTTGCGTCTTGATTGTTTGAATATATTTTATCAAAATTAATTTGAACGATTTTTTTGGCTTGAAAAATCATTTAAAATTGACTGATATGTTGCGATTAACAAACGTCAAGCGATTTATTTGATAATTTTTAAATAGGCGGATATTGGAGAAAATATCCCGGATTCACACGGCCTGGATACTTGCAGTTAAATATCTTGAAAGTTTAGATTAGAATAATTCCGGATGTTGTGGTTACAAATTTGCGTATAAACATTAAAATTTAATGTTTGTGATAAGAATTCGGATTCTGGATCCAGTTTCTTGTTTCTGATTTTTAGTTTGGATCATCATTGGGAGAAATACCTGATTCACCTCCAGGCACCTCTTAGTTTTGCATTTCAAAGTTCTATATTCGAAACTCATCATTTCGGATTATGGAAAAAAGATTTTAAATAACAAACAATTTTTAAGATTTGAATTTTTTAATTTTTAATCCTTATGCAGAATTGGAACTAAAGAAAGTTCCATAAAAGTGATCCTAAATTGAGAAATCTGAAACAGTTTCATTTGCAATTTGCATTTCGATTCCCAAGTTGAATTTCGAATAAATAAATAACTAAAGAAATAATTCTTATTGAAAGCCGAAAATTCCGAATTCAAATAAGAGATTTCTGGTTGAAATTCTGAATCAAATTTCGCTTTTTGGCTCATAATCAATTCGAATTATTATCTGGAACTTAGAATCAAAAAATCGTTTTTAATTCTATATTCGAAACTAATCATTTCGGGATTTGAAAAAAAAAATAAAATTACAAACTATTTTCAAGAATTCAATTTTTTTAAGCAAAAACCCACGCGATGAAATTTTGATTCTTATGCATAATTGGAGCTAAAGAAAGTTTCATAATGGTGATCCTGAATTGATCCTGAAATCTGAAACAGTTTCATCAATCGAAATTTTCATTCAAATTCCTAAGTTTAATTTCAAGTAAATAAATAACTAATGAAAGAATTCACATTGAAAGCCGAAAATTAAGAATTTAAATAAGAGATTTCTGGTTGAAATTCCGATCCAAATTTGACTTTTTTACTCCTAATTAATAAGAATTATTATCTGGAACTTAGATTAAAAAATCGCTTCCAAATTCAGAATTCAAATTTCGAACTCAGGTTCAAAAGGCAGTATAGACCCCGTTCGTTTTTGGCAACATGCCCGAACATTTTGTGTTGCCAAAATCGGATGTTGCCAAAATCGGATGTTGCCAAAATCGAACGGTTTTTTTTCTGAGAGTTTTTTCACTTTTTTTTACAAAATAACAATTTTTATTATCATTAACATTATTTTAAGTCAATTATCGACCATTTTTAATTTTTTATAGTTTTTTTTCTCGTGTTTTTTATGCATTTTGCACTATTTTTGTTTTGTTTATAATCTTGGTTTTTTTGTTGTTATTTTTGCTCTTTTTGTCATTCTTCATCATTTTAAGTAGATTTTGTCATTTTTAATCTTTTGTTTGTATTTGTTTTAATTTATTTTTTTTATTTTTCCATCTTTTTGAGTACCTTATAAATTATTTTAAAAACTTTTGTTTTTGTTGTTGTATTCGATCACCATTTCTGAACGTAAAAACGTATTTTTGGTGTTTGTCTAAATTATATTGGTCCTGCTATAGAGAAAACCAAAATGTAATGTCGCTTTTAAAAACCGTTCGATTTTGGCACATGTGCCAAAATCGGATGTTACCAAAATCGAATGTTGCCAAAAACGAACTCATATTTGGAATAAAAAAAAATTTAGATTCAGCAGATTAAAATATCAATGTGAGATATTTATTAAGGATTCAAATTGCAGGTGATCGCAGTTTCTTAATTCTGAATTCCAATTTGAAATTTTATATTCAATCAGAGTCAGTTTGGAACACAATTCAGAAAAAATCTCAAATATTGGATAAAATTTAGATTTTTGAGAAACCCAGTTTTAATTTTTATTTTAGTTTCCCAGGATGGTAATCATAGAATAAATAATTAAAAATATTTTATGTGGCCAAAGAACTTGTACTTTATTTTCAAGTTAAAATGAAACTAAAACATTATTTTTTGGTTTTTTGTTTAACATTACTCATATTGTAGATTCTCCATAAACAAAGTTTAAAACTAAAAACTTTAGTTTTAATCGAGTTTACAAGAGTAGATATAAATCTGCTTTGATCTGCAAACCAATCTCTTGCTTGAAATTCTTAATGTTTGATAAAATTTTACCAACGCCTCAAATAGTCATTCTTGTGTTTAGTAAGAATTAGCTTATTACTTTCTAATTTGGTATCCGAGGTTAGGGGAACTAGGAGTAAGACGCACACGTTAAGAAGAATCTTTAGAAGAAATGTTGGAAAATTGCAAGCAAATTTTTTGTTTCCGTTTGTCGTCAGATGTACAGTGGTGTTCGAAATAATAGCAGCGGCTCGAAAATTGATAAAATAATTTAGGCATTTTTCTGTATTGTCACTTTAATTTCAATTCTCTCTTGGTTTAGTAAGCATATTAGTGGTACATTAGAAATACAAAAGATTGAGGATCAGAATATCAATTGCAGGCTGAGAATAATAAAAAAATGATTTTTGCCCTGTTCGAAATAATAGCAGCAAGAAATTAAATATTTTTTAAAAACAAATAATGAATTAATACCAAGTCTTTCTCTATGTGAAAGTCATTTATGACATCAATACTTCGTAGTGTACCCGTTATTTCTGATCACTGCAGCGCAACGGCGTGACATAGAGTCCACAAGCTTTTGGCACCGTACGACAGGTATTTCTGACCATGCACGGCGAACTACAACCCATAGTTGCTCTGCATTTGTCGGCTTTGCCTCGAAAACGGCCTTTTTGATGTCTCCCCACAAATTTTCGATAGGATTGAGGTCCGGCGATTGAGCCGGCCAATCCATCACATCAACGTTATTGTCCCGGAACCACGCTTTTGCTCGTCTGCTGGTATGTTTCGGGTCATTGTCCTGTTGGAAGATCCATTTCAAGGGCATTTCCTCTTCTGCGTATGGTAGCATGATATTCTGAAGAATTTCCACGTAACCAACTGCGTCCATGATACCGTCTATACGATGGATGGGCCCAACACCGTGGTACGAAAAACATCCCCACACCATGATTTTGGCACCACCATGTTTAACCGTTTTCACGGTGTACTGGGGTTGGAATTCTGCACCTGGAGGACGTCTGACGAACATTCGCCTACCGCTGGAACCAAACAACTCTACTTTGCTTTCATCAGTCCACAAAATGTTACGCCATTTTTGGATGGGCCAATTGACGTGAGAGTTGGCGAAGTTCAAGCGGTTATGAATATGTCGTGAAGTTAGTAGGGGCACTTTCCTCGGGCTTCTAGCTTGCAATTCAGCTTCAATCAGACGTTTTCTTACTGTTGAGGTACTGATGGGAAGATCCAACTCTTGTTTCAGTGCTCTTGATGAGATGTGTGGTTGCATTTTCACCAACCGAATCATCTTCCGGTCAGTTCGTGAAGCTGTTGCTCGCTTTCTGCCACGAGTTTCACCCTTTTCCTTCCAGTGCAATGCATTGTATATCTTTTTCGCAGAACAGTTAAGCAGTTCCTGAACTTCTCGATATGTTTTTCCGCTTGCAATCAGTCGTTTGATGTGATTTCGTTCTTCGAACGTACAATGCTTCGAGCGACCCATTTTGCTGAAATATTGCAGATTTTCGGTAATGTATAATCAACCAAAACTCATCATGGAACCTTTATGTCTCTTACCACAACAAATTCACATCGAAAACTATGAATTTCTTCAAAACTTCAGCGATTTAGTGCACTTTGTTACCTGTGCTGCTATTTTTTCGAACAGCCCAAGAACGATATGTTTTCAAAATGGCAACCGAATAAAGTAAACAAGTGCGTTGTACATCGAAATAGTCGAGCGTTGCACTCATCACTCATCAATACACTAACGTGCGTAACATTTGTTAGCGGAGGACAACACTCATACAAGTACGCAGTATAATTCGATGCGCTTCACTTGCGCTGCTATTATTTCGAACACCACTGTACGTAATGAAGAAAACTTAGAAGGACCACAAGTGTTTAGTAACGCACATTTCTGTAAATTGAACAGACAATAGTGAAATACTTTTGGTGACCGTAATGGTCCCGAAATTGTTGATTGAGATTGTTTTTAAATTGTCTACAAAAAATCATCAGTAAGCTCTTTTTTTTTTTTAATAAAATGTCTCGAAGTTGGTTAATGGCTTTGAATAATCTAAAAATGGTATTATTTTTATTTTATTGTCTTAAAATTTTATCAAAATTTGTCTAAAAAAAAGTTTAGATTTTGTCTCAACATAAATTGAAAATTTTGTCAAATCCATCTCAAGATTATCACAAAATTCTCATAAGAGTGTCACTTTTGAAAATTTGTCAAAATGCTGCTTAAATTGTCTAAAAGTTATCATACACTGGTTTTAAAATTACCTTGAATATTTCCCAAAACCATCTATAAATTGTTTTTAAATGGTTTTTTAAAGTATTATTCAGAAATTAATTTAAAAAATACTCAAGTAGGTAAGTCTTAATATTTTATCAGAATAACTTTGAAACGTTTCAAAGTTAAAAAAATAAATTCTAGGAATAGTATCGCGACAGTTTCAAAACTGTTGATTGAGATTGTTTTTAAATTGTATCAAAAAATCATCAGTTGGTATAATTTTTTTTAATTGTCTTTAAATTTTATCAAAATTTGTCTAAAATAAAGTCTCCATTTTGTCTCAGAATTAATTGAAAGTTGTGTCGAATCCATCAAAAGATTATCACAAAATTCTCAAAAGAGTTAGTCTTATAAGTTAATCAGAAAAATTTTGAAACGTTTCAAATTTTAAAAAAAATATCTAGAAATAATAAATATCGAGACAGTTTCATAACTGTCTGATGAGTAAAATGTCTCTAATCGACTGAATATTGTCGCAAAACTGTCCCGAAATTTTCACGAAATGGTTTCAAGTTATTTAAAATTGTCCTCAATTTGCTCAAAACAGTCCTCAGTTGGCATAATTATAAAATGTTGGTCAAAAAATGACTAGCAAATGTCTTTCAATGTTCTAAAATTGGTTTAAATTTTTAAAAAGTTAAAAAGTTTTAAAAAGTTATCAAAATTTGTCCCAAAAAAAATCTCGATTTCGTCTTAAAATAAATTCGAACTGTCGGAAAAATATCGCGAAATTGTCTCAGTTATATCCCAAATATTTTCCAAATCGTTCTCAATTGTCACAAAGTTATTTAATGGTTTCAAAATAGTCTCTAAATACTTTTAAAGTTGCCTACAAATTACCATATGGAAATTGACTCATATTGTCTTGAAATTGTCTCAGAAGGACTGCAAAATAAGTTTCATTGTTGTCGAGTAGTATCTCAAAACGAGATATAATATTTGATCATTATTATTTAAACGAAAGAAAGTCTCAATTTTCTTTTTTTTTAAATACTAAAATTTTCTAAAAATTCTCATATAAGTGTCACTGTTTTAAATTTGTCTAAATTTTGCCAAAATTGTCTAGAAGTTTTCCTACAATGGTTTTGAAACTATTTTGAATTTTTCTCGAAATCGTTCTAAAATTGTCTTAAAATGGCCTTAAACATATTATTCAGAAATTATTAAAGATAAGTCTCAAGTTAGTCTGAACCATTTTCCTCTAAACTTTCTTAATATGTTTGAAAGTTTAATAAACCTTTCTAGAAATAATATCGAGACTGTTTCAAAATTATCTGATAAGGAAAATGTCTCCAATTGTCTGAATATTGTCTGAAAACTTTCACAAAATAATCTCTAAATTGTCTGAGATTGTTTTCAAATAGTCTCTCGAAACGATCCTTGATTGTCTCAATTTGCTTTATAAGATGTCTCAAAATTGTTTGATAATTGACTGGCAAATGTCTTTGAATGATCTAAAAATGTTTTAACTTTTCTATTAATTGTCCTTTATGATACAAATTTTGAAAATTTAAAATTGGCTCAAAAAGTCACGATTTTGTTTCAAAATTCAAAACTGTCATAGAAAATGTTTCGAAATTATCTTAGTTATGTCCCATATGTTTTTCAAATTATTCTCAAAGCTGTCCGTAAATTGTCACAAAGTTGCCTTGAAATGGTTTTCAAAATAGTCTCTTAATTATTTAAAAACTGTCTACAAATTACCATATGAAAAATGACTCATGTAGTCTTGGAATTGTCTTGAAAAAGCCTCAAAATATGTTTCATAACTGTCCAGAAATATCTCCCAATGAGATGCGTATTTTAAATCCAGTTCCCCTATATGGAACATTCTTTTTTTTTACTTTTCTTTAATTGTTATAGGAAAATTTTTGTGACCAAAACTCCCCCTCTATGAGCCGGTTCTTCCTAAGGCCCTGTTTCGGTGTTTTTTTTCATAGAAATTTCCTAATAATTACTCGATTTGTGTCGGTTTTATTATTAAAGTTTTTTTTATACCTTGTAAACAATGGGATAAAAATTGTTAAATAAAAAAAAATTGAATTCATGAAAAAAATAAAATGAATATGTGGCAACACTGGAAGAGAAGGTAAAAAGTGTAAATAAAAACACAATTCATTCATTGGTTTGTTTTGTGGTCTTGTAAGTGGCAGACGTAAATAGGCGAATTTTGAATCGAGGTTCAGAAAGAATATTGTCAATTCACGATAATGGCATATTTGTGTAAGATGAGCACGCATTTGCAAGGCTGATGCTCAGATTGTTTGAAAATGGTTCCGGCTCCGGTAAATAAGACAAAAAGACTAGAAAAGCGCAGTTTGTTAAGGCAAACTGTTTGTTCCTCCGGTGAATAAGACGGAAAGATTGTTTCGGTTTGGCCTTTCGATGGAATAGGCGGATCAGCTTAGAGAGTTCAGATTTTCAAAGATGCTGCTGCTGCTGATTTTTTGTTTGAATCGGTCTTCCGGTAGAAAAGACCTGTTGGCTTAGGAAGCACAGATTTAAGAAGGAATGTATGGAAGGTATGGAAGGAATGAAGAAAAAAATTTTTTAAAATGGTTTTAAAAAAATTGGAAGAGATGCTACAAAGAATGTTGAACTTCACGACTAGACCATTCGCACATTGACGATCGTTGGTGGAACTAGCAATCGCTAATGTAGAGTGTAGCTTTGTGAGGACCTTACTGGGATTGTAAATGAAGATTGGTCTTACATTTCAACAAAGTGAAAATGGCAATGAGTTTGAAATGTTTGTCAATTTACGACTTTAATGGTTCCAACTGTTTGATAGCATTTTAAAAGTTAATTTTTTTTTGTAAAAAAAATACCAGCCAATAAAACTGCGGAAGCATAAAACCAAGAAACAGCGAGTTAATATAAAATTGATTATGGTACCTTACACTCAATAATTCCGCCCATAACTGAAATGAAGATAGCTACTTCGGTACAGTGTATAATTTCGGAAACGTTTATTCCCACAAGGGGGGGTTTCTTGGACGTTCCTATCCAGAATCGTAATGAAAACTGGACCCCGTCGATCTAGTAATTTCACATCTAGAACAGCTTCGCCCCCTAGTTGCACTTCAGCCTGCAATTTTTATGTAGGGAAAATATGCAAAAAACCGTGACCGAATCCGTGAGCAAAAATTAGCATGGCCCGGTTATTCTTCCTCCGGAGGCCTTCGCGATGGTTCCTCTTGGAGCGCTTCAAAATGGTGGTGGTGTCCGGTACTCTAGGGATGTGGATCGCATCACAATCCAGTCAGCCCCATGAGGGTGGTTCTTCGAGGTACCGTTATGCTGGATTTCCTGAAAGGCATGAAAATAGTATTGCCTAGATGCCGCGATTCACGGTACTCATCAAATTCGATAGGGGTTTTTTTTTTGTTGATGAAGGCAAAAAAATAAAACACATGCAGCGACCCGCCGCATGGCCTCCAGGGAGAAATTACTGGCTCCCACCATCATAATCATCTTCGCCAGCACCCGAGGGGCGCCCCTGGATCGTATTGATGATTGGCAGCTACGGAAAGTGACCCCCTTTTTATGGATATCGCCATTCAAATGTGAGAAAAGCTTCTTGGAAATTTCAAACAACACTCGATATTTGATGAAACTGCCGATAATTGTTTTAGACAGCATGATATCATCCCAAATCTGAGAAGAAAAAAAGCAGAATTTATAAACAAGGTTCCCTCGGTTTGATTAGGTGAACTTCCATCGATGGGAACAAACCTGCTGTTTCGAAGTCAATCACCAAGTGAGATTAAAAATAGATAAATGACCAGAAACAGAGGTGCCTTTCAAATTAGCCTAAATAACACAACAAATTAAATTGGCTTGAATTGATGATCAGTGAAAGAAATCATCTTTCCCATTATTGCCAACTGAAAGCTTAAACCTAACATGGCTCGCCCACTTTTAAACAAAACTTTTCTAACGTTATAAAAAAATTTCAATTTTAAAAGAACATTCATTGTTAACTTAGAGAGCTTTGATTATGTTCAAAATCTGTTGTAGCTCTTCATAATCTTTTTATTTGGATGATTTATCTTCAAGAAAAAATATATAAAAATTTATTCAATTTTCAGTAAATAATGTCAACATCCAAACTGTAAAAATTATGCGCGTTGTATAAATTGTCAAAATTTTCAAAATGGTCAAAATTGACAAAATTATCCAAATTGTACAAAATTGTCAAAAAAAAAATTAAATGTAAAAATTATCAAAATTGTCAAAATTTTCAAAATTGTCAATATTTTTATAAAATTGTCAAAATTTTCAAAATTATGAGTTGTCAAATTTTCAACATGTTCATAACTGTCTAAATTGTCTAAACTGTCAAATAATCAAAATCAAATAAATTAAAAAATTTGAAATTATTAATAAAAAAACTAAATTGAAAAAATTGACAAAAAAGAAAGAAATAAACAATTTGTCAAACTCGATAAAATTGTCAAAATTGACAAAACTGTCTGGATTTTCTAAATTGTCAGATGCATGAATAATGCCAAAATTGTCAAAACTGTCTAAATGGAAAAATATTGTAGAAATTGTTAAAATTGTCAAAATAGTCAATATGTATTGTCTAAAATTGACGAAATTGAAATAGTTGTCAAAATTGTCAAAATTGCCAAATTATCAAAAGTGTCGAAAAAATCAAAATTGTCAAAACTCTGAAGATTTTCAAAATTGATGAAATTGTTGAAACTATAAAAATTGTCAAAATTGTCACCATAGTCAAAAATGGCAAAATTTTCAAAATGCTCAAAATTGTCAACATTGTTAAAATGAGCAAGTTAGTCAATTTGTGAAAATTGTCAAAATTGATAAATTTGTGAAAATTGTCCTGGATTGAAAAAATCGAACAAATTGAAAAAATGTTAAAATAATTAAAAAGATACAAAATTGAAAAAAATGCAAAATAGAGAAAAATTACACAAATTTTCAAAATTGTAAAAATTTACAAAATCTTCGAAATGGTCGAAATGTGCAAATTGTCTGAAGTATCAAAAATGCAAAAATGGTTATTGAAAAATTGGCATTGTTAAATCTGAATAAAAATAAGAAAATAGTGTTAATTGACAAACTTGAAAAAATGCACAGAATTGACATGAAGCACAAAGTTTACAAAATAAACCAAATTGACAAAACTGACGAAATTCACACAATTCACAAAATTCACAAAATAAACAAAATTGACAATATTTACAAAACTGACAAAATTGTTCAAATTGACAATATTGGCCAAAATGACCAAATCGACAAAATTGACCAAATCTTCAAAATTGACAAAATTGGCAAATTTGACAGAATTAACAAAATTGATAAAATTGTCAAAATTGACAACATTGACAGGATTGACAAAATTGACAAAGTTGACAAAGTTGACAAAATTGTCAAAATTGACAAAATGTACAAAATTCAAATTCATTACCAAAATCTGAAAATTGACAAAATTTTACCAAAATTGACAAAACTGGCAAAATTAATCCAATTGACAAAATTGACAAAATTGTCGAAATTTTCGGGATTGTTAAATTTGTCAAAATTGTGCAATTTTTAAAATTGACAAAATTTTCAAAATATTTTAGAATAAAAAAATAATACAATGATATAATAGTTAAAAATTGATAAAATTGACAAAATAATTTCGACCAAATTTGTTCAACTTCTAATTCTCAAAATTGAAAGTATTGACAATATTGGCAAAGTTATCATAATTGTCTAAATTTTCAAAATATTCAGTGTTGTCAAAATTGTAAAAATGGTAGAATTTGCCAAAATTTTAAATATGGTCGATTTTTTCTGAATTGTTAAATTTGTCAAAATTGTAGAAATGTCATAATGGACATTATTGACATTTTTGAAAAAAAAAAAATGACAAGATTGACAATATTGAAAAAAAAACGACAAAAAAGTACAAAGTTCGCCAAATTGGCAAAATTAACAAAATAGAAAAATTGACATTATTGACAAAATAGACAAAATGGACAAAATGAACAAAATTAACAAAATTAACAAAATTGAGAAGATTTTTAAAATTGACAAAATTGACAAAATTTACTAAATTGACAAAATTGACAAAATTGACAAAATTAACAAAATTGACAAGGTTGACGAAATAGACAAAATTTATAAAATTGATAAAATTGACGAAACTGTCGAAATTTAAAAAAAAATACAAATAAGGATTTGTTCAGGGAATTTGACAAAATTGTCTAAATTGACAAAATTGACACAATTTACCAAATTGTCTGAATTGACGAAATGGACAAAATTTATAAAATTCACTAAATTTACCAAATTTACCCATCTTACGAAATAGACAAAATTGACTAAATCGACCAAAATGACAAAATTGACAAAATTAACAAAATTGACAAAATTAACAAAATTGACAGAATTGAAAAAGTGGCCAAAATTTCCATAATTTTCGAAATTGACAGAAAGCAAGATTTTGTCAGTTTTGTCGATTCTGTCAATTTTTTAATTTGGTCAATTTTGACAAAATATTAAAATTTGTCAAAATTGACAAAATTGACTAAATTAACAAAATTAACAAAATCAAGGAAATTTTCAAATTTTCACAAATTGGCTCAATTGACAAAATTGACAAAACTTTCCTTTTGTCAAAAATGTCAAAAAAAAAAAAATTGAAATGCCATACATTTTGAAAAATGACGAAAATGTTGTTATTGGCATAAATGTCATGAAAGTTTAATTTTTGAAAATTTTCATTATTTTGAAATCTTGCAAAATTGTTTAATTGTGCAATTTTAATGGTGACAAAAGCCGAAACTGTTAAGATTCCTAAAATTTTTAAAGTTGTTAAAATATCGAAATTTTATTTTCTTTTTAACCCTTTATTTCATGAATTTTTATTTTTCCTTAAAAATCATTTTTAACAGTTGGAAATTATGAGTTTATCAAGAAAAACAAATTAAAATAAAATACGATTTGTCCCCTTTTCCATACATTAATTGTTGCAAATTTGTTACTTTATAAAACGAAGGGTTAAATTATCACAATGGTGATATTGAAAGACTTTCTGAGGACAGATTTTTTTTTAATTTGAAGGATGAAGTTAGGTAGATCATTCTTCAAAAGGGGGGAAGGTGTTTTTGTGATTCAATTAAAAGGTTCGATAATCTACGAACCAGAACTGGGCGTAGGCCGTTCAAATAAAAAGACCGATACTCAAGCCATCATCAACATTGAACGGACTCAAGAATCAAACGGTTTAAAATTGCCAACTCCTAGGATAACGATTGAGAACTGATCATTTGGCAAGTTTTTCCGTCGAGTTGATTTTGCAAAAACACTCGCACTCAAGTAAATATCCTGACTTCTTTAAGAAGTTGAGGTGTTCCGAGTGCAATAGAGACACAGAGGACAAAATCAAAGGCCGGCACGGTTTATATTACGTAATTGGGACGCCGCCCCTTCTTTTGGTTTGTGGGCACAAATGGAAGCCAAACAGAAATCAACACACGTGTGCCCGAACCCAAGCGCTTTTCTAAAGGCCAAACTTGATCCAGCTGTTTAAGGTTTGTAAATGGAACCAAGTTTCAACCAAGTCTGGACAGTATTTTTCAATTTGTTCAAGTGACGGTTGGCTCGATGCACATCTAGGGAAAGAGCTCGACTCAAAATTATCGGAGAAAACCTCGCAGTTTTGCACCCATCGGTGGAATTTCGCGTAGAGTACAGAGTGCGTTCTTCATCCAAGCAGGCCGGGACCCATCAAACTTTTCATACCAAACGATGACAGCTCCCAGCCAATTACGGTAGCGCAAAGGAGGCGCGCTGTAAGATGCAGCCTACTATGTACTTACTTGTTCCATCCAAAAGTGGCCTTCGCGCCAAACGAAAACTGATATCGTTTTAATCGCTGGTTTCACCCAGCTGGGCGCAAATCGTGACTGCGAAGTTTAGAACTACAAGCGTCCTCAGCCCTCCTCCCTGGGGGCCACGCTCTTTTCCTCTCTCCCTGTCGTGAGAGAGCAACCATTCATTATTCAATTTTCTGGAAATAACTATCCTCTCGGTACCGAGGAGATCAAGTTTCTTGGGCCTATGCAAATAAGGGACGGATCATCCGCAGGCTTTCTTGCAAGCAAACGGTCCTCATAATCGGTGACATTTGACAGCTACACAAATTCTTTTGCCTCGGACTCCCGGATTCTTATCGCATCGAGTGCCATCTGCCGGCGAGCTCCGCATGTTGCGCCGAATAGCTTAATGAGAGAGTCGCGGCCCGGTACACATTTCTCATTGCTGTTTGTTGAAAATTAATTTTCAACATGTGGTCAAGAATGTGTCCCGGAATGCCCCGGAGGAGGCACCAAGAACACTATACCCTGAAATTAATTCATTACTCAAAGGACGCTTCTCAAACGTCCACCCTCACTTCAAACATACCTTTTAGAAAAAGGTGGGAGAGGAAAACTCGCGCTGTATTCCATTAATCGTTCTAGTTGGGTTTCTCTCTAGTTGAAATTTGACATCTCACATTTCTTGTGGTCTTTCGTTCGTTTTTTCCAGCTTGGAAAAAAGCTAGTTGAGTAGGCTAGTTGGCCTTTTGGTATTGCAACATCCAAAACACACACTCGATCCAAGTAATCCTTTGCTTGGAACCATTTGGTGACCACCAAGAGCCAGCCAACTTGGATCACATATGAAAGAAGCCGGCTGGCTAAAAGTCTCCCAGTAGACTAGTTATTGCTCGGTGGATAAATATAAGTGTAGGGCTGTTGCTGCTCCTTTTGGAAAGCATATATTCATTTGCGAAAAACGCTCTAAACCGAATGAGGGTGCAGTCTAGTCCAAAGTACGTACTAGGGGCCTTCTAAGAGCAGTCATTTACATTTGAGGCGTGACTATTTAGGGCGGGCGGTTTCCCCTTTTTCTGGTGGATGACATTTAGAAAGAAACTTGAAAAACAGATCAACGATATGTGTGATTGGAGTCAGTTTGCAGACCACCTAAACTGAGCGGTGACTCCCAAGGGGTGATTGATTTTTGCTAAAAATTAAATTTTAATTGCTCTGAAGAGCCTGTGGTTAGCCGGTGGTTTGATCCTTGAGAGATTTATGTAAACTTGGTGAAACTACTCAGAGAAATTTAAATTTCTCATATTAATAAACTAACTTAAAAAATCAAATTTTCCAACTGCATTTCTTACGAGTTAAATTAATTCCTAAACAATGTTCCCTAGGAAAGTTGTTGAATTCAATGGTTTAGCAACGACGTGTTTTGGTTTGGAAAGGAGATACCGTTTATTCATTTCAGTTTGTGAAGTCCTTATAAGCTAACTTAAAGCTATAACGATTACAGTCTTATCGCTTATACTTAGTGATTCTCAACTCTGAATCATTCCTTAAATCAGTTTCTGGGTTAGCCACTAAAAATAAACTGCCAACACTGCAGGGAAACTCATAACCACATGTTATGTTTGCTGAGTTTAGCGTGTATGATGACAACATTTGTATTATTGTCATCATCATTGATCATCATCAACTGTCACTTGCTATTGTTCTCGATTAGCGATTTGACGAAAAGAGAACGAAACCAAAACAATCTGGTTGCACTTCCGAATAAAACTTGAGTCTAGCTACAATATTCAATAATTTCTTTGCTGGCAAAACTGAACAGGGAGGATGATAATAATAGCCATTTGTCGTAATTTTGAACTATCCGATCCTAAGACTTTCAAACTGTCTGACGATCATTGCACCACTTTAGATCGAGACTCTCGCACTGATAAAAATGAAATGCTCACCGGAGGCAGGCCAAAAGTTAAGCGCCGAATCAATCGAATCGGAATTGGGTGGGGATCGGGACTCGTTGGCTTCAATTTGAAGACAATGTTGCAATTTGTCTCGGAAACGATTCCTCTTTTAGAAGTTATACTCCTGCTGGAGGCTAGAAATAACGGAGAATTCGCGAGAATAGCTGGTTCGCGTGTTCGGGCCTCTCGGAATGTTACAAAGTGTGAATACCACGCTCGATTTTTCGTTTGAACTTGACGAAACCTAGCGCAACGCAAGTTGGGATGAGCTTTAAAATGAGCCTCGAATAACGATTGGGATCGCGGTCGGCACGTCGAAACGACCTCGTCGTGCCAGACGAGCTTATTCCGATCATAATCGATCGGAAATGATGGTTCGCTTGGTCTTCGTTCTCGGGGGATGTCGACACCTAGTCGGCAAACGATCGTAACAATCCGAACAAGGTCGTCGTTAACCTTTTAAACGAGAAAGAGAGACCTGGAACCCGTTAGAATGATTTAGAAACGTTTATCGGCCAAATTACTGTTGGCAAAGTGCAATGGATCGAAGCATAATTATCCGAAAGCGGTGCTCGTTTGAGTCGAAGGAATACCTTGGGGACATGCAATCTTTCGAGTCAAGTCGAGACTCCTGCTGAGATTTGATCAAGTCAGAAAAGAGACAGACAGAGAGAGATCAGGTAGGGCACACAAACATTCACTTTCTGTCACCCGAAAAGTCGTGAATTACTTGCAAATTTGCGCTGGAGCTTTCCAAATAGGTAGCAGGACCAGGCCAAAGCCATATGGGGCCCCTCTTTTTGAAGCAGGTAATACGAGTGGGCACGCCTTCGATGTGACATGTCTTAGCCGTCGTCGTCGTCGTCGGCTGGCCTTTGGAGTGCTCCGGGGGATAAAAGTTTTGTAATAGGTCGATATTGTTATGCTCGATTTCTGAGCACATGAACGTTTTATGCAATCGACGCAACCCCCGTGGTGTGCCTTTTGGAAAAGTGATATTTTAAACAAGATATCCTTTTTCTTACTATACTTTTTACAAATTTCGAACTTTTCACTTCCCTGAATATTTTTTTCAAATTTTAAAATTTTAGGAATTTTAAACTATTTTGGCAATTTTGAGAATTACTGAATCGATTAAAAGAGGAAGCTTGGTTCGCTGGAGCTTTTAATAATTCCATGAAATTTTTTTGCCGAGGCTATATATGAATCAACAATCTCATTTGATATGCAATGCATTTTTTCGCGTTATTTTATTAACACTGCAAGAATCAAGGAAGATTCGAAATACAAAGTATTTTTATTTATTTATTGATGTTCCTTGTTTTTCCGTGTCACGACCTAACCTATGTGTGTAGGTTTACCTTGTGTTCCACCGGCTGAACGGAAGACTTGTGTCCTTTCGCGCTAACGATCCTTTGTCGACTGACGGCGACGTGAAGCACATCCCACTTGAGAGTGTATATGTGAAGTAAGATAGAACTCGAGAGAAAGGGAGATGCAAACGATCAGGCGACACTAAACTACCGAGAGAGTCGTGAATACCGATGTTTATTCTATGCGACGGCATTAGCAATCATTGGCTACACATCTCCTCCCTACAGAAAATAAATCTTACAAAAAACGAAAATAGATGGGCCTAAAATTTCAATATAAAAACCTTCAAGTAGTGTACCAGTTGGTCCCCAATAAACTTTTCCATTCTCAGATTTATTCCCCAAATCGAAGTTTTCATCTATTTTACTGCCGGCTACTGTCACTGGCAAAATATATTGGTGATCATACATCTATAAATCACCTCCAAGAGTCGTAACCAGAACATCAGCAAGGGTCAGCGTTGCCACTGCTACTCCTTAAGTTTGAGTGGCTGTATTTCTGACCTTCGAAAGGACAACTATCTCATAAAACATCTAGTTGGGCTCATAATATAAAAAAGCTGCGTTTTCCAAATGCAAGCCGCTTTTTTTTTTGTTAAATTTTACGCACATGTCTGCGACTGCCAATCTTTCATAGATACCACCCAATTTTGTTTCCTTCTACACAGCAAAAATTATTGTAAAATTACGCAAATGTCCTGTAACAAAAAGGAGCAGGACATTTACCGTAATTTTACAGGTCGAAAACATGATTACGTGACATTTAATTTTTAGTGTACGACTTTTTTACAGGACATTTGCTGTAATAATAAATGAATCTTCGTTAACTTTCAAGGAAAACGATTTAAAATTACAGGTTTTGTTAATTACAGGTGATTAATTTTGAAGGTTGCACTTTTTCAGTGACACGTAATAGTCAAAAAAAATTTCTGTGTATAGCATTGAAATTAATTTTTTAGAATCTACCCTCTAATAGATTATCCTTTTCTCTATAAATTGGACCATTAACTTTAAACAAGCGACCTATTTCTTCTGACCCATAGCTCAATCTACGATAGAACACCTTGTCACCACTAGAAAATTATAATGGTACATTGAGTGTTCATTCACAGAATGAATTTCGTAGTTTCAGTTCAACACTGAAAAAACCTTTGGTGTTTTGCAAAAAAAATTAAACGTGAAAAAATCTTTGCAAATTATTTTGCAGAATCAAAAATGTGAGCGTAGATACGTACTGCGTAAAAAACAATCGGCGTTCATTTCGAAAAAACCGCGTTAAATCCGGAAAATCGCTTAAAAAAACCTTGTGTGTTCCAGGACCGCAGGGGTTTTAAAAAAGCAATCTTAAGGAAATGAATACTCTGTTCCTGAACTTTGTGAGGACGTCGGAAAACAGATTTTTAACGCCATTTTGAAATCCAAGATGGCGTCTTCCACCTAACTTCAAAACGCTTTAATTGACTGAAAATAGTATGAAACACCCACAATATGGGAATTAGGTGAAAGGAATCAATTAGTAGAAGTCGAATTTCGCTGCCCGACGGAATGGTGCGGCATCTAAAAATCCAAAATGGCGGCTTACGCTGAACTTCAAAATATTGTAAAAAACTAAAAAAAATCTAACAAAACTATGACAAAAATTTAACAAAATTATGAAACAAATATGACAAAATCAACGAAACACTGACGAAACTTTGAAAAAATATGAAAAAAGAAATATAGCAAAATTTGATAAACTAGACAATAAAATGACAAACCATGAATTTTTTTTTTTTAAATCATAAAAATATGACAGATCACAGTAATTTGACAATAAAACGACAAAAAATTTACAATAATATGAAAACTCGAAAAAAAAATTTTTTTGACAAAAATTTAGAAACATTATGGAAAATAAAACAAATGTGATGAACACATGACAACTGTAATAGATAATGAAAAAAGGGAAAAATGACAAAATTTTGCAATAAAATGTCAGAAGTCTAACAATACTATGACAAAAATATCACAAATGTGATGAAAATTGTCAAAACTATTTTTTGGATTCGAGCAGTTTATCTCTCAAGAAATCACTGACATCCCTAGTATTGTTAGCCATAATTATACCCACACAACCACATACACATTCACACAGATCAACGCCAGCTGTCATGTATAGAGAGTAAGAAAGATTCCAATAAAGTTAGTTAGGATGCAACCGTTACTCAGTAAGGTTCGTTTCCAAGCAATAAAGTGCGTTTCCAATTACCGGTGTGTTTTATCTGAACCCCTCCAAAAGTATTCACAACCAAGTTTGGTTGTCGTCTCAGCTGAGTTAATCTGTCATCTGGTACGGTAGTTTAAGGTTATAAACCGTTGCACGTCGTAAACCTGGAACGTGAGGAACAACACAACGTCAGGGTCCAACAGCTATGATAAAAATTTAACAAAACTTTGACAATAAAAAAAACAAAATTTTGACTAAAAATTGACAAAGGTTTGTAATAGTTCTGTCTGATTTTTGTCATTCTATTGTCAATTTTTGTCATGCTTCTGTATTTTTTTTATTTGTAGTTTTTTGTCATAGTTCTGACTTTTTTTTTCATTTGATTGTCACATTTTTTTCAGAGTTTTGTCTCTTTTTTTCATATGATTATTGTCGCTTGACATCTTCAAATCATGTAATTTACGACTTTTATCAACGATGCAGTTGGCAGGAAATTACTAAAAATCTTATCCGGTACAACTATGTTCGATAATTACTGTTGGATTCGAACTCACGGACATCGGCTCAGGAGGCAACCAACTTGCCATCTGAGATACATATACCACAAGCCCATAGCTTTGTCTTAATTTTGTCATTAATTCGTCATATTTTAACCTTTTTTGTCATATTTTTGTAACACATTTTATATTATTTAGTCTTATTTTTGTCACATTTTGTTAAACTACTGCATTTTTACTGTCGTATTTGTCATCATTTTGTAATTTTTTTTTTTTGTCATTGTTTTGTCAAAATTTTGTTATATTTTTATCTCATTCTTCACAATTTAGTCATATTTTTGTCACTATTTTGTCAGAACTATGTCTTATTTTTTTTCATTTTAATGTAAAATTTTTGCCATATTTTTACCACCTTTGTCATGTTTTTTTTTGTAGTTTTATCATATGTTGGTTAGATTTTTGTGATTTAAGTTATTAAGTTTTTTGTCAAATATTTGTCCTTATACTAATTATATAAGGTTTTAGTTATATTATTGTCAAAGTTTGATCAGAATTTTGCCACATTTGTCAATTTTGTTATTATGTCATAATTGTAATTTTTTTGTGAAATATTTGTTCTCATACTTATTCTGTCAGGTTTTTGTCATTTTATTGACAAATTTTGATCATAGCTTTGTCACATTTGTCAAAATTTTGACACATTTTTTCACATATTTTTTTACCACATTTTAAGTATACTATTCATAGTTTTGTCAAAATTATGACAAACGAAAAAGTAAAACATTTGTCATATTTTGTCATAGTTTTTTTTCCGAATTTTGTCATTTTATTGTCAAAATTTAGTAAAAAAAAAATTCATATTTTTGCCATAGTTTTGTTATATTTTTTGCCCTTTGTTGTCATTGTTCATATTTTTGTAAATTTCTTTCACTTTTCCCCAACACGACTGAACTTGCTCTAAGAGGCCTGGAGAATCTTATGAAACAATCAGTGATACTTGGGTTCACCTTATATATACAAATTTTGGAAGTTTCATGCCACCGGACGTTTATTGCCAGTTTCAGTTTGTTTCCATTGAAAAAACTAATACAGCACTACTCGCAAAACCGTTTAAAAAAACGCGCATTCTTCAAAATCATTAGAAGATCGGCGATGGTAGACGATTTTTGCAAAATTATTATTTGCGATGAAACATACCCAAGAGAAATTTTTCAGTGTTTGGATGAACTGGATAAATTCGCGCGAAAAATCGCTTGCATTGTGGCCGGTCGATGTTTTTCCAACGAGTTTCAATGAGAAACGGTTTTTCGCGCGAATCGGCAATTTGCTTCTCGCTCACTGTGTCTTCGACCTTAGACTTCTCGTCCTGAACTGTAAAATGTCCATGAAATTCTGTTGGTCGTACTGTTCCAACGTTGATCAAGCTAAACTTTTTTGTTGGATATCCTGTTCAACGTTTGTCGTTTAGTTGAAGACCTCCCGTCTAAAATTTCCTGTTGGACCTCCCGTTCCAAGATTTTTTGAGCTAAAGACCTTCCGTCTCAACTTTTTTCATTGGACCCCCCGTTCCAACGTTCATTTAACCCTCATCCGCATTAGATTTCATTACCCTAATCAGCACTAGAAGTGTCAATTTGACACTCCAAGCTAAAATTGTCATAACTCTTTTTATATCTAATCGATTACAATGAAACTTAAATCACTAAAAACTTTGTAATGTCAGTAAAATATGTTTAGAACATTATATATAGCTAAAGCTTCTAGTTTTCTCGTTATTCAGCATGAAAGAAAAAAAATTTGAAAAAAACATGCCTCAGGAAAACTGCTGTAGTTCATATATTACCCCTCCAAAAAAAATATTTGCCTTATGCATATGAAAGCTGAAGTAAGTGTCTACATCATGAAGCCAAGAAATATTTTTTTAATTTTTTTCTAATGAAATGGTCACAAAAAGTTCAAAAAAGTGGTCTGAAAAAATCTACTTTTCATTAGATTGCTAGTAAAAACTGTTTTAGTGGTGGTAGAGCTTTTGAAAAAATATCATTACAAATTTTATTCTAATTCTGACATTTTGTTGTCTTTAGATTATTGATGCAACAAAAATTGAATTTACTGGAATTTTTCAAAGTTGACTACTTTGCGCGTTTTTTTCACAAGTTGAAATTTCATCTTTTTTTGTGGTCCACCGTCAGGTTGTGCCCGGATTTTCAGTGCTTTTACTTTGTTTGGACCAATCAAAAGTATATTCATTGGAAAGCACATTTAATCTACATTCCAGTGAGGTGCAACAATTCACGCTGTGAGATTTCACAAAAATATGAAAATTATAAACGTAAAATCGTTCCTGAATTTCTAGAAACACAAGCAGCGCGTCCAGCAAAACGTGTTTGTTTGCTCTTCGAGAAGGTACGGTGGGTGGTGATTTGGTCAGAGAGCGAAGCCGACAGACGAAATAATGATGCGTGTCGTGACAAGCAAACTTGAACAGAACTACTATCAATAGAAAATTTCCAACCAAGAAACGTACAATGACACTCTAAGTCGGAAAAGGGAGTTTTTTTTGTCCAGGCTTCCAGGGTTCGTCCATAAATAAAGTAAAGATGCAATATTAAAGAACTTTTGAATTCATTTAGGGTACCCGAAGAAATTTTTGTTTTTTGAAGTTTCTGAAAAAAGTTACAAGCCTTCAAACTTGCAATAGTGTCAAAATGACACTCTAATGCGGATGAGGGTTAAACTAAAGACCTTTCGTCTTATCTTTTTTCTGTTAGACCCCTCGTTTCAACATTCATCTAAGCTTAAGAGCTTCGGTCCTAACTTTCTTGTTGGACCTCCCGGTCCAACGTTCATTTAAGCTAAAGACCTTGCGTCTTATCCGTCATCATTTCACAAATCTTATGTATCTCAATTCAGAGATTCACTAAGACACGTCTGTCACTCACAAGAATAGATGAATGACTGTCTTTGTTTTATTTGTTTTGCCTAATGTTGCCAAAATAACAAACGTTGCCATAGACATTTACTTTATTCTAATTATCTTAAGTGGTGCCGAATACAACTATTATTTTATTTAATTTTTGATTAAATTTGATTTATATTCTGCATATCTTTCATCTCATCCCTACATTATCTTTTTTTTGTTTCACCTCTCTTTACAACGCTCATTTGAGTTTAAGACCTTCCGTCTTGACTTTCTTGTTGAACCTCTCGTTTGTGTATCACATTTGAGTTATGCTTCTCATGTGAAAAAACGAGATATCTCGTATTTCATCCTTAATATGTTAAGCTAAAGTCCGTCTTAACTTTTTTTTGTTGAACCTCTCGGTCCAACGTTCATTAAGCTAATATCTATTTTCTATTGTTCATAGATACAATAACTAAAATACCATCGAATTGAGCTTACGTACTGGTTCAAATTTAAAATTGTTTTATTTCAACCCAAACAAAAATATTCTCACAGAGAGGTAGCAAATTTAGGTCAGCTTTCCGCATCCTTTCTCAAATAGGGGAAGGCCCACGACAGAAAAGACGGATAAAGTACACACTACCGAAGGAAGGAAGGGAGTCAATAAATTTAGTACCAGCTATTTTCGCCAATTGCAGCCGAGGCTCTATTCTTATACCTCAAATAGCAGGGAAAAACGAGGTCCCTAGTCGTCGTTTGTTGTTCCTAGTATCTAGGTCAGCACCACCACCCGATGAACCGTGGAACATGGAACTTGGACACCACATTGCCTTTTCCGGCCAATATAGAAATTGAACCCAAAAAAAACCAGGCAGCAGCAGCTAACAAACGCGTTCGATTGGACCCCTCGGCTTAGTCTAGTCTGGTACCTACTAGATAGAAAGACGGACACTGAACGTGGCCATTGTTTCCGCGAGCGAGAAAATCGATTTTCCGCGCACCTGGACCAAGTCGATGGACATCGTTGGGGGTGGCTCCACCAAAATGTGAGGTTATGTGCAGGGAGGGTTTGTTTTTGTTGCTTCGACGCTTGGCGAGAGCTCTTCAATTATGGGCTGCTGACCCGGAAACATTTGAACCGTATCGGTCGAAGCGCTTTTGTGTTGTCCGGGCGCGCTATTCTTCGAGCTGCCCGGCGCTAATAATAATCGTCAAAAGAGTGAGGTTAGGTTCCTCTTTTAGGACTGGAGCGTTGCAGTTTCGCTCAAAAGTGGGACATGTTTTGACGGATGATGACCTAATAAAGCGGTAGGTTCCCATGAGCTCTCGCTGAACCGGTGCCCTGGAAAAATGGATAGACGAATAATGGATAGATGACCATGTGGTCCCCCGTTCATACACATACACACATATGTGGATCAAATCGATTTCTGACGACCTTTGGCAGACGACGACGTTTTGCGGTGACTAATGGTGGGTACACGACACATCACTGACTGGGGCTTTCCATGGGAAATTCCGAGCAATGTCATCGATAAAGTTTTCACCTTGGTTTGCGGGACCCGAGTCGAGAAATGGCGCGATAGGGATCAGAGGAAACTAACCTTGACTGGATGGCCGGTTGTGTGAGGTGTTGTCGATAGAAAATAATGAGTTTTGCCATTAACAGTTCGAAACCATGTAGAACATTGAAAGTTTTCCTCGATACTTGAAGATTTTTATCAGTTCAAAATTGCATGTCTAGAGGCCTTGAGGCACCTGATGACCTAGAGCGAAGGTTGACAAATTAGTTAAAAATCATAACAGTAAGCTCTAGGATGACTGTAAGACTTAAAAAAAAATAAAAAACATACACATTTTTTTTTCAAAAATTCTAATATTATCAAATTATTATAATTAGCAAAAATCCAATTTTTAAATATTGTGAATATTGTCAAAGATTCGATTTTCCAATTTTATGGATTGTCAGAATTATAAAAATATTTAAATATGTCAAAACCTTGAAATTTATAAGAATCCTTGATGTGAAGAAGAAAATACCAATAATGTTCAACTCATATAATCACACCTGAATAACATTTTATTAAAAGGCAAAATGCTGATTGCAGCAAACAACGATCATTAAAATACAATATGAATCCAACATCCCTTACAAGGGTTGTGTCATTTTCTTGATTTGGTAAATAGCTTCCTCAGATTGCAAACATGTTATTAGAGCACATTCACTTGTGTTGGGAAAAAGTGGTGAAAATTTTGTCACATTGAGCATATTTTGAAAATTTTGCCATGCAATAACATTTTTAAGATCTGTGGCTGCAAGTTTTTTAACAACACTTGTTGTAGTTTCGCATGCTGTGATGCAAAAAAAAACAATATTTCTATCACATACGGCTGAAATAACAAAGTGCTATAAAAAAATACAACGCCCAAAAATCTTGAAAAAAAATTTGCATGGTAAAATTTTCAAAATGTCAAACTTTCTACCACTTTCTCCCAACACCAGTGAACTTGCTCTTAGAGCATCTGTATTCGTGGTCTATTCTTGGGTATAATTTATACAAGAATTGAACCAAAGAAATTAGATCCGATCCAATGAAAAAACTGGCAACTGCACTCGTGTTCCATTAACTGTCAAACGGTTTAGAACTGGCGTCAAATTGGATCCAAATCTCATCAGTTTTGGATCAATCCTTATACCAGTTCTAAAAAAAGTTTAGTTGAAACTGGTATAATGGATCACCAGTGCGGTTGCTCGGGCCGGAATTTGGGTCTAAACCAGCTGTTTGGACCACGTATACAGGTGCTCTTACTCATACAATTTTTTTTAATCCAAGAAACCCTTTGCAAAATTAAGCAGCATTTGGGTGGATTCAAGTGGAGATCGAAGCAACCCTCTGTTGTGTTGTGACGTGTTTTTATTTCAAGCTGGTGAAAAAGTTCCGAAAAATTAGGAATTCGAGAAGGAAATATTGGAGTTTTATCGTATTGGAATCTTCGAGTCCCGGAAGCGGAAAATATGCAGATCTGGTCACCGATGGCAAAGAAGATTTTTTTGGCGTCACTACAGTATCTCTACATGTCGCCAAGCTTAGCTGTTTTAGGATCAGATTATGCTTGTGAGAATTAGTCTCCTAAAATCGAAAACGATTTTAGATTTGTATCTGAGCTAAGATGCTTCATTTGTAAATGGTGTTTAGTGAGTGACATTAGAAAGTTTTTTTTATCGATTACGTCCAGGGAAGCAAATCGTACGGAACTGATCATGTTCACTAATTTATCACTTGTTTAACACTTAGCAATAAATATGAGAACACGAAGACTTCTTATCCGTTTCCAATGAGGATCGAGATAACTCGCTCGAAATAATCTTCTTTCAATCAGTTTTAGTTCTCAGTGATGTCAAATTTATTGTTTTTCAATGCTAAAAGACATACCCCTGTTAAACATCTAATAACTTTTTTGCCTCACATGATACGAAGTTACAATCTTGGACAAAGTTGTTCAGCAGAAATTCCTTTAAAGAATTTATAAATTAGCACGCACACCACAAGCAATTTCGGTTCCACAGAAAAAAGAAAAATGACGTGTATTTTTGTGTACTGAAATGTTTAATTTTTCCAAACAAATATAAAAGTTCGAATTTACTCATGTCAACGTTACTTAAAAATTCTGTACGTTTTTGACGTACATTACGTTCTACCAAATATAATTGAAACCAATATTCATCACACTTATTTTCTTCATGTAATGAGAAGGCGACACCATCAGCATCCTCTAGCGGACAAAATGGAAGCACATATTCGAGAAATTCGTCTAACTCGTGAATAGCGTGTATTTCGGACTCGACTTGATCAGGGATGCCAGTTATAATAAAATTTTTAATGATTCTACAAACAAACAAAAAGAGGTTTAAGAAAATATTTCCATTCCATACTTATAAATAACTGAACAAAATATGGAGCGGAGTAATAACTTTTAATTACCGTCCTTATTTGATTATTTTAAAAGATAGATTTGGATCGGTATAAAGTGTTTTTTTAAAAAAAAAGTTTGAATTCAATCGGTCAGAATAGAAAAAAAACTGCTTTACTGTTTATAAAGTTTTTGCTAACTAATAGTTAAGGAAAAGCATATTTACGTAGTAATATCATTATTATCTCTTTTCTACATGGATTTTTTCGACGATTCGTATTAAAAAAAGGAATTGTTATTGTCTTGTTAGCATTTAAAAAACTTCAAACAAATTTGTTAATCATTATCAAAAAGTTTGTTAGATCATTTATCGAATCCAGATCTAAGGTCAAAGGATATTATTCCGAATTTCTACCCAGCAATGACATGACAGAAATCTCTTTTCCAATGTTTATAATTACTGAATTGATTGAAAAATTCAAGCTTAAAAATCGTTTCCAAAAAGCCGGTGCTCCAAAAAAAAACAAAAGGCTAACAATTAATATCCATATACTCTGATAATGGACTTCGATTTACGCCTAGAAGACTTGTGACATATCTCAAAGTTTCCGGAAAACACGAAAGAAGTGTAGGCTGCGAATTTTAAATTCATTTCTCAAATGAGCGGCATTTTTTTAAGTGTACGTAAAATAAACAAAAAAGTGATAAAAATCCCTGATCAGCATTTTGACAGCTCCAAACTTAAATTTTGAAAAGGCACATACTGATTTTTTTAATTAAAAGAGACAAATGAGCGGGGAAAAGCCCGCTATTTGAAAAATGTAGGGAAATTGAGGGTTAAACAGCAATAACTTCTGTTTCCAATCCGTGCGGTGGCTCAAATAGGCTTCGTTGGATTCCTTGAAAAAAATTACATGGGATACAATCCATATAGTTAATTTTAAGTCCGAACATGCTTTTTTTTCTAAAATCATGGAAAAATGTAGGGGAATCGAGGGTAAAACAGCCATAACTCCATTTTACAAAGCGTGCGGGGGCTCAAACAGCCTTAATTGGATTCCTCGAAAAAAATCACACAAGATACGTCTCAATAGATTCTAAAGTTTTAAGTCCGAACATGCGTGTTCTTAACAATTTGATAAATGTAGGGGAATTGGAGGTAAAACAGCCATTACTCCATTTTCCGAAGCGTTCGGCGGCTCAAAAACCCTTCATTCGATTCCTCGGAAAAAAAACTCCACAAAATACAACCTATTTGATTCAAAATTGTCAAGTTCCAATATGCTTTTTCTGAGCTATTTGAAAAATGTTGGGCAAAGGGTAAAACAGCCATAACTCCTGTTCCCAATCCGTGCGGTGGCTAAAATAGTCTTCGTTGGATTTCTCGGAAAAAAATCACAACCCATTAGGTTCAAAATGTTCAAGTCCGGACATGCTTTTTTTCTGAAATCATTGAAGAATGTAGGGGAATTGAGGATGAAAACAGTAATAACTCCATTTTCCAAAGCGTGCGGTGGCTCAAACAGTCTTTATTGGATTTCTCGGAAAAAATCACTCGAGATACGTCCCAATAGATTGAAAATGCTTAAGTCCGAACATGCCTTTCTTAACAATTTGAAAAATTGAGGGGAATTGAAGGTCAAACAGCCATAACCTCTTGTTCTAAAGCTCTCGATTTGTCGGAAAAAACTACACAAAAAACAACCCATATAGTTCAAAATTTTCAAGTCCGAACAAGCTTTTTCTGAAATAATTGAAAAATATAGTGGAATTGAGGGTAAAAACAGCCATAACTTCATTTTCTGAAGCGTGCGGTGGCCAAAACAACCTTCATTGGATTCCTCAGAAAAAATTACACACGATAGGTCTATATTCGTTCAAAATTCTTTGGTTCGAATCAGTGTTTTTCTGCAATGTTTGAAAAATATAGGGGAATTAGGCACTAAATCTCCGTTTGTTAGCTTGTGCGGCGTTTGAAACTATGTCCTATCGATTCTCCGGAAATTTTCACAAAAGGAAAGTATAATTTCATAGATTTGTGGTCATGTAGGACGAAAGATATTTAATTTCTTGCGGTTTGTACACTTTTTTCCCCATTGTGCGCTGTTTATCACTGAAAATCGCATTAAACTCCCACATGAGTATTGGAATTAAGGCTTAACTAGAAAAGCCGGATTTCGCTACCTGACGTCTTCTTAAAATTCAATATGGCGGCTTCCGCTTAGCTGTAAAATGCTCTAAATGACTAAAATTACGTTCAGCACATAATGCAGCCATGATGCCATGCCATGGATTCCAAATTCAACAAATTGTTATTCGCCGAGATTTGTTCGATTTGCTGCTCGATTGCTTCTTTCCTAAATTTTCAACATGTATCGCATTAGAATGATCACTCAAGTATCAAATTACTTATTGAAAAAAAAACTTGGGGAAACCAGCTTGGGAATCGAACCCCGTCCTTCGAGATGACACTCGGACACGTACAAAGCAACAACGCCTAGATGTTGTTCTAACTGAAACTAAAACTCGAAATCAGCCAGCTAGCCAGCACCTATATGCACTTTTTGTGTCTTAGTAAATTCCGTTTTCAGTACTTATGTGCCCTTTTTAAGTCCCTGACTACGTTCATATTATTCACTTTTGCAATTTTCAAGTTACTTAATGAGTACATAAAGCTCACTCAAGGAATGAGCCATGATTCTTTTAATTGTCAATTTGTAACTTTCAAAGCGTTCATTCAAGTAAATATGAGACTTTTGGTAAACCTTCAAATTTGAATTTTGATTTGAAATCGGAAAACCTTGTAAAAAAATTGAAATTAGAAGAACGATGAAACTTGTCGAAAATTTAGTAGAATGTTGTATCATTGTTCAAAATTTGAATTCAGAAAACTTAAAACATTTTCATTTTATATTTTGTATAATTTGCATAATAATTCAAATGATAGGTGCAAGAAAAATAGGTAAATAAAATAATTTGATATTCTACGAAAAAAAAATGCCAATAGAATTATTGTTTTTTTTCCAAAACTCTAAAAAAATTTTTACTGTGTCGACAAAAACTAAATTGGATTAAATTGATATTAACAAAATTTACAAAGTTATGATTTTTTTTGTATAAGCGAAATTTTCCTGTTTTTTTTATATTCCTTTTTTTATTTCACAGAAACAAGTTTCAATAGGAAACAGTTTCCAATCATGGTTGACATCACCGAAACTTATGACGCTTTCACTTTTGTTTTTGACTCATTCATAAATATTAAAATGTCAATCGACAAGTTTGTCAATTCGTTTTTGCTTAAAAGATAGAGGATTACAGACAATTATTCATTCGAGTGCAATTGAAGCGATCATCCCGAGTTGCGTTGGCATAGCGTGACTTAAAACCGAAAATAAATCGATAAATTGTGTATGAATAAATCTTAAACTTCGAAAAAAAGACCCCATAAGCAAATTTATGTTCCGATGACGCAATCGACAATGTGTTATCGATATTCCATGTGAGCCCGAAAAAGGGATGAAGAGTCAAACTTAAGTAGAAAAAAAAACTCAAACAACAGCGAAATGAATGAAACCGAAACCCATTTATCATTCTTTAGGCGGCCTGCTGGACTTGTGGCTACCTGGCTGGGCTTGGAACACGGAATTCGTGCATCCATCCCCGCAATCCAACAGTCCACCCACTCACAGAAATATTTTCAAGAAGGGAAAAAAACCAAGGCGTGGGAGGAAGAAATCCCAAGGTTGGTTGCAAAATCGGTGAATCGATCTTGGCCAAAGGTGAAAAAAAGAGAAAGCTCCATGCATCGCCAAACTGTCAACAAACGAAAAAGGGAACAATATGGCGACCGAAGTTGGCACGTTTCGTATGACGTTTAAAAAAAAGTTGGCAACAGAAGTTCGCTTTCGTTACCGAAACAGAAATACCTACATATTAAAATAAAATAAAACCGAAGGACTGTGTTTTGGTTTTTTTCCGCTTCCAGTTCTCACGATGCTCGATTTTGGTCAAAAGCAAAACACAATCGTTTGGATTTATGACCATTTGTTTTCCCTAGGTTACTCCATATGGGGCATTAGAGACAAATCAAAGCAAAACAATAGCCTAGAGGAAGATCACATCTGGCGATCCTGCCACGTAAATAATACCTACCGATGATACAGGACGCCATTTGTTGGTGGTGGTTTTGTTTTGAACTGACAGCTAAATTGCTGTCAGTTGTTGAAAGGGAAGAGGTGCAAATCGCTACGCCCAAAAATGGTAATCCACTTACAGATGTTTGGAATGTTGCACACACTTGAAGATGAAAAGTGACGTTCGCAAACAAATAAACGAACCAACAACAACCGCACACACAATAGGATCGCATTTGTTGATTGGCTCTTTTCAGCGAGCTTGAACGAGTTTTTTTTCGCACTCTCGTTCGTGCTCTGCCGAATCTAAATCGATCACGCGGACCAGATGTTGAGTTGAGGAGGCTAATTGGCTGCTCGGGCCCGATCTTACCCGAGTACAAGTACCAATAAGGAGGATGGGTGCGGTCTGGTCTTAAGTATGGCAGTTCCCGGGCAAGGTCGTTCCGCAATAACAGTTCAATACGCTTTTGTGGAGCTCTTGAACGATTACCTCGAAACAATGGATGCCGATCGATCGATCTTTGAATCGATCAAGCAAGGTCAGTTGATGGATCGTTTTGACCGAAGTTCTCACCACTCATTTACTGCCCGTGGATCAGTTCTTTTGAAGGATAATTGAGCTTAAGCACCCACCGACACGATAAGCCATCAACTTTTGTCTCTGAGCGATCGTAAAATTATACGATCCTGTTTCGATGGTAACGACGATGATCGCCGATCCCAATCGGAGATTTTTTCGATTACCGAAACATCCTCGAACGAGTACGAAATTTATCCGAAAGGGTTCATTTTGTTTCATATTTATTCCGTAACACGAACTAGACGGAATAAATTGTTGCCGGCGAATGAAATTAATCTTATCGGATCAGCGCGACCTGCACGCTGCCCGGGTGATCGCCAAAGTCGCGATCACGGTTCTTATCGAGGGGACATTTATCTCGGCCCAAAGATCTTTGCGGGCGCACGAACTTTCCTCCATTCCTCCGGAATTCTTCGCCCAACAAAACAAACAAACAACATCGATACGGAGGGGGGTCCCAACGGCCTTTCTCTCTCCCTCGGTGCCGTTTTTAATATTTTTTTTTATTTCCTTGATACTGGATACGGACACACAACTTGTGCGGCAAACCCAAACCGAACAGCTACCGGGTACCCCGAAACTGTCCGCAAAGATAATGTATAAAATATGATTGCATACCGACAACTCCAGACTCCAGCCTCTCTGTTGGAGTCATAAGTATACAGATCGATCGATCGATAGCCTTTTCAGCAGCTGCGCTGCTTATACTCATTCATATTGGAGCCAGTCAGTTCGAGTTGTGCGGAGAAAAGTTATCGGTCGGTAGTTAATGAGACATTAAGACTCATAACTCAACTCAACTCGGCAAACCCTTGGCTAGGTTTGGAAGGCACGCACCGAAAGGCGACTTCAGCACGAAACACACACATACATTTGCGATCATAAAAGGTTTCTCGAAGCCTGTGTGGGTTGCCGACGCCATTGCATTTGCAAAAATTACCGAACACCCAAAACCTCCGGAGGAAATAGTGAGGACAGAAACGCCTTTTTGTTAAAAATTTTCTATGAATAATAGATTCATCAATACAAAAACCATTAAAAAAACTCTTATAAAACTCTAATGAAATCAATTTGAAAATAAAGGCAGTTTTTTTTTCAAAGGTTTTCACAATTTTGACCACTTGAACAATTTTGAAAATATTGACAATTTTGACAGTTGTGACAATTTTGACAATATTGATTATTTTGAAAAATTTGACAATTTTGAAAATTTTGATAATTTTGATAATTTTGAAAATTTTGAAAATTTTAACAAATTTGTAAATTTTGAGAATTTTTGATAATTATAAAAATTTTGACAATTTTTAAGCAAATTTTACAATTTTGACAACTTTGACAGTTTCGACAATTTTGATCATTCTGAAAATTTTGGCATTTTGAACAATTTAACAATTTTAACCATTTTAACAATTTTGAAAACTTTGACATTTTCGAAAATTTTGACAAATTTGGATAATTTGGACAATTTTGACAATTTTGACAAATATGACAGTTTTAACAATTTTGACAATTTTGACAATTGTGACAATATGACAATTTTGACCATTTTAAAAATTTAAACAAATTCAGCAGTTTTTACAATTTTGAAAATTTTGACAAGTTTAACTATTTTGAAAATTTTGAAAATTTGAACAAATTTGTAAATTAAATCAATTTTGACAATATTTTTCAATTTTGTCAAATTTGACAATTTTGACAATTTTGATAATTTTTACATTTTTGACAATGTTGACAATTAACACAATTTTGACATATTGGCAATTTTGACAATTTGCAAAATTTTGACATTTTTGCAATTTTGGCAATTTTGACAGTTTTTACAATTAGGCAATTTTAAAAATTTTGACCGGTTTGACAAATTTTAAAATTTTGTTAATTTTGACATTTTTTTTCAATTTAAGCAATTTTGACCATTTCGACAATTTTAACAATTTGGACAGTTTTCGAAATTTTGACAATTTGAAAAATTTTGACAAATTTGACAGTTTTGACAATTTTGAAAATATAGACAAGTTTGATTATTTTGTTAATTTTGTCAACTTTTTTAATTTTAATCATTTGAAGAATTTTGACAATTTTGACAATTTTGACATTTTTTACCTTTTTGACAAATTTTTAAATTTTGTCAGTTTTGACAATTTTTACAAATCTGAGAAGTTTGACAAATTTTATCAATTTTGGCAATTTTGACAATTTTGACAAATTTGACATTTCGGACGATCTGGCCAATTTTGAAAGTTTTGACATATTTAACAACTAACATTTTTACAAATTTTACAATTTTGTCAATTTTGACAATTTTCACGATGTCAGCAATCTTGACAATTTTTACAATTTCTCTATAAATTTAGATATTTTCGACAATTCTAACAATTTCGATAATTTTGACAATTTTGGCAACTTTGACAATTTTGACAATTTTGACAATTTTGACAATTTTGACAACTTTGACAACTTTGAAAAATTTTACAATTTTGGACAATTTTGACAATTTTGACACTTTCGACAATTTTGACAATTTTGACATTTTTGGACAATTTTGACAATTTTGACAATTTTGACAACTTTGACAATTTTCAAAATTTTAACAACTACGAAAATTTTGAAAAATTTTACAATTTTGACAGTTTTGTGAATTATTGTCAATTTTGTTATTTTTTTCAAATTTGAAAAATTTGACATTTTCGACATTTTTGACAATTTCGACAGATTTCAAAATTTTAACGATTTTTTCATTTTTTTAAGTTGCAACATATTGGACAATTTTGACAATTTAGACAATTTTGAAAATTTTGCCCATTCGCCCATTGTAAAAATTGTCAAAAGTGTCAAAATTGTCAAAATTGTCAAAATTCACAAAAACAAAATTGACGAAATTGTCAAAACTGTCAAAATTTTCAAAATTGACAAAATTGTCAAAATAGATAAAATTGTCAAAATTGATAAAATTATCAAAACTGTCAAAATTGAAAAAATTTTCCAAATTTATTATAATTGTCAAAATTACCAAAACTGTCAAAATTGTCTAAAATAACACAAAAAAGTCAATTTTGTCAATGTTGTCAATTTTGTCAATTGTTTCAAATTTGTCAGTTTTGGCAAAATGGTAAATTCCGTCAATTTTGTCAATTTTGACATTTTTGCCAATTTTTTCATTTTTGACAATTTTGACCATTCGACAATTTTGAACATTTGTTCGATTTAGATAATTTTGATGATCGGAAGTTTTGTCCATTTGGTTAAGCATGTCAATTTTGTCAACATTGTCAATTTTAGCAATTTGGACTATCTAGTCAATTTTTTCTTTTTTGTCAATACTGTCAATTTTGTCGATTTTGTCAATTTTGTCAACTTTGTCTATTTTTCTATTTTGTCAATTTTGTTAATTGTGTCAATTTTGTCAATTTTGTCATATTTTTCAATATGGTCAATTTTGTCAATTCGGTAAATTTTGTCAATTTTAAAAATTATGTCAATTTTGTCAATCTAGTCAATTATGTCATTCTTTTTTTTTGTCAAATTTGCCTATTTTTTGTCAGTTTTCTCAATTTTTTATTTTTTTCACTTATTTCAAACTTGTCAATATTGTCATTCTTGTTGATTTAGTCAATTTCGTTAATTCAATAAAGTTTGTCAGTGTTGTCAATTTTTTGAATTTTGTCAATTTTGTAAATTTATTCAATCTTGTATATTTTATTTATTTGGACAATTTTTGAAAATTTTGTCAACTTTGTAAATTTTGTCATTTTTTTCCTTTTTTGTCATATTTGTCAAGTTTACTTGAATTTTTTGTCATTTTTGTCAGTTTTGTAAATTTTGTCAATTTAGTAGTTTTTTTTTTCAATTTTGACAGTTTTGACAGTTCTGATAGTTTTGACAATTTTTATAATTTTGACAATTCAGAAAATGTTGACTATCTTGAAAATTTAGACAACGTTGACAATATTGAAAGTTGTGCAGATTTTGTTAATTTAGACAGTTTTGTCAATTTAGTCACTTATTCAATTTTTTTTACTTTTTTGTGAATTTTCTGAATTTGTGGATTTTTTTAAAATTTTTCAATGCATTTTTTTTTTGTTTTTATTCAAATTGGTCAATTTTCGGAACTTTTTTTTGTGAATTTTTTTGAATTTGTGGATTTTTTTAAAAATTTTCAATGCATTTTTTTATTGTTTCTATTCAAATTGGTCAATTTTCGGAACTTGAGAAATAATAGAAGAAAATTACTGAGAATAGGAACATTGGCTAATGTAATTGATACTAAAATACCTACCCTAGCCAATAGAAATAAAGATTATTCTCAGACACTGAAAAATGCATATTATGAAACTAAATTCACTAATTCTAAAAATTCTAAAGAAACGTGGAACACAATGAATGAAGTTTCAGGTCGTTCCAAACCTACTTCATCAGTATCTGATATTCGAGATACTATTAGTTCTCAAATTATTACAGATATGCAATCCATTGTTAACAATTTTAATGACTACTTTTCAACAATAGGTAAAAATATGGCATCTAAAATTATTACTAATCATGATGACTCGATTAATAAGTTCCTTAGCTTGACCTTTTCCAATAGCACCTTTTTTCTCCCACCAACGGATTAAATAGAAATATCTTCTTTAATCAAATCCTTTAGTAATCACACAAGTCCCGGTCATGATAACATTACTGTATATGTTCTGAAAGCTGTCAGTGATATCGTTTGTCCAATTTTATCCGATATTTTTAATCTTTGTTTTGAACGAAGCATTTATCCCAATAGTCTAAAAATGGCTAAGGTAACGCCCATTTTTAAATCTGGCGATTCTTCTTTATGCAACAATTATCGACCCATTTCAGTTCTACCTATTATTAACAAAATACTAGAAAAAATAATAGCAAAAAGAATAGTTTCGTTTCTAAATAATAATTCTTATTTTTATCCTATGCAATACGGTTTCAGAGGTAAATCTTCCTCCTATAATGCTGTTATTGAGCTTATAAATAGCATTCAACTGAATTTTGATAAAAAAGAGGATGTTCTCGGTTTATTCTTAGATTTATCTAAAGCATTTGACACGGTAGATAGGGAAATACTTCTTAAAAAAATGAATTTTGCTGGAATACGTGGTGCCCCTTTAGACTTGATCAAAAGCTATTTTTCAGAAAGATGTCAATACGTTAATCTTGATGGCTACCTTGATTATTTAATATCAATCGATATTGGCGTTCCCCAGGGATCTGTTCTCGGACCTCTGTTTTTTACTATTTATTTAAATGATATTGCTGCTCTACCTCTTAAAGGTGTTCTTAGATTATTTGCTGACGATTCTGCGTTCTTTTACATTAACACTAGCCCTGAAGAAAACGATAATAATCTTTGTTCTGACCTCACATTATTGAAAGACTATGACGCATGAATAAGTTGACTTTGAACATAGAAAAATCAAATATATTAATTTTCAAAACCTCTCGAAGATGCACTCCAAACTCCTTAGAAATTACCAAAACTAATTTCCCTAGTCTTAGAGTTGTGACCGAATGTAAGTACTTGGGAGTGATCTTAGATGATCTTCTAAATTGGAATTCGCATATAGATAGACTTCTACATAAAATAAATAAAACAATAGGCATAGTTAGTAAAGTCAAACATAAGATTCCGCCTTATATTCTTCAAATTATTTACTACTCCCTTTTTTATTCTTTACTAACCTATCTTATTTCGTCTTGGGGTAATGCTTGTAATTCTCGAATCGATAAACTTCAAGTTGCTCAAAACAAAATACTACGCATTATTAATAATCTGCCATGCCGTAGTCATTCTGCCGAACTGTACAATATCAAAAATAACATTATTCCTGTCAGAGGCCTGTATATTTTGCATATATCTAGTTTCATTTTTTAATCATTACAAATAGTACTCACTGCAATATATCATTGAATCGTATTAATCATCAATATTCAGCGCGTAACAGAAATATGTTAGTTCGCCCTTCAATCAATTCTTCAATTGGAGAACGTTCCTTAGCCTTCAAAGGTGTAAAGTTGTATAATTTTCTTGAAGAGACATGTGGACCTTTTAATAATTATACTAATTTTAAAAAATCTGTCAAACAATTTTTACTGAATCCAGAAGTGTCATCAACACTTTTAAAGTCTTACAATATTTTTTCACTCTAACTCAATTAAAAAAAACATGTTTATAAATTTATCGTGATTAGTTTTCATTGTTATTCTTATAGTTTTTTTTGTATCGTTGAATTTATCAATTTGATTATATTTTTATTTTATTATCACTCGTCAGTTATTAGTTTAGTTTCCAAAATATGTATACGCAGTTTGCTTTATAATGTATGTTATGTTGTAAAGTCTGCTTGATTTAATATTGGAACACAAACAATTGCGTGTAGTTCAGTCATTTATTAACGAATTCATAATTTGTTTTTCATACAAATGTAGCATTTTCTTTACTCTTTCATAAAAAAAAATTAAAAAAATTATTCATTGCTGTTTCGAAGAAATTCTCGTACTTTTCCCGTAATACGGCACATTAGGCGGCGCACACCCGTTTCGTCCACCGTTTTGGCGATTTGATTCCACCAGTTCTTCATTTTAGTCATGTTCCTAACAAGTTTTCCCTTTGCGTTAAGCCTCCGCTTCATGATTGCCTAGTATTTCTCTATCGGCCGGAACTGGGGGCAGTTTGGGGGGTTGAGGTCCTTCGGTATTACGCTGACCCCGTTCGTTGCGTACCATTCCATAACCGTTTTGCTGTAATGGCAGCTTGCGAGGTCCAGCCAAAACATTACTGGACGGTCGTGGGCACGAATAAACGGCAGAATCCGTTTCTGTAGGCACTCTTTTTTGTAGACTTCTGATGTCATTGTCTTGTCAGTGAGAAAGACTTTGGTTTTCTGTCCACAACTGCATATCCCCTGCCAAATCATGTACTTGCGGGCGAATTTATCCGCAAACACGAACTTAAATTTTGCAGGTACATCCCCCCGAGCCGTCGCCAATTAAAATTTTTGACCTGGGATTTGCCCAAAGTCCGCCTTCACGTAGGTCTCATCGTCCATCAGAATACATCCGTCGAACTTGGTCAGCACTTGGTCGTACAGCTTTCGAGCACGGATTCTGGCCACATTGTTCTGCTTCAGCGTCCGATTTGGCTGTTTGCTGGCTCGGAATGACCTTATTCCTTCCCGGAGACGAATTCGTCGCACCGTACTGTGAGCGGCCTGGAACTTATTGGCCAAATCGCGGTCTGAAAGATTGGGATTCCTCTTGACGGCCTTGATGACTTTCCCACGCAGTTTCCGGTCGACAGTTCCACTCCGACGCTTCGAATGCGGCTTCCGAGCCGTCGTCAATGTTTCCTTGTACTGCTTGATAACACGCCATACGGTATTTCTGGGCATTTTAAGCTGTTTAGCTAGCTTCGATGCCGACAACAATGGATTTTCTAGAAAACTGTGCACAATTTGATCTCTCCGTTCGGCTTCCATGGCGGTTGTTTACAAAATGCTATCGTTTGGTGTTATGAGCGCCACAATGAGCAAAAGAATTTGTTCCAATATTAAATGAAGCAGACTTTAAATAAATAAATAAATAAAATAAAATAAATAAATTTTGTCAATTTTTTTATTATTGTCAATTTTTTTCAATTTAGTCAATTTTTTTTATTGTTTTCAAGTATGCCAATTTCGTAAATTTTAAATAATTTTGTTGTTTTTTTTTAGTTTTTTTTTGGCGTTTCGAATTTTTCGACTTTTTTTACTTTTTCAATTCGTTTTTGTATAACATGGAACATTGTTATTGAATTTTCTGAAAATAAATGAGAGAAATTGTAGTAACCCATGAAGTTTTGAATTTCATATTGAGGTATTGGGAATCCTAAAGGAAATCTTCCACAGATGGGAAAGTGATTATGATTTAATATAAATTCGGGATGAATAAACTTGGTTTTAATTCTCTGAAAAAAAGGGAAAAAAATGTTAATAAAAAGTCTTAGAATGAGGTATTTTGAAAATCGAAATTGATTTGCCTTAATTTTATGATCTCAATTACTATTACTCAAAATTCTCCTTTTTTTTCCAATTACACCAATCCAGATATTTTTCAAACGTATGATTCTCATAAATTGAATAAGCCGTTTTATTGGCACTTGGAATTTTAAAATTTTTCTTTTCAGTCAACATTTGGTTTGCAGACCCAAATTTAAAGAATTTTTTGTTTCTATTTTTCTTACAGGTGAGCACCCAAAAAATCCAGATTCAACCTTGCTGTAGGTAAGCAATTCCAAATCATAAGTTGTATTTTTGACAGTGGATTTTGCTAAGAACGATTTTGAAAAAAACAATCTTTTGGATTTTTTCCGTCGTTTGGCAGGTCTTTTAGCGAACTTTTCATCTTTTCTATAATTTTGCTGTGATTTTGTCTGTTTTTTTTTTTTTTTTTTAATTTATCAGTTCGTGTTTAGCATGAATCAATTAATTTGGTTCCAAAGCTTAACCATTTTTACCTAGCTCTGATTGAGAAATTGAGTTTAAAAAAAACGAATATCAAACAAAAGTCTCTAAAAAGGGCTCGTTGATGTTATTGTACCCAATTATCGAATGTCTTCATTTTTCGAAGAAAAGGGCCTTTAAAACGATTTTATGTAAAAGCTCGATTTTCAATTTTACTTTAAAAAAGAAAGTGTATATATCGATATTAGAAGACATCGAATAAATTTTTTACGGTCGCCATAAGAATAACTGATGTTAAGTTTTCAACCCCTTTTTTGTCTTAAAACAAAAAAGGTAGAATAACTGCATCAATTTATCAATGGCTTTTTTGAACTTCTTTCTGAAATCGGTGTACGGTTCATGATCATGCTTAACTTCTTAAAAGCAGGATTCATTTTTTGTTTGGGGCCAGAGGATCGCGCTTAAACTCGGATTTCAAGCACCTTTAAAAGTGAACGAAAACACGAATGAATTTATCAACAGGCTTATTTAAATTGTGTAGACATGACAGTTGCATTATTCGATTAACGCGTGAAGCAAAAAGCCCCAACTCATCGCACCAATCAACGCAACACAACATAAAGAATTAACACGGGTCAGCGAAAAAGGAACTCTTAAAATAGGGTGAACGCAGTCGTGATTTGGTATTCTCTTTTTTCGTTCGTCTTGCTTTAAGACATCTTAAGAAGCAGAGTGTTTATGGAAGCTTTTCACGCAACGACTACGTTCGGTAAACATGACTAAAAACCCTGATCAAGTAAAGTGGATCTGGACGACATTGCCTTTTTCGGGGAGGGCAGCCCACCACATGTTCGAATCGGATCTTCTCTCCCGAATTCCTCTTTAAATGAGAAAAAAACCTTGTTGTTACAGTTGTTTCGATTCAACGGAACAACTACCACATGCTTTGAGTTTTTAAAACTTTTAAACAGGTTATCATGTTGGTTGTTTTCGCGAGACAAAAAGGAAAATTCGCCTCGAAAGGTTTGCGACCAACCTCTATATGTCCTGTGGTAAATACAGTAAATGTCAAATCGGCGGGTGACACACGAGCTACTGCCGGCTGACCCAATGTGTTCAGTCCTATTTCATTTTTTACGATTTTATTGAAAGCTGCCGTGTTTGGTGGCAGTTATCGATTGTGCGCCGGT